>NW_015090766.1:1953567-2068663 GCF_001431845.1 Calidris pugnax | reverse complement strand
GCCGCGGGGCAAGGCGGGAGGGTGGGCCCCGCCGCCGCGCCGTCAGAGCGGGGTAGGCCGGTGCTGCGGGGCGTGCGGGGCGGCGCTGGCGGCATCCCGCACCGCCGAGGCCGTTAGGTCGGTCAGCCTTGGTCTACATGTTTATCACGGGGCTGAGGGCAGCGGCGGCGCCCTGAGCCGGCTGGGACGTAACCCGGGGAGGGCCTAAGGCTGCGAACTGGCAGACTAAAGAAAAACAACATCTGGAGGGAAAAAAGGACCAAAAAATGGCGAGGTTGGAGAGCCGGCCCCCTCCCCTGTGCCCAGGTGATGGCTCTTGCTCAGGGTGGGCCGGGGTGCTGTCTGGGGACCGGCGGGCTCCTGGAGGAGCAGCAGCCCCAGCCGCAGCGAGTTCTGCTGAGCACTGCGGGTAGGGCAACTTCATAGAACCAGAGAGAGTGGTTGGGGTTGGAAGGAGCCTTAAAGATCATCTAGTTCCAACCCCCGCGCCACGGGCAGGGACACCTCCCACTAGACCAGGTTGCCATCCAGTCCGGCCTTCGACGCTTCCAGGGATGGGGCATCCACAGCTACGGACGACCTGTTCCAGTGCCCCACCACCCTCATGGTGAAAAATGGCTTCCTGATACCTGGTCTAAATTTACCCTCTTTGAGTTTGAAGCCGTTAACCCCTCAAATTTCTCTGATGCTGGTACCGGGGAAGGTGTGAGGGAGCATCTCCCACTGGGCAGGGTTCCAGTGGTATGGTGGTTGGTTACACTGGCACGAGAAACATTTCCAGGGAAGCCCCTTCTATTCGCCCATGTTTTAATACCTGAAAACTGCTTTTTCCTGCCTCTGGACCTGAACCTGGTAGGAGTTGGGTATTTCACCAGTAGTGTGGCTGGTGTTTTTATGCCTAGCATCTAGTAATATCTACGGGAAAACAGTTTTTGTGACACTGAGAGTTGCAGCACAGGTGAGATATTAAAAGGCATGTGGACTTGGTCCACACCTAACCAGGAGCAGGCAAGACTTTGATTTCTAACAGGGAACTTGCCTCTAGTAGTAGAATAACTGCATGAGTTTTCCCCTTAAACTCTTGTAAAGGCAGCATTACTGATGGCTTTAGCTTACAAACTTGAAAGCAAGTATTCAGAGGAAAAAACAAGGTTGGTTTTTTTTTTTTTTTGTGACACTTGCACAACAGCAAAAAGGAAGAAATCATATGATACGTGCTTCTCCCTTTTTTGATGTCTTAAGACACACAGCATGTTGTTAAAACAAGCAATACGTGTTTCCTTACTGAGATTGTCCCAGGGGCAGTTTTTGCCCCAGGGAAGCCCCACAGAGCCAAATACATAAAGAGAAGTTGGAGGGCTTGTCTTGTACTTTCAAAGTACCTGTGCAGGTCTCCAGCCACTGAAATAGTATATTGATTCCACAAAAAATGCGCAGCAGCAATGGTCCTCCTCGATTAGTCAGTAATCATAAGCAAGCCTTGTAAAAACTCTAAGAAAAGGCAGTATTTTAAAGCTAAACTACTTAGTTAAGTGAAAGCTGGCATATGAACACTGAAGATGGTTTATACACGTGCAGCCCTGCCACTTTGAGCAGGAATGGAAAGGACTTCCTCAAAATAGGACTGCAGCAAATGCACACTGGTCGCATTACAATTTTTAGGAATTACTTGCTCATCGTCTTACTATTTACTTGCTTTGCAAAGCTGTGTTATCAAATTTCTAGATGTCTTTGTGGATGAAATTTCTGAACGTTCTTGTTTTACCTTGAGGTGTTATACAGCTAGTGGCTGACTGATGATACAGACATCATGGAAATGTCTTCTGAAAAGAAGAAAAAGAGTGTGACACGCACTGCAACAATCAACATTGCATGCTTGCACAAATTAGAATAATTAGCAGTGTGTGTAGGCTTGAAAAATTAAACTAGATATCCTTGTGCTTTCTTTTCAACTATTTGTATTTCTAATCGTGAAAGAACAGTTTGAGCACCAGCCTCTTCTATGGAAAATGACCCTTTTTCTCATTTGTAAAGGAAAACAAAAATGCGTGCACTGAGTAAGACTATGTGTTTGTATCTTTCCAGCATGAAACTTTTCACTACCTAGCCAATTCACACGTAAGTACCTCATGAGAGTTAGATGAACTTCAGATGGTTTGACTAACTTGTAGTTAGGGAGTTTTTGTGGGTTTGGGTTGAGTGTTTGTTGTTGGTTTTTGTTTGGTTTTTTGTTTAAGTTGTGTGGGACTTTAAAAGCTTAACAGCTTTTTCTGATATTTTCTGTGAAATGGGACTTCTCAGTCATATTTATGTTAGCTTTGTTTCTGCAATTGTATCTGATAGCAACTGAGCATTGAAAAGCTGTAATTAAGTTCTCAATGAACTGTGGACGAGGACTTCTTTTCTAAAGTGGCAAGATGTTTAGCTGGCATCACAGGACACAAGGTCAAAATTACAGAAGGTCTTGCACCATAAATCACATGTGTGCTGCTCTGTAATGTGCCCTGAGATGCACCACGACAAACTGATGCTTTTCCAGAAGGTACGAGCTCCTGTGTCTCTGGGGAAGTTACCGTGTAGTCAGCTAGCATGTGATACACTGTTCTGCCTCTCCTCCTGAATAGTCTTAGTGCGTGTGCACGCACACACACACAAATGCCAGATACCATTTTTACTGAGAAGATAGTTTCACCCTACAAGTTTATTTAACTGCCGTACACAGGGAAATGTTAACTGAAAACTTGTTGAAATACCTGAAGGAGATGGGAATTACTTTCACCTTCAACACGCTGGCTTTCGGCTTGCACTGAGTCATAACTGTTAAATGGGTATATCAGTTCCCCAGGTATTTTGGGAAGGAAGCCTGGGAGCCCAGGTACAGAAACGTAAGCATATGCAAAGGAACTCCTTATGGGAGGAACGTGGTCATCACAAGAGTGCCATTTAGAAATCTGTGATAGGGAGCTGATCTAGGACTACCTCCAGCTCCTGGGAGAACGTTTGGTCTCCAGAAGTCGTACTATCATGTCATCGATGTGAAGACTGCCAGCCATGCTGCAGAGACTGTTCATGGCTTCAGTTTAAGGTAAAAATGCCCTACAGCACCACTACTAGCCATCCCTCTGTCCCAGCACTGTCCCTACTGCTTCTGTCTATGCACCATGATGTGTTTCCGTGCTAAACTGCAAGCCCAGCATGGTGCCAGCATGGTGGTGGTCTGCTGAAGTGTCCAGAGGGCCAGTGGCAGCAGTTAGCGGTGGTAACTGGGCAGATACTGCTGGAAGGCATTTTCTGTCAAATTACAGCCTTGTGACACCCTGCTGCAGTCACACCATACCAGCCACAGCAGGCTTTGCTCTGTTGAAAACATCTCTGCAGGGACTAGCAACTGCGTGGGGCTCTTGAGTGCAAAGCATTCCTTCCAGGTTAGCAAAGAGAAGGGGTGAAATCAAGTTCCTCTGCTTAAAGACCTCAACTGAAGTCATGCCATGCAGAGGAGACCTGGAGAGCCACACTAATCACAGTAATCACAGTTCTTTCTGCAATAACCTAAAGATCAAAACACTGAACGAAGAAGACCCTTGTCCATTAATTTAAGTCTTTCCTTTTTTGGAGGGTAACTTTTCAAATTGCTTTGAAAAAAACATCTTTTGAGGAACTCTATATATGCAAAACTCAATTTTGTCAAAGGCAGCGCACCACTCTTCTAAGATGCAGGAGCAACACCTTTTAATTGAACGGTCACGTCTCCATTGCAGCGGCCAAAAGATTGCCAACAGCCCTGTAGCTATCTGGCCCTACAAATTACCAGGTGATGGAGGTCATGAATTTCTCAATAGTCCGAAGAACTTCCATAGTGGTGTGTTGCTTCCATAGTTGGAGGGGTGAACTCAACACTGATCTCCAGGGAAGCATTTCATCAACATGAAACTGAGCTGCCACTGCACATCCCAGGTGTGCAGCACAATCCTCCCACTCTGGAACCACTCTTCTTATTTTAGTCCAAGATTTCTGAAACTTTTTTTGTACTTTTAAATCCTTTTTCTTCTTTGTTCTCCTGGTACAAAAGCACAGAGGAAAGGGCCAACCTGTATCTGCCAGAAAAAGACCCAGAAATCAGAAAAACAAAGCTCCTTTCTAATGGTAGTTGGCATGCAAAGCTATAGCTGGCTGGCAAGGTATCAAAAACATCTCTAGAGTATAAATGGAATGACGTATGTCACGCTTAAGTGGCAAAATTGTGGCACAAGCAGCTCCCGCAGAACAGCTATCTCAAGGTAACTTGTATGCTGTGATCCTTCCTGAAGTGAAAATAAGTGGTTTGTTTGGATGCAATTTCTCCAAAAAGCAAAGGAAGGACATTATATTTAGGGAAACATTAATTTTTGCATTACTACGAAGACTAAATTCAGGATCTTTATTCCTGGAATACAAAAAGCTGAGCTGGCTTGCTTAAAAGGTTATGACTGTGAACATGTTTGTTTATGCCACGTTGAAGTCCTCTGGCTGAAATCATTTTTCCTTACTACACCATGGCTTAAGAATGGGCTTCTGCAGCAGCATAGTCTTAGTCAAGGTGTATCTTCAATTGTTATCAACCCACAAATGTCAATTACTGTATTTCATAGCAAGCTTTCACTGACCAACTTTTATTAGATGCTACAAAAAAAATAAATTAATAAATTCAAGTTGTGTACATACTTCTGCTGAGCCAAACACCAATCCAATTAAGAAAAGCATGGGTTTATTTCAGAGTGGACTGTTCTGATTTTACATGCCAGTGTCTGGTTTATATGTAAGAAATGCCAGTCATACTTGTGTGTAGGAAAACAAAACTTCATAAAAACAGGTCAACTTTCGTTTCAGAAAAATAATCATGTTTTTCTTCTATTTTACTGTAAAGATTCTTCTTACAGAAAAAAAGCACAGTAAGTTTCCAACACCAGAGTGACTGTTTCATAAAGCTAGGAAGATGTGAGAAGAAAATTATAGAACAGATATCCCCATGCCATCTTAAGAAATGCTGCTCACTTTAATACTTATTTTTAGTGCCAGTTTCAGAGAGGTTTTAGGACCTGCAGATTTTTTTTACCTAACTTGATTTGAACGTGGTGGGTTAAAAGGCTTTCTAAAAGACATACAGTTTCTCTTCTTCCTTGCAGCTCCATGAAAAGTAACCAGCCTTCCTCCCCAGCCTAGGCTTTCCTCACCAAAGATCTGAGGTGGCTCTGAAGTGTATGATGTCCCTCTGTCATTAACGATGTGATGTTCGTAAGTACCCACTTAAGAATCTTTGTTTTGGATTCTCCATAGTAAAAAATCAGACTCAAACTGTGCTTCAGATGGAGCACCCATAGGGAAGTTAGTTATTCGTTATCATTATTAGATTAAAAAGGAAGCAGCATCTGCTTCAAGGGAACATAGATAGGGTTCTGTGAGTTTTCTGAAGACCTGGGAGATGGCTGGGGAGCAGTGACACAACCCTTCTGAAACACCTCTTTGTTTTCAGCAGTCTTGTGATCTCCCAGAACCATCATTTCCTCGAGACAGATAAGAAACTGCATTCCAGCTTTTCTGCTGGCCCACGAGGCAAAGGAGATTTCGTTTGCATCTCAATGTCTTACCTGGCCACAGGAGTTGGGGATGATGCAAGGGACTGCTTGCATTGCAATTAAGGCTGGGTACGGGGTCCTACCATCGTCACTATGTCAGGGTTAGGGTTTCCCAAAAGCAGGATTATTTTCCTGTGAGGTTTTCCAATTACGTTATTTTTGTATGCATGGAAAAAAAAAAGAGTTGTTTTGGTTTGTTTTTTCTTTTACCTTAACATGTATTTTTTTAGACAGGCTGAAAACTGAGTCATACTTGAAGCCAGCTCTGAGGCTTTCACCATGGTGTAATTCATGTACTTAAAATTTCAAACCTCAATTTGATTGATTCCTCATTCTTTATTCAGTGTCTCCTCCTGATTTCTGGCGGGTAGTAATTTCTGAGTTTTAGGAGATTTTAGGAGATTTGTGATTTTAAAAGCTAAGCTGGGGAAATAGTGGGGGGATGTGTGGAAGTACCATAGTAAATTGCTGATATAGAAGGTCACAAATATAGAATAATTTACACATTTTGTTGGCACTTTTCTAAAATTTAAAGGACATCATTGGTAATTTTGTTCCCCATAATTAAAGGGATATTTTTGTCAATTTTTACTCAAAAGTAATTACTATTTCCTGACTCTCTTAATTTAAAATTTTATTGTAGCAAGTTGAAATTTGCAAATCCTGTCTCTCTGACCAAGTCTGGTTTTTTACTGCCTGTCTCTAAAGATCACAATGAAGGCATTTTAACAGAATTAAAAGAAGACTTTGGGGAGTATTTCACATGCTATTTAATATTTGAAAATCACATTTTGATTTAAATGAACAATGATCCAACATTTCTGTTTTGAAAAGAATGTAGTAAGAAAGTCCAGAGAAGTATAGATCTTTAAGCGCTTGAATGCAATATTGGTGTTTCTGCAAGCTGCTGTAAACAATTGCAGAGCATGAAAGAAAAATCTGTTTGTCTCCTGTTGTTCTTGGAGCAGTGGCGTCTAAAGGGCAAGCTGACATGCTGGAAAGCATTTCCCATGATAAGGTTAGAGACTGCGAGGAATTATTTTTAAACTTAAAAGTTACAGGCTGGGTTTCATTAACAGATCATGTGAGGGAAGGTTAAACAAAGCTGCTTGCAGAAGAGGAGAGAGGCAATTGAAACAATCTGGTGTAAAGTTTGTTTTCCGGAAAATCAGGTAAGAGGAAAAAGAGACCAGTGCATGTGCTTTTTGGGTAAGAGCAGTGGTGAGTCACAACTGCTCTTTATTCCTGCCTTACAAACGGGAGGACTGAGGCAAAAAGCAGCAATACCATGCTGCTGTAGCCACTGAAATCAAGTGAATGATCACTTTAGGCTCTTCAGAGGCTAGCCATGGTAAATCACAGTGTATCTTTTTTTCCCTCTTCTACTGATCAAACTAAAGGCAAGGGTTAGCTCATTTTGGGAAGGTGAACAGAAATGATACAAATCAATGCAATACGCGTTGCATTGCCTGTCTCTCAGAGCCAGCTGAAGCATACTCAGCCCATTGAACTCCAGGATGCTGGTAATTGCTGTCAGATTTACATAATCATTTCAAATATTTTAATCACTGTTTAATCACTGTGGCAGACGCACACTACACTAGTCTTTCATAGGACCTTTGCGGCCACCAAGGACCTACTTGATTGGGATCTCCTCGCTATCAGTAGAGCAGAGAGTTTCTTTTGATCTGTTTCTCTTTGATCACCTTCAGCTCATGGACCATCCCAAATGTACGCCTCAAAGCTTCAGGACAGCACAGCAGAAGGAAAAGGACTTCTGCACTGGTTCCTCATGGGGTACAGAAGGAGAGTATGTGCAAGAGGACATGCATCTGGATGTGAGATGAAGCGGGTTTAGTTAGTGGTTAGCACAAAACAAGATATTTTGGGAAACTGTTTCACATCACAGTGATGTCCTGATGATTCCATGGCAAGGCCGTACATAGTGCAGCAGCCACAGAGCTGAGAGCTGGTTGCTGCTTCTCTGACTTGTCTCATGAGCAGCTATTAGTTTGTGCAATTTCCTCTTGCTCCATATGGGAACATCCACAGGGACTTCACTAGACCTTACCCTTAGGCTTGTTGAAGAGCACAGTGTGTGACTGACACAACAACATTCATGCAATCGCTTCTCATCCCCATCACCAGAGCCTTCCTCTTGCTCTTACGGTAGGTGATCTCTTGGTGTGTGGTTGTGCAGTGCTAGAAAAGTGGGCTGGCATGGGATGATCCCTGTGGTACCTATGGTAGCATAGACCTGTGCTGGACTGTGGCCCAGCTGCCTAAAATTTGGACCTGCTGAGGCCCAAGCCTCACCATTCACGTGTCAGCATCTTTTACTAGCAGATTCCTCTCTCCCTGAGCAGTATTTCTGCAAGTCAGAGACTTGAGCGTCAGCCAAGAAAGCTGTTTTACACACTGGCTTGCAACCAACTCATTACCTACAATACCCATGATTTAATGCAAAAATTTGACCTTTGCCCCTCTCTGGAGAAGCGGTGATGAAACCCCTTTGCCCAGGCGCTGTTCTGATGCCACGGGCCTGGGTTGCCTTCTGTTCCCCTGCCCCCTGATAGTGGTTCCAAACACCTCCCATTAGCATGAAGGACAGACAGCTGAGCACACGCTGCAATCCAAACACGGCGCTCGCTCTTTCCTCTCTCCTGGTTTTGGGTTTTTTTAAGGATTTTGTGTCTGACTAAACAAATATCTGTTCAAAACACAGGCTGTGCTTAAGGGAGAACAGTTTGGGCTCCATTTGGCTTTCTTTAGTTGGCAGAGGCTGGGGCTGGAGGGACACAGGAGCCACTGGCTGAGGTGTCCCTCCTCGGCGTGGTGGGAGTTTGCTGGGTGAAGGCAGGATGCTCCAGCTCCCATCTCTGCTGGCAGGGGGTTTCCCTGCGGCAGGTTTCAGTGCAAATGTACACAGGCCCTCAGCCCTGACACTCAGATCTAGAACTAGGTACATTCACCGCCTGGCTGCAAAAGGTTAATCCCCCAATACTTTGGTGGAGACAGGCAGAAAGGAAGGGAGGGAGAAAGAAAAGAAGAAACATATGAAAGATTCAACACACTAGCAGTCTGGAGTATTATAAAACCTTATTTTGTGGCCATTTTGATGACATGTACAGTGGCAAAGATCAATGTAAATATTACATGTTAATAATTAATATTACATATTAATACATGTTAAAATATTTTTCTAGTTATTCTTTTTTCTTAGCAAGGAGAGTGTTTTTGGAATTAGCTTTGGGTTGGGTTTTTTTGCATCACCAATAACTATTTCATGAAATAATATATCCGTAACTCATATATAACATCACACACATTGTTTCATGTATTGTTCAGTGGATTGATTTTTTACTGTCCAAAACCATTCAGGGAATGTAAATGAAAATTACTAGAAAGAAGGGCAAATTATTAATGGGAAAAAAAGCTTTAGCAATGTTCGGCATTTAGTATACTGTAATCATTTAAATTATAATGCTTCTTCATAACAGTATTAAAAATTTCTTCCCTTGAAGCAGTGGCTGAAACTAAAACTAGAGAATTTTCCAGTGAAATATCGGATTAGACTTTGTTGAGCTTGCTAGAAAGATTTTTAATTCCACATAGAAAGCTTTTTTTCTCCTTTTCTCACCGCTCACTGACAGGCCAGCCAAGCAGAAGTGGCAAAGTCCAGCTGAGACTAGACCATACTTCTCTTTATGTTTGGCTACATTTAAAAACTATGTATAAAATGTCCATTGCGTACTATTAATGTCTTCAGTTGCCTGGTTTATCTGAAGGTGCTGAAAACATTAAATGAAAGCATGAAATCAGCTTTTAAAGAGCTACCAAATAGAGGTTGGTAGGTACAGATTTCCTTTTTTAAAATAGCTTAGATAATTCAGACTCAGATAACTCCCTGGCTTTCCATGTTTGCTTTTGAACGGGAATCGATAGACACGTGTTTGTAAGTGATACCGGAGTGAGTAGCACAGGTATGTCTGCATGTTTCAGCTCTGGCCATAACGTGCCCTTTTCACCTGGACTCGGGGGTGGTTTTGTGCCTCGCAGATGATCCCAGACAAACTCAGCGCCGCCGATGTTGTTTGCTGCTCCTGCCGTCACCTCCCTGAGGTGGAAGTCCACTTCCTCAGCCCCCTGCCCCCTGCTGCCAGTGGCCTTTCTCTTAACCTTTCCTCATGTGACAGAGGTTGTGTGCTGACGGCTCCTGGCACCCAGTGAAAACAAAGACAGAGGACAGAGTTGCCAGGAGCTTAAGTAGAATATGTGGGGTTTCTTAACATTTTCCCTCCTCACGGGTGGCTTCTTCTCTCCCACCCATCAGTGGGAAGTCTTTTTTAAGTCAAAGTCTTTTTTCAAAGTCTTTTTCAGTGCTCTTTTATGCCTCAGCTTCTTAAAAACATAAAAAAAAGAGCAAAAATAAGCCTCCCTCCCACCCATTATCAGCAAGACCATTCACTCTGTAAAACTCACTCTCCTTAAGTGCCAGCCGTACCTTATCACTGTACTTTGGGAGAAGCAGAGGGCAGCAGCCGCCCTAGATACCGTGTTAATGCACATTGTAGGTTTTCAGCTAAATCTTGATTGGAGATAATCAGAACAAAATAAAAAGGAGATAATAAAATACCTCACTGTAATGATATCACTACTAAATGTAGTGCTTTGCATTGATTGAATGCCTTCCTCTTCCATCAGTGTTAACTATGATGCTTTGTTAATTTAAGTCCTGTGAGGGAGTTGGGGAACAATCCTGAACATAATTTGGGACTGGTGTTTCTATATAATATCCACACAGCTATCAGGATGCTATCCCACATATTTTCCTAGCTAAAGCTTGGCTGCAAAGACAAATTCATTGGGATGACAAATTAGCATGTACGTCACTGCAGGGTTCCCTAAACTCTAGGGGCAGAAGATGAAAGCTAATTCTCAAGCTGATTTTTCTTTTTTTCTTGAGATAAAATTTCCCATTTTTTTCAAGCAAAACGTGGGGAAAACGACAAGAATTCATGAAATATGTTTGTAATTCATCACCTCAGATGTAATTCTGCATCCTGAATTCACTATGGGCCTGGAGGATAAAATAGCAGAATGGGACTATCATGGTTCACTGAGGTCTCGCCTGAGCTGTTGCTGTTCTCTTCAAGCAGAGGACGTGAGGAGGATGCTGGTTACTTGTTCTCATGTGCGACTGCAAAGGTATATTCATAGGAACCCAACTGCTCTGTGCAGTGCTTTTTTTTTCTGGTAAGACTGCAGGTAGTGGGGCTGTGGGTGGCTCTTTATGAATGCTCAGTAGGTGAGATATATCATAACAGCACAATTTTGTCCCCAAGTCCCTGGGCAACCTTCTTCTCACCTTTGGTTACGTACTTGCAGTTGTGGCCCTGCGTAATTCACCTGCCTGTTGTCTTCCCCTCTGTTTCCGTTTTGTTCCTCCCTCCCACTGCTTCTGCGAACAGCCAGGGTTACGTCACATTTCTCAAACAGCTTTTTGAAGTTATGAACCCCAGTGTTTTTCTCGTTAAATTGCTGAGTGTGCTGTGAAGTAGGGATTTCTTATAAACAGGGAGCGCAAGCAGAAATTCAGCACTAGTTTTTTCCGTTTTCCTGTTTTGGAAAGATAAGAAAATACCAAGTTTCATGTGAATCATAGTGAAGCGCACAGCACCTTATCCTGCATCCTTACATAGGCTGAGTTCAAAGAGCAGCAGTAAGAGTTTCGCTGGGTAGGCAATGCAGAATAAACGGTGAGAGTCACTCTTGCCCTACTCCTGCTCCCTTAGTCAGACCATCAGTGCCTTCTGCATGGTTTTTTTTCCCTCTAAGAATATGAGACATCGGGCATCACATCATCCATGGGTCTGTTTCCCTCCTCGTGTGTCTGTTGAGCCCATTGGCCATCACAAGTCAGGTGTGAAAGGGGAGAGAAGTCTCCAGCTCGCCTGGAAGGCAGCAGTTTGGTAGGAGAGAAGCAAACCAAACCAGAGCTTCCACTGGGGGAAAGCCAGGCAGACCACAGCTGCCACAAAATAGTGCTCGGCAGCTGCCAGTGCTTCCCCATCTGAGAAGGTACAGCTCCAGACTGTCTGTGGCTGCAGCAGGTCAGTGCCCTATCCTTGGCTAGGAGAAGGAAGCCTTTGCGTTGCAAGCAGGCAAACTGCAGGAAAAGGGGGAGGCAAAGGCAGGATGAGGTTTGCTTTTCTGTTTGACTGGTTTTGATTATGTGTAGTCTTCTTTTTTTTTTTTTTTGGGCTAAGTGAAATCACTGTAAAGATGGAACACACTGTGGCTGCCAAGTATGATGTGACAATGTACTACTCATCAGTAATGGAAGCCAACAATGGTAATAAACGTCAATAATTTTTCTAACCAAACATCTTAGAAAAGCGGATAGACCGAAAGGATTAGCACTAAAGCTCAACATATTGCTTGAGGAATCCATTATTTAGTATGAATTTTAAAAATAAAGCACTTTCCTGTTTCTATAGATCCCACTTCTAAAACACTTGGCAGGAACCTCCAGGCATCCTGGTTCTGAAGACAGTGAAAACGCATGCAAAGGTGATTTCATATAATTCTGACAATTCACTCATATGAATAAACACACACATGTTTAAATCTTTGCAGGGTCAAACACTAAACACCTAGGCTTTCTGCTTCAGCGGGATGGTGGAATTCTTTTTTTTTGCTCAGCAAATGCCTGGTAACACCAAGTCTTTTGTCCACTTACAATGTAGCGCCTCATTTGTTTTTCAGATTGTAGCACTAAATTTCATGAAGACTGTGAAATAAAAAAATAACTATAGGGCACTTATATGCAGTCTTACTGAAGAAAGTGTGTTTTAACCGGTGTATAATTTAAGATGGTGCATTTCAGAGGACTAAATGGAGAGTAACCTGACATTTTTGCTGTGGAAACATCTAACTTGAGAAAACAGCAACTTTCTAAGAGCCGCGTAAGCTGTTGTAGGCTACAGAAGGCAAGTGGAACTGGCGAGAAGAAATTTTCTCCCTGCCCCAAAGCTGTTGTGAGCTCATGCAGCAGTTTTTGCAGGTGTTACTCTCTGCAATGCAGAGTATAAGGATCATTGGTGTTTTGTTCCAACATGTACAAGTGTTACAGCAGCATTTCATAGTAACATACATCCAGTGTCCAAAGAGTCCAAGGGGCTTGAATGTGGTGGATTGATGTTGGTGGTGTTGCTGTTTGTGCACAACGTGTTTTATGGAGAGGGGTGCATCTCATTCTCTTACAATCCTCCCGGTTTGCTTCCCTTAGAGGTTATTTGTGGGGAGAATAAGGCTCTGAGCATCATGAACTGAGCGTTTTCATTAGGCAGAGTTGATGAAGCAATGACACTCACAGATGAGATTAGCAGTCACTCACATTACTTGTACACGGACACTGGCAGGGTGAGAGCAGAAGATCAGAGCTGCTGTTTTATGAAGACCTTGTTACACCCTTTTTTGACTTCGAGCCTAGCTTTGTGTTCTTCTCCTACAGACTTTGCAGGGGTTTCTTTTGTCACTTGAAGAACTTGATTTCTTCTGAGCTTCCTCAGGCTGGAATACATGTGTTTGGTGTGCTTTTCCCCCCGCCCCTCTGACTAAATAAGCCATCCCCTGTGCTGTAAACATCCCTGCAAACTTTTGCTTTCCTACTTCTCAAGTTGTTTTCCCTGACAGAAAAGGCCAGCTGTCTCTCTACGTGGAGAAGGTGACTGAAAGCACGGGATGAAGCAGCAACTGGTGTGGAGGATGGCCTCCTCTACAGGAGGTCCGCTTCAGCACGGGGGCTGAGCAGAAGGGGGGAAATTCCCCCTTGCTTACATGGATGGATGCAGCACCAGACTGCTGGACAAAGAAAGGCATTACTCTTTCCCTTTGAAAGATGAAATAACTCCCAGACTCTTTCTGCTGGTGCAGAAGTAGTATGTACTTAGATTCACTGAATTTCACTGAATTTGTAGAGTTGGAAGGGACCACAGAGATCATCTAGTCCAACTCCCCTGCTGAAGCAGGATTGCCTAGAGCTTGTCAGAGCATGTTACTCAGGACTGCATCCAGGTGGGTCTTGAAAATCTCCAAAGAAGGGGACTCCACAACCTCCCTGGGCAGCCTGTTCCAGGGCTCTGTCACCCTCACCGTGAAGAAGTTTCTCCTCATATTTGAGTGGAACCTCTTATGTTCCAACTTGTGCCCGTTGCCCCTCGTCCTCTCACTGGGAACCACTGAAAAGAGTCTGGCTCCCTCCTCCTTCAACCCTCCCTTGAGATACTTAAAAGCATTAATAAGGTCTCCCCTCAGCCTTCTCTTCTCCAGACTAAAGAGTCCCCGCTCTCTCAGCCTTTCTTCATAAGGGAGATGCTCCAATCCTTGAATTATCCAATCCTTGATTCATTTGCATCCAGCCAAGCGCTGGGAGAGACGTTGAAGCGTGTTAAGCAGGACCCTGCTAGCTTGGTGACTTCAAACGCCCGTGTCCGCACGTGACTTATTTGGCTAGCAGCTACAGCAATTAAACAAGTTCTGCTGGTAGCTTGGGTCGATGTAGTCTTTTTTCCCATTAAATAGGTCACAACGGTTTTTTTTTGATTTTTTGCTCTTGTTTACCAGATTCTCCACCCCGGCTGACAGATAGCCTGAAGCCACAACGTTGCAAAGGGGCAGCAGGATGACTGTAGGTCCTCTCATTGAGCGATACCTCCTTTTGGTCCAGTTGATGGAGCTCCCACTGCAGACCCCCCCCGTGCCCCTCTGGGAGCCCCGGCAGAGGGAGGCGGGAGGAGATGGGGGTCAGGGCATGTTGTGCTCTGCGGTTTGGTGGTTGTGCAAGGGAAGGTCTGCCAGCAGAGACCGGAGCCGCTGCAGCGGCGCGTTGGGGTGTCCCCCTGCAGCAGGCAGCTCCCCGTGCTTTGCCAGCACGCATCGCACACCGGCTCTGCAGGAAATCAGATGTCATAGATCCGCGGTCAGGCGTTGCGAAAAAAGCTTGGCGGTGTGAAGAACAACAAACGGGTGGTGTTTACCTCCCAGAATGGTCAGATGAGAGACCCCCGCAACCTCCTTTCCCAGGTGAGTTGGACAGATTGTGCCTCCGAGGGGTGGCCCGGGGGCAAACCGAGACCCTCCCTCTCACCTCCCGGAGGCAAGTGTGCTGACAGGAGTCGAGGAAGGATTGTAAAACAGCCAAATACAGGAGGCATGTCGCAATGACCGTTTTGAAATAAACCTGTTTGTGAGGAGAAGTGACTCTGGCGATACTTATGCTATGATTCATACCAAAGGACAGCACCTGCAGTTTTAGTCTGGGTGACTTTTAGGGTAAAACCAAATACTGTTCTAACATTTCAGAATGTGAAAACAAGTGTGAGGGGTGTTCTTGGTTCTGGAACTGCATTAGCTTACTTGTGTAAGAGGTGGCAGGAGCATTTTTCCCCTGTGAGGTGCAGCTTGCTTAGAACTGACTGGCAACAAACAGGGGGTTGCGTGGTTGCCTATCTCTCTGTATTCACTTGCAGTCTCTCTTCTCTTTTATGTAGTAATTGCAATTACACTGAACACTTAGGTGGTGTTTCATTCCACATTAGAGCTCTTCAGGGATGCCCTCGGAAAGTCCTTTACCCTACCTCCCGCTCCTCCTTGATGACAAATCTGAACCATCTTATCTATGTCTAGGCTAGATTGCTGGGGACAGCTTCTGCCTCTGTGTCCGTGGGCTCCAGGCACCCCCTGACAGCCTCCTTACAGCAGTCCTTGCTGAGAGACACGCATGTTTTTCTCTTACCACTGCTGATAAGTAAACTCTTACAGCCAGGAAGAGGTCAGAGATGGTCACTGTTTGTATGCCTGGTTGTTGATGCTGTCAGAGGGAAGCCTGGGTATCTGCTTTTAGAAACTCATTGTATTCCTGTTGGAACCTCTGGGAGCTGCATGGTGGAAAAACAGCTCTTCTGGTGGAATCAAAAAGTCAGGCTCCCATTTCTTTACAGAAACATGGCATGGAGGCTTCAGAATATTGGACTGCGCTCCCACTCCTGCCTTAACACCATTGCTAAATACCAAGTTAGCAAAAATACCTGGCTTACTGCTATCTTACCAGGGAAAAATGACATCAGGGAAGGCAGCGTCCAAAGATTATTTACTCCAAGAAGATCTTTACTTCCAACAAAATCCTCAACGCACAGACTTCTCAGTTCTGTCCTCAAGGATATGCAGTGCTTTTTTCCTACAAGTGCTTAAAATACTTGAAAGTGCGGTGAAAAATCTTTACACAGGCTGGTTGGATGACTCTTCTGCTTAGAACTACACATGTTTTTTTGTTGGTTTTTCCCTGTACTCAACCACTGGAGGTAGTTCTGAACAGTTCAAACAAAACACCCTTAAACACTTAGGGCAAAAAAACCAGTTTGTTCAAATGCATGAATGTCTGTCCAAAAGCCTGGAAGAACTGCTTTCTGTGGGAAACCTCCTTGCTGACATTTTACTCTTCTCACTTGACTTTATTTTTTCACTTGAAGTAATTTTTGTTTCTTTTAATTTCCATTTCAGACAAGGAATATGATGTTTTATCTCCTAGGTCAATGCAAATTTCAGATCCCAGCCAGTGCATTATTTGTTTTTTACTGCTGGCAGGGTGAAGTTTGCACCTGTGCACATTGGAAGCAGGTGCGTGAAAGCCAGCGTTATCCACACCTGAAGCAATGACAGATCCCTTGCCTGTCCTAAGCTTAACAGCTTTTCCCCACAGCGCAGTCCTGTCCTTCCTACTTATTTATTTTCATGGGTCCTTACACGTGCTTTGTAAGTGACGATGAAAATAATTCACAAATGCGGATTCCCAAAGCGCTGCTAAATTTATGGGGTTTTCCACACATGCTAAATAAAAGACAAAGCCTACAGGTAAATAGTATTACAAACATCTTTCTGTACTCTCTTTTCTTACCTATACAGACCATTTAGAGACACGTAGACTCTGGAAGCTGTACGAAGGTGCATCCTCCCTGATTCACATACAATGTGCCCTTCCCGATCTGCAAATCTTTTCAGTGAGCTTAGACCCGTTGCAGAAATGACAGGGCAGGAGAGCCAGGAGGAAGCTGCACCATTGATGTCTCTGCAGCTGATGCTGTTACACAAGAAAACCCCTCTTCCCTGCCAGCATGGTCAGGGGGTGATAGGAGAGGTGCTGTGAACTTTAGTAAGAATACATGGACCACTCGCAGAAAAGTTCACCCTTGTCTATGGTTATGGTTTAGCTGTGATACTGTCACTGTGATACAGTCTGGTATCCAGCTGCAGTACCTGGGGAAACCCCTGGAAGCAATACCCTGATCCTTGGTCACACCTGACCCGGTGTCAGGGACCAAGTTGTCCTCTGCTCTGGCTTTTGGGGTGGTGCCATCCTGGGAAGGCTGGTCCTGGAGAGTGGCCCCTGTGAATGACCCGTGTTGTCTCAGCCACAGCAGAGCAATCCCTCCTGCTTTCAGGGTGAAGAACGAATAGATTAAATGAATGCTATCTTTCAGAAGCAGGATGAAAGAGTATCTGTTAAATTCATGAGGGCTTGATAAAATACTAGGCAAAGTGATTTAGAATTAACTTACAGATTCAGCATGGTTTGTTGGTTTGGGTTTTTTTCATGCTTTCCCAGATAGAGTGACGTAGATGTAGGTCTTAAACCCAACAGTAATATTTGGTGTGCAAGAAATAGAAGACCGAGCCTTGCTTTGTGGCTGTACTTTGATTTTTAATTCAATTTGTTCATTATGTTGGTTTAAGAAACAGAATTTACAGCAGCTGCTACATACTTATAAAATCAGTTGGGTTTTTTTTCCCCCCCCTCTTCTTTTCTGACTGAAAGGAAAACAACAAATCCAAATGCCAATAGCCTGAATATCTGCTGGGTATAAATGACTGAAAGGAAAACAACAAATCCAAATGCCAATAGCCTGAATATCTGCTGAAAGATGAAAGAGATGAAAGGGGTCAGATGACACACAGATGAGCTCTACTCAGAAGTGTTTCATGGCAAGCAGTACCATATTTCTTCTTCATGCTCTGTGTCTTCCCCTCCACTTCTCCAGCTAGCCTCTCTCCTCTCTCCTTTGTTTTGTTGCAGCCTGTAAAGCCCAAGTCCCCTGACCTAGAGTGGTATGGTCCACATCTACATCTCTGTTGACCGTGCTGTGGGACCGTAGCATGCCCTGTACAGCTGTAAGGAGTTCAGCAAAAGCGATGGCCATCTGGAGGCCCAAGCAGAGCTCCTGCAGCGCTGAGATGTCCACCAGGTTTAGAACCATTCCCTGTGCTGAGCCTCAGCCCGGCCTGGCCGTTGGGGCAGTGCTATTATGGGCCTGCACGGCGCAGGGAGCTGAGTCAGGGAGGGACTCTGCCACTCCAGCAACGCCACAGGAATCCTGTGGCACAGGCCGGAGCAGAGCAAACTGCCTTTTCCGTGCCTCGGTACTAGCCTTGCTGCCATCACCGGATGAACCAGAATTAGCTGTGCCCAAAGAGAGCCTGAGGAGAGAAGGAAGGGCTACGGGTAGCATTTTTCATCTGCTGGCAGGAGTAAAACACATGGCAATTCCTGGTACTTCAGCGGGGAGTAAGGAGGACTCAGTCCCACTGCAGAGGAGCTGTCGTTGTTCCTTGGGGCTGGCTTTCCTGGTTAAACATCCCCCAGGGCACATCTCATGTTTTCTGGTGTTACTGGCTCTGGGATAGTTGCTGATTCCCTAGAAGGGGGTAGACGGCCGATTTAGCTTACTGTAAACTTTTTTAAATTGTCTTTTCTGCCAATGGCCACTGCCCAGGGGTTTATCAGAGCTTGTGGAAATGCTTTAACTAAAACAAACATTTAAGTCAAACCTTTACAGGGTTCACAACTATTTATGGGCACGGTTTCCCAAGCAGCCTAGGTAGATTTGAACAAGCATTACTGCTGAAAAAAGGCAGTCTGGCCCTTCCCTGCACCAGCAGCTCTGACTAGTGACAGCTCTAAGGTGTCACAGCAGGCTCATCAGGCTGCAGACAAAGCCTACAAAACAGTGGCAGCTTCCTGCTGGACCAGGGAGCTGAGCTGGCTGAGCACGCAACCACACCGGCACTGGGGCAAGCCCAAAAGCCTGCAGTACAAGGGTGGAGAGGACAGGACTTCCCCTTGCAGTAGGAAACAGCTTCAGGTCAGTTTAAGATACTTGGGAAAATGGGCTGTCAAATCTTACAGTGTTGAGACTAGGCTGCTGACTTGAGATAGGGCAGAACCTGGTTAAAGTCTCTTCTGTGTCAAGCTGAGCAGGGATTCAGACCATCCAGCATCAAATTCACCTACCCTTACAAACACAAATTCCGGGTTTACCTGTCTCCATTATTGCAAACGTATTTTTGATTAAAGATAAAAAGATGAAAAAGCAAAATGTCAGAACACAGAAGTTGCCGCAACGGGGTCGCCAAGCCCCAGCAGCTGTCCTGAGTGTAGGTACAAACACACGTGCACCACCCGCACACACCAACTACCCTGCAAATAAGAGATGTCAGCCTTGGACGGATTTGCTGATCGGTTGCCAGCAGTCTCCTGACCAAAATACGTGGACGAAGGCTTTAAGCAGTGGCTGTCGGCCAGAAGAGCACCTGCTCCCCTCTCTCTGCCTGAAAACATCCAGTTACGTTAGCTGCTGCATGCTTAGCTTTGTTTACTGTTTCCCACTAACCTCTACTGTGCTGCTTTTCCAGGACAGCTTAGATAAAGCTGAACATGCTGCTCACGAAGCTGGCAGAATTGGATTCCCTCTCGCAATCGATGCAGAGGGGCTCTGCCAGAACTGGACGTACAGGGCTCTCCAGGAACCTGTACCAGAACACGGACTGGCTTTAGAAAGTGCTTAATCTTATTTCCTAGGTGCACTTAACTCTTGTTTACTACAGCTACGGGCCTTGCTCTCCTAAGCCCCTGTCTGTGTCATGGGGAGTAGTGCACAGGACTTTTCACTGCCTCCTGCTGTCCTTTAAAACTGTTTCTGATCCCTACAGAAAGCAGTGTAGATGTTTCCCAAAGGTGAATGCCATCAATATGCTTTCTAATCTGGCTATTTTAACACAATTATTACATTCCCACTCCCTCAAATGTATTATTTACCTGGCTCCTTGAAGCTGGCAATCATAGCTCAGTCTCAGGTAGCAGAGGTTAGGAGGAGCACATCTGGCTTCCCAGATTTGAAATTGAAGTTTGTTGCCCCAATGGACTGGAAGCTGAAAGAAAGGACTACAGCTATTTGTGACACAGCAAAGACAGATAGCTTGTGAAATTTGTTCCTTGCGCAAGAACACCAACCTTTTTTTGAACCTAGACTCTAGTTTCAGTCCTTGGCATCTGAACACCGTGCCTTTGAGCAACGACTGTACTTAATGTCCCCAAGCATATGGCAAGATCAAGAAAGCACTGATTTCACAGATCTCCTTATTTTTCACGTTCCTGTTCTACTCTCATCTCCAGCCCCTTTTCATGTAATTAATAAAAATAGCCTGAGGTGACAGAGAACATTGAGTAAAGTCTCTCTCATGACTTAAACTGCAGTCCTCACCTCTTCACAGGAGAGTCCAGGACAGTCTCTTGGCCACACCAATTACCACATCTCTGCTCACCAGCGATAAGATTATGCCACTCCTGGTTAATGCTGGGAAATGTGAGGAGAGAACATATCAAGAGTCTGAACTTGGCTCTACCATAACACTATGGCTGTGGCTGTAAGTAATTTTTACAGTAACACAATTTGGACAACATCCCTCATCAACAGTTGGACTGATTCAAATGCCAACAAGAGGAAGGAAGGACATCCTCACAATTAAGCATGTGTCAGATGAAAACTAAGTGGTAGAGGCAGTTTAATAACCTACCACCACACCCTGCCTGATGGCAACGCAGCACGCCAAGAAGTCTCTGTTGTTGGCAGTCATAATAGAGGCCATGTTTGAATTACAGAAATGTGCTCCTACACAGTAGATCTCCAGCTGGGATTTCTAAGTGTTGGGAAGTGCCCTGAAGCATTGATAGTGACCCAGAGCCACATATGATAATCATACTTGTGAGGCGATGCATGGTTCTGCTGGTTGTTCCGTTGGCCAGCAGTGGTCCAATGTAGAGACCCTTCTTCTTGGCAAAGGCAGGAAACATTTCTACCAAGCAGAGGAGACAGAAGTCAGACCCTTGCTTGGAGAGAGAGAGTGTGTTCTTGAATAATGTGTCCAGTGAACCATTCTAATTTCTTAATAGTCATATTTCAGAACATAGCCCAAACTGCTTACAGTACAAGCTTTCAAGACTCTGTTATGTTTCCTAGATTCAAAAAAGATAAATGGCAGCTTTTTTTTTTTTTTAAACTGGAAGTTGCAGAAAGAGAATAAAAGCAGCTTCCTGTTGCAAGTGAAATGACCTTACGATCTCACAGCTTCTCAAAATCACCATTAGCACTGTTTGCACACTTTACTTTTTGAGGCTCACCTCAGCTGAATAAACACGTGGAACGGCTGTGGGCAGATAACAGAAGGAAAAGGATAGGCAGAGAAACACAGCCCTTGAGTAGAACTGAGACTAGGTCTGCCAGTCAGCTCCTCCAAACTACAAATGGAAAAGCTTGGCTTCAGCTTAAGCGAAACGTGGCTCTGGGCCTGGTGGATATCAACAATAAGGTTGCAATAGTAGAAGGGGTCCCTGTAGGTCTGACCACCTGTAGAAGGAACGACAAGCTTCATGCCTACCGAGTATGCATGGATCCACCAGTCTCTAAATACCTGCTGGGGAGTGTAGTCATCATTGACTTCTGTTCCGTGGAGGCATACAGAGAGTCACGACTCTGCAGTGGTAGTTACCATGCAGATGCATAACAAGGACTTGTGGCTCCACAATGATAGTGGATTAAAAGAGGTTCTTCAATCAGGTTTTGGAACTAATTCTTCTAATGACAGGAACAATTTGCATATTGCTTCACTTACCAGTCAAAGTAACAGTCAGCGGCAGTCCCTATTAGTAGCTTCTGTAAGTAGAAAATTGCTGCCAAAGGGTTTGTTTCTCTGTTGGGGAAAACTTCTCTTTCAGAAATTTCATTGAAACCACATCCTAGAAACAACGTGGACCAGAGATGGAGATGACAAACACTTGCTGAAAACAAGTGGTTTCCAGCACTTGTACAGAATGAACACCGAGGTGGGAACGTCCCCCTTCCTGCTGAACACAGTGGTGCTGGGCTTTACACAAACACACAGGCAAATGTCAAACCTGAGTTTCAGAGAGATCACCTGGTGCCTACAAAGCCTGTTCCTCAGCTCACTGGTGGAATGGGAAAGCTCCAAGGCAAGCACACCATAAAGAAAAGCGTTAGACAGTTTCGCCTCTATTCCCTTTAATATATGTGATATTTTCTGTCTGCTGCTGCACAATTTAGAGAGATCACCTCTTCACTGCGCAGCTGAATTGAGCTGGAGCCAAGAGCGTGGTTTGAGTGACAGCAGGGGGAGGCCCTGCCACCATAATGAAAAAAAAACAATCTGCATTTATCTGTCCAGCCCCAGCAGCTGCCACGTCCATTTGCTTCGAGCTGTGCTCTTCCCCCACGCAGGACCTGTCTCGCCTGGTGCTGCAGACGGCGTTTCACACCAGTGACGCCGCGCTCCTTCCTGCGGTGAGTCATTTAAAGCAGAAGGGCAGGTCTGGTAGGGGAACTGTGGAACTACTGCACCAGCTGGGACGCCTGGGCTATTTAAATAACTGGATGCCATTAGTGCAGTAGAATACATAAAAGAAGACAGAATTTCTCCCTGTCGCTTACACCTTCCTTTGGTGGGTACGAGAGCTCCCACAGAGCTTTCCTAGCTGTGATAGTAAGAAATACAACAGCTGCAGAGCGCTGTCACAGCTGGGTAAGTGGTTCTTCCCGTGACACTCCTTGGCTTTCCACCACTCTTGGAAAGATGCTCTCCCTCTCCCATTAAGTACAAATAAACACTGACCCTTGGAGAATGAATGGCAAGTGAAGAGGTCACTTGGTGGCTTTATTTTCATTCTTTATGTTACCCATCCTATACACCCAAAGTGATGCCAGTAGATTAGGTTCCATACCCTGTTTTCCTGAGAAGGCAGCAACAACCGCTTTGCAAAGCACTTCTCAGCCTGGTAATATTACCTGGGACAAAAAGCTCTGGAAGTTCTCCTGGTAGCACTTCCAATCTCCGGGCCTCGATTCAGTTCCTGAAGCATACATGGAAACCGTGTTAATCCACCAGTTTAAACATTTGTACAGCTTCTTGCTGAACCTCTGTATGCTGCAGGCCTCAAGCTTCCTCTGGAATCCTCCCTGGCACTTGGCTGCCAGGTCTAACAGCTGCAAGCGATATTTCCTTCTGGCTGTGAGCAACCAAGGAAATTCAGCCCATCCTATCTGATGCTAATTTGGTTACAGTGACTCACCCCCTTCCACGATTTCCAGGCTAATTGCTACAACATTCTCCAGCTGCCAACACAATCTCCAGGGTTCTGCAGAAAATTCTGATTTGAAATGTTTGAGTTGTAGAGAATGGTGGTTTAACTCCTTACGTATAATCAAATCAAAGAATCTAATCGTAGCTATCAAAACCTTTCACAGGTGGAAATGCCTCCAAAATGATCTCTTTCCTGCATCTTCTGCCAATATATACTTTAAGAATGATGAAATAATCCACAAATCCACACTATAGGATTAGGAAAGAAGGATCTGTTTTGCTTCTGTCCTGCAACTCACCTGGGTCTGGCACTGGCTTTCATGTGAAGACACATTGCCTTCAGCACAAAATTCAAGACCTGTACCCTCTGTTTTCCACAGTAATAAAAGCTTTGGATTAGCAGTAGCTGATTGCAGTCAGCACCCCGCAGAGCAATTTTTTTTTTTTTCCCCACATTTGTAACCAATAGAAAGATCTTAAAAAAGATGCCAGTGCTACACAGCTGTAGTGCTTTGTAGGTAAATTTAGTGACAGCAGGATTTGCTGATGTTCCCCCAACGTTCCCAGCAGCTGACCCTTCTCTCTGCGCTCCCTTTTCTCAGCTGATCCACTTGTTGCATCCATTCTGGCTCGTAAGCAGTGCTGTGCCGGGGCTCCGCAAGGGAGACGGAGTCATCTCCAGGGGAAACAGACTGCAATGATCACAGTATACTTCTGCCTGGCCAGGCTAAAATAGCAGATTTTGCAACGCAGTGGCCAGCTGGAGAGGTGAGGCACTCAGTGACTCAAAGAGCCATGTGCACGAGCTCAGTAAGCGTGCAAGCCCCCTCCCTTCTCTCGCACGGTTCCCCAAAACCGTTTTGACAAGCACAGCTTTATTCTCCCCTCCTGGGGCACCACATGCTGGTGGTGTCTCATTCGGCCCTTACTCACTCACACAAATTCCACCCGCTTTGCTGTGCAATTCCCCCCAGCCCCCAAGGCACCCCAGCCTCCACTGCTGGGAGGCAGCAGAAGCATCCAGACTATCCTTCCAACACACATGGCCTGGAGCTTCTCCAGGTCAGGTGCACCCAGCGGTGACAATGCCCCAGTCGGCAGGGAAGATGCCTCGCCAAGCTGCTCTCCTTGGATCCTGTGCAGATGGTGAGACAGTACATATTCCTCAATCTGGACACAGAGCCACTAGAACAGCCCAAACTACTGCCAGCAGGGGCTGTGGTGTTTCAGCAGAAGGTGGAGGTACGCGCTCAGGCTGTCAACGTCTCTTTCCCAGCAAACCCATGCCAGTAAGATGCAGGATGCCCCAGCATCTACTCCTGTTCAAGACACCTTATCATCCTGCACCAGGATTCTTGTTAGTTTTCCTCTCTGCCTAGGAGATGTTGAGTGCATACTAGTTGTGTAGGTGTCCTAGGCTTAGTAACAGCAAGACCCAGAGTTTGGGCAAGACAGTTCAGGTTTGCCCTGTCTCAGGGTGATTTTTAAGGCACATCCAACTGACTCAGCAACATGGTTGCATGCTGAAGAATGATCTTTAAACATGCATATTTTGGATTTGGACCTCACCCAGGGTATTCTGGATGGTGCAGAAATGCTAGGTCACTTTGGTTAATGCAAACCCAACCCAGGTCCACCGAGATCCTCATCTGACTTTGAGGCAGTGCTAGCTGCTGGCCCCACTGTTCCTGCAAACCTTGTTATGATAAACAGTGCATCCACATGGAGGAATACCGTCAGTCCTCTTCTGTCTACAGCTCATCTGACTTCTGGAGATTGAAGCACTTCTACCTAAAAGGCTGAGTGGCTTGGCTGTAACCCTTTTGGAAACCAAATATCTCAGTCATTGTTAAAACCTGATTTTCTTCCGCTTTTCTACCAGCTACCTTGCTTTGCCTTCCAAGCCAGGCAACGACTGAAAAGATAAGGAAAGTGAATCTGTGATTGTGACCTGAGTTTAACAAACTAAAAGTCAAATAGAAATAAATTTTAATATTGTACATAGTGCTTTCAGACCACCTTCAAAGAAGATATTTCATCTCATCTGAACTAAAAAGAGAGGTTTCAGCCAACAGCACGCTTCATTTACTTTGTCTGGAGTTACAAGATGGGCATTACTTCTCCTTTTCACTGGCAAAACTGAAACAGTGATGTGATTCAAATCGAGGCACCTGCTTTAAACAACGATGCTGCAACACAGCATCTTTGGACTACAAAGCTTGCCATGAACTAACAGGTCCCCACTTCTCCTTGGAGTGGGCAGTGCAGCCAGCACAGTGTTTGGGCCTGGAACTGGCTCCAGCACAGCCAGCTCTAACAGACTCACTGTTGCTGTCTCTAGAGACCTGACCTTTTAGGAAACTGTCCTCTGACTCCTTTCTAAGACTCCAGACCGTCAATCTCTTGACACTTGGGAGTTGCTAAACCCCTCCAGTTTCATAACTCTTTCTCAGTCATCAGAATCACAAGGATCCTAAAACCTGTGGCTATCTCCACTTTACATCCTCTTAAGGCAAGAAGAATGATGTATATCCTCCTCCACCCAAGGTCACCTCTGGATGCCCTTCTTGAACCACCCCTGAAATTAATTTGCCACTGATCTCTTGTGGCTTCCCAAACCCACCAGTCATGTCAGAAGCAAAACCCTCACAGACTTAATACAAATACAGCACGAACCACTTGCCTATCCTATGAATACCAGGGAGAAAACGCTCTTACATTGGAAAAAATGTTTTGCATCAAAATGCTTCTTTGCTTCCTATCTTCATCTTCTTCAGAAATGTTCTGCAGAATTTGAGTCCAGATGCCAGTAACATACATTTCTAAATGGGAAGATCATGTCATCCATCTTGGCCTTGAGCAACTGTGTTGCAAACCTAGAAGTTTGTCTGTGTTATGGATTTTGCAGACAAAGCAAATGTTGCAGCTAATCTGCTTTATCCTCAAAATTGTGTTTCAGAAGCTCTGCTCTGAAGCTACATATAAGTGCAAGGAAGAGTCTCCTAATGGTTAGTATCCAGCTTCACTTATTACACCAGCAGGAGCTGAGCTTAGCCAGTTCCTTGCACAAACTGTACCTAATTTACATGTATAGCTAAACTTTTTTGATCTTGCAAAGACTGGCATTTCCTCAATTTCTGGAGTGAGTCAGGCAGAACCAGTGCATTTTAAAGACTGTTCTAAAAACTGTGGAATGAAGCTCTGCTCCTAGTTGCATTCACAAAACAAACCAGAAAACCAGTAAAAGAGAAGCAACTGAAGGGATGCCCACTTGTATCACTTTACTAACTTTTTTGTCAAAATTGTCATTTTGGACAACAATGTGGTTTTTTTTTTAAAAAACGTCAGTGGCACATGATCTATGGGAAAGCAATCCAAAGCTACCCTATGACTGTGATTCACTTTCCTGAACCTATTACCATGAAAACTGTAAATGATGCAACAGGCTGTTACAGCCATTCAAAGATCCATCGTAGCATTTGTTAAGTAATTTATACTCTCCGGGCTACATTTTACAGTAAATGGAAGAGGAGAATTGTCAGAAACATGCTGTTGGGAAGGAAAAAAAAACCACAAAGAACCAAAAAGACTTCTGCATCAATATTGGTTATCGACCATGCGTCTGGAGCACATATGAAGCATCTGGGGAGGCAGACAGGGAGGAATTACCTGCTATCTCAAAATCTTGGCACTCCACCACCTGCAGTGCAGTGGTGCATTAAACCCCAGACTAACAGACAGCACTGACAGCCCTGCATGGGAAAAGCATCTCACAGCAGCCTCTGCTCTCACACGACTTGTTGCTGTGAAGTCCCACACCTCTGCAGGCACACAGACTCCGTGAAGGTGACTCCAAGTTTGATGCTTGAGGAACAGACCTAAAGAAACCAGCTAGAAAAACATACAGTTTTATGAGATGAGAAAAACCACACACAACCCCACATACCAGAACTTGACAGAAGTGCTGAACACATCCACAGCTGAGAGGGGAAGCCTGGTAGTGGCCACAAAGCCAAACAAGCAAACAGGGGCTGCTCCAAGTTGGGCTCTTCAGTGAGCAGCTCAGAGCAGCAGTGGGAGATGCTGGACTTGGTTCGACAGACGCAGGAGAGTATCAGAGCAGAGACACCCCCGGGCAGGACTGACTGCTCATGAACCACACTCCTCACTCAGGACTAGACTTTAAAAAAGGTTTAAGAAAGGAAGCCCAGTGATCCCCGGGAAAGGATTTAATGAAGTAAGGGTACAATATGCAAAGAAAGGCAGTGGGAAATGGCACCTAGGATTTTAAGGGGAGTCCTTTTAATTCCCTTGCAGCATACACAGGGTGGAGGTGTTGTGCAGAGCTGCCTGCACGGGGCGCTGTACGGGGACTGTGCCCCCACCAGTGAGGGATGCTGAGAGCTTCAACGGCGGCAGCACAGCCCCTGCTGTGACCAGGGAACCCTCCGTGTGAAGGACCATCACCCAAGCACGGCTTCTAACCCAGCGTCCTCCTCCTTCACAACACAGCGGGGACAATCCGGAGGCTTCCTGAGGATGGACTCACACCTGCTGCTCTGGTTTCCCTTGTAAAAAGAAAACCACAAAAGGAAAAGCTACGTGCCCATCTGCTCTGGCTTGCCGTTTGTCTAAATGAATGTAAATCTCTCTGCTGCAGACGGGCCACCTTCTGCAGTACACAAACCAACAAATACTCCTCCAGTGTACTGAGAAACCCCCCTGATGTGGAACAGGAGGCTCCCAGAACTTCAGGAGCCGGGCACTGCTTCTCTCTCTGGGATTGTGACGCTAAGGAAAAGATAAATTTTGGTCCCTTTTAGCTACAGAATATAAACGACAAGGATGCAACAAGCAACAGTTTTATTTGTAGAAAAATCCTTTAAAATTTTACTACATTGTAAGATTAAGGAAAAAATAGTATTAATATATGTACATACAATATATATAAACAAACACACATCGCACCATTGAAATTACATGCTTTTTAAAACAGAGAATGGGTCATATTCCCTCATATCAATTTTAAAATTATCACTGCAAGAAACCTTGCTTCCTTTTTGTTTTTATCCCCATCGAAGTTTTCAAGTACAGGAAGTAAGTAATGCAGGATCTAACAGTAGAAAACCTTTGTTATACACAAATTACAATGACAGCTATACAATATTATTCTGCAGTATCCAACACTTGTGTTTTTTGAACTCTATAATGATATGAACTTTTACCTGAGGTGCATGGAAATAATGAAGCATGATAACTGGCAAGTCTAAGAGATTTTCACATTATGATTTGACTGTAATTGAAGTTGATTAGGTATCACACGTACCTATAGCTATACCCATAGCACTGGCACAAGAATGCTCTGCGTGAGTGAACACCAATGTTTTAGAAGTGCAGGAAAAATTAAAAGGCAAGCACCACTTGCAATGATAAGCATGCAGACAATTTAAGTGAAACAGAGGTAGCATGTTCTTGTAAATCCAGCAGGGTCATTCAAATCAACTGTACCCTCCCTTCTGCAAAAGGCACTCGCTTTTTCAGCTATAAACAACGTTGTTTTAAATTCAGTCAGATTGACCACAAATGGTGGATTTCTCTCCTTACAAATATAAAAAATGTTAAGCAGAAGACACAATGAAAAGAAAAAAAAATGGGTGTAAGAAATACACATTTCAGGTAATATGTGCTATTCCTCTCCCCCTACCTTTTATGGGGAGAATAAAAATATTTTATAAAACAGTTGCAGTACGCAATCCAAAAATTAAGACTTTCCAGTTAAAATGGCAGTATTAAGCAGCACATTATGTATCAGGAATAATTTTGAAACACCAGAAGTACACCAGCCTTTTTAATAGATAAAAAGCAACAATTCACAGTTAGAAGTAGAAAGTTTATGCACAAAAAGGTGGTGCTGGAGAAGGATAAAGATCCTTTGATGTAAAACCTCATAAATGAAAATGCACAGGAACTCTTGTACTATTTCTTTTATCTTTTCTGCACTTTGAAAAGTTGTCCATGCAAAACACCTGCTCTTACCGTGACACTACAGAGCTAATCGAGTTATAAGACGTGCCACTGTTGCAACTGGAAGCATAAGCCTCTTGACCATTAGCATCTAAGTTTATTTTAAATACAGAAGATGCCTTCAGTAAAAAGTCTGCTGCATCTCTGCGACCTAATTCCCTCAGTTTAGACATTAGGATACCTACGGTGCTCTCAGGAGCATTACTCCACTCCTGCAGAAGGGCATGGACTGGGCTTGAAAGAAAGTCATTTTGTGTTCCATTATTTGTATTGTACTTTGCAACAAGATCAGGAAGGCCCAGATTCATGGCCAGAAGGCACCAATCTTTGCCCATAGGATCAGGTGGATCCAAAAGTCGACTTAGCTTTCTCCTGGTAAGCAGATTCAGATCGGAAACATGAATATCCATTCCTAGGCTTCCCTGGGAGTAGACATCAAGACACCCAAAACACAGTATACTGCTAAAGCTCTCTTTATATCCCCCCATAGTGTTAGTTAGTGATGTCTCCTTTAGACTCTGTGCACGGAAAAAGTCTCTAGGCTGGTAGACCATTACTGGTTCATGATGTTCCCTCAGCTGCTGAGGACTAAGGTAGTATTTCACGGTCAGAAGGCCTGGTAAGGTTGTGGCCATTAAGTTATCAATAGTGCTGCATACAGAATCCAGAAGTAAGCAGCACTTGATCTTCTCTGTTTCCAGTCCTCTAACTTGAACCTCTATACCCTGACCATGGTTGACCAACAGCACTAAAAGCTCTGCTCCTCGATTCACAATCTTTGATCCATTTACCCACAGACGTATATCAGCATCTCCCTCTGTGCTTTGCTGATGAATCCACCTGCAGAGATTCACCTGAACTTTATGAAAAATTCCACAAGGAAATGGGGTAAGATGTTCCACAGGAACGATTCTAACACCACCATAAATCAGAACCTCATCCTCCTCATCTGTCCAAGACCTGTGGAGATTGTCAGTCTTTATGAGAGCAGGAATATCCACCATTGCTCCACTGCTAAGGTCCCTTGCACAAATATCCATGGCATCCAAAATCTGTATCAGTTCTTCCACATCACTGTCTGTCACCAGACGCTGGATGTCGTCTATAGTGTAGCGACCTCTATAGTGATGGAGGGCTTTTGGGTTCTCCACTGACAGGATTTTTGCAAGGACATTTGAACAGAGCCAGCGAGGATCCAGAAGTACAACATCTTGGACAGTTTCACTCTGCATAATGTTAATCTGTTTATAAATATGAAAGTTACTATTTGCATCTTGTGAAGTACACGATGATAGCCCATGTTCTCTCCTTACTAATTTACTGACCCAATCATTTAATTAACACTGCTGACAGGAGAAAAACGAACAGTGCATTTTATTTTCTTGCAAGTATTCGGAACAAAGAGCAACTCTTGTTCTTGACTGCCACTAGTAATGAAGCCATTAGAGCCCAACAGCTGTAAAGCCTAGACATGCCTTGCAAGCTATTTATGCAAAGGTGTTATCCTATGATTCCATTTCTAATGGACACATAAATTTCCCATATGCAGTGAACACATGAGGCACTCTCTCATTTAAGACGACAGCATAGTTATCCTTTCTGGGTATTTTATATCCTTTCAATTATAGCAATAAACTGCAATTCTCCCCGTCTCAAAGGAATAATGTTGAATGAAACAGGAGCCACAAGACAATAACAAAAATCATTATTAACCAGTTTCTACTTCTCATGTCTTAAGAGGAAGGAGAAAAAAAGTAACTACAGACATGCGCTCAAATCCCATTAAGCAATATTCTACCAGAGCAGTACCTGGCTAATAAAGATATGCAACTTAGATAAAACCACTTACCTCTCCAATGCTATGCAACTGCTGTGCGATATGCCGTAGGTCATCTTCACTTGCCAGGGGATTAAGCTGCTCTTGCACGTCATATACAAACTGCTGCAAGGACATCAGCTGGTTGGGGCCATTCATTTTTCTCCAGGAAGGCAGCGTGGAGATTATTTTTTCACACAGATGAGTCATAGGTGGGCAAGTCTTACAAAAGCACAGAAAACATCTCTCTGTAATTCTACTCTGCTGATAGCAACAGTACTATTGTTGTTGGGGTTTTTTTTTTGTTTTAATGGAGATTAGAAGGTCTAATGCATTCATGATGTATATTCATGTCTAAAAGATTTCCCTTTGTGGTGGACCCTTACTCTTCCATCTGGCATTCACGTGCCATTAAGACCTAACTTTTCTTAATACAGTGAATTCCAGAAACAACGTTTTTGCTGAAATAAGCAACCTTCCCAAACATCATCACGATTACAAAGGAAAGAAGTTTGGTTTTTGTAGTACTGACTTGTCAAATGTGCTGACCACCTGAAACAGTGACTTCAAGATTGATCAATTGCCTTCATGCATCTAGAAGTTATTTCAGAAATTGTCAAGATTTAATTAAAATCTATTCTCATCAGTATCTGTACAGGACTGATTTACTTCAGCAGGTGAGACTGCAGAGTACCAGTTAAGAAGATGGTAGTTCTATCTGTTGATTGGCTTGGACTTCACTGATGCCTTCAACCCACACTCTCAAGCCACAGCACATTTCTTACACAGCAATGCCCTCCAGATTTCAAGCTCGTGACTATGACTGTGATAAAGTTTTGTCAAAGAGAAAAAGCTTATTAAATCAAGAGACCATTGGGAATGTAAAATAGGCTGAATTTTGCCTAAAACCAAGCATTTTCCTCAACCTACAGAATGAACTTAGTAATATGTTCACTTATAATTCTTTTTTTTAAAAACATACCTATCAAAAGTAGCTGCAGAAACTCTTGTTGGTGTGTCACACGAGTAAGAGGGCCTTTGGTATGAAGAAATATAAATCTGCCTAGCACTGGCTACATAACAACTTGACTTGGTCACCCTCAGTAAGGAAGCCTCTGGATTCATGGTGATGACATCAAATCATGGCTATTCTACCTTTAATCTCATATATATATATATACCTACACATATACATACAACCCCAAGCACATATTTTTCAGTAAAAAAGTGCAGCAAAAGTTAATACATATTCAGTTCACACACCTGTATTGGGAATTATCTTTCTACAATTATCTTTCTACCATGCAACTCTTCTAGTCTAGTGAGTTTTTTAAATGAAAAACGTACTTGCCTGAAATACATTCTGTTTCTCTGTAATACACTCATAAAAAAAAGATTATAAACAAATAGACAAAAAGGACCTGCTGATAGCAACAGTACTATTGTTGTTGGGGTTTTTTTTTTGTTTTAATGGAGATTAGAAGGTCTAATGCATTCATGATGTATATTCATGTCTAAAAGATTTCCCTTTGTGGTGGACCCTTACTCTTCCATCTGGCATTCACGTGCCATTAAGACCTAACTTTTCTTAATACAGTGAATTCCAGAAACAACGTTTTTGCTGAAATAAGCAACCTTCCCAAACATCATCACGATTACAAAGGAAAGAAGTTTGGTTTTTGTAGTACTGACTTGTCAAATGTGCTGACCACCTGAAACAGTGACTTCAAGATTGATCAATTGCCTTCATGCATCTAGAAGTTATTTCAGAAATTGTCAAGATTTAATTAAAATCTATTCTCATCAGTATCTGTACAGGACTGATTTACTTCAGCAGGTGAGACTGCAGAGTACCAGTTAAGAAGATGGTAGTTCTATCTGTTGATTGGCTTGGACTTCACTGATGCCTTCAACCCACACTCTCAAGCCACAGCACATTTCTTACACAGCAATGCCCTCCAGATTTCAAGCTCGTGACTATGACTGTGATAAAGTTTTGTCAAAGAGAAAAAGCTTATTAAATCAAGAGACCATTGGGAATGTAAAATAGGCTGAATTTTGCCTAAAACCAAGCATTTTCCTCAACCTACAGAATGAACTTAGTAATATGTTCACTTATAATTCTTTTTTTTAAAAACATACCTATCAAAAGTAGCTGCAGAAACTCTTGTTGGTGTGTCACACGAGTAAGAGGGCCTTTGGTATGAAGAAATATAAATCTGCCTAGCACTGGCTACATAACAACTTGACTTGGTCACCCTCAGTAAGGAAGCCTCTGGATTCATGGTGATGACATCAAATCATGGCTATTCTACCTTTAATCTCATATATATATATATACCTACACATATACATACAACCCCAAGCACATATTTTTCAGTAAAAAAGTGCAGCAAAAGTTAATACATATTCAGTTCACACACCTGTATTGGGAATTATCTTTCTACAATTATCTTTCTACCATGCAACTCTTCTAGTCTAGTGAGTTTTTTAAATGAAAAACGTACTTGCCTGAAATACATTCTGTTTCTCTGTAATACACTCATAAAAAAAAGATTATAAACAAATAGACAAAAAGGACGGTCAGTGCTGGAATCCAAACACTGTCAATTCCAAATAGGGAACTGTAACTTGGAACTGAAATTCTCAAATACTTTCCTTTCAAGAGAGATAATTTTGGTGACCTGTATGGAACACATACAATTTTGAAAATGCTGACTGACTCTCTGATGTCAGGAGTTTGTTTATCACCAGGTCTGTCACGCATACTGCCAAAAAACTGAAACAGCACTTGCTTCTTTATGTTTCATAATGTAAGTACTAAACTTACAGCAAATTATTACACAAATTTTTCACATTTTGGCTGGCCCAACCCAGACGATTAGACAATACTTACAGAAATTATTTGGCTTCTTATTTCTTGCAAGTGATTTCGGAGAAGCTTCATATCTTTAGACCCAGATGCTCCAGCATCCAAGACAAATAACTTGTCTGAAATTTGCAAATCATTTCCAAATCTAAAAGAGAAAAGGTGAGCAATTATTTACTTAGTCCTAAATCCAGTTTTTCCTAATTTCTTAATCCTGTTGTGCTCCAATCTTAAATTACACAAGAGGGTTTTTTTTGTTTCAAGGAATGATGAAAAAAAATAAGCACTGATTATGCTAAGATATTTTATAAGCACAGACAGCTGCTGTCAAATTTTCTTGAAAACAAACAGAGATGCTGAGAGAAAACTGTGGTCTTTCCTAAGGAAGATGGCTGCAGATGCGTAAGAAAATTACAACTGCATCACAGTGCTTATAATTCCAAACCCAACCTTTTTAATAGAGAAGGGACAGCAGGAATTTTAAGATCTTCGTGTTTGTTGTTTTCTTTCTTTTCACTTTAAATAGTTTAGTTATCATTGCTATTGACACCATCTCTGTTTCTCACTTCCTTTTTACTTTTTAACTGCACTTGTGTTCTTAGCTCTGGACTGATTTGGATTCCAACACTGAAGATTACGCACAGGTATTTTCTGTTGGTTTATTTTCAATTGATTAAGATACTGCTCTACTACTACTGTGCTGGAATTCCTGCAACTGTTTCTTGTACAGTCCAGACAAGTGTCTGCGTTCACAGGCATGGATGGTTCTTCGTACCATGTGTTACCTTTTATGGGTTCACTGTGAATATTGTTACTTTATATAATAGTAAGTTCATGAAAAAAATCCCTATTCTCATCTTCAATTAGCATGCTCTCCAAACATTTGCTGAAGAAGGCTACAAGTTTCCTTTACTTCTAGGTACCTCTTGGGTGACCTTGTCACCTGTGTGACAATGTCCAGCTCAGTTGCACAATGTCCAGCTCTTCACAAACTGTGTATAGAGTACCTCCAGGCCTGGTTTAGGTTCCTTACTACCCTCCTAAATCTATTCAAATCAAAGGGTTGCTCTCCTGTAAGGCTTCCTCTCTTGCACCCAGAGGTTGTAGCTGAGAACTGCCCATTTTTCTGAGACTGCTGCAAAACCTGAACACCAAGACATTACACAGATGGCTGATAGGGGCCTTTGGATATATACCAGTGTCAACAGGGTGAGACTTTCTGAGCCTCAACTCATTGTTGCACCTCTTGGCTCATTTTAGGTCACTTAAAGCAGCTTGCTCACTGCAATATTGGTAATTTTTGCAAAATACAAACTTCCTGAACATACTCAAAATACCATAATACCACAAAGCATAAGCTACATGAAAACCTTTTACATATTCCTATGCATATATTTTTCCTTTCCAATTGTCATGTTTAAACGCTGCATATAAAAATAATCCCCACTCACCTGTTCCTGATTTCTTTCAACAACGACATGTCTTTGTCATACCAGAACTCTCCCGCAACAGGCCGGGGAAGGTTCACTATGTCAGCATGTGTGGCGACCAAAACCACACGCAGGGGGCTTTTCAGCTTCCCACCGAATGCTAGAAGAGAAACAGCAGCACCTTGAGACACGGCGATGGCTGCCTTACTGAGCTGGGAAAGCAGCAGTACATTTTACATTTCTCTCACACTGCTACGTTGGTAGTGACTCTACCAATCCCTTTTGCAGTGGATTTACCAACTCTAAGCATAGCCATGCTGTGTTTACACCACTGGTGCTTTGGCTGTTATCAGCCTACAAGATTATCCATACATACTCCAATTTGAATAGCCAAACTCTTTGAATAACATCAGATGTGTTGATATTACATGACTTTCTTGATTAATGTCTTTGTTAAAACAATAACACTAATGATATGTCTATCAACTAGAAACTACAACAGTGTGAGGAAAAGCAATTAAAAATAACAGCTTCTTGAAAGGGTTTCTCATAATCTTTGGATGGTCCTTAATACTACAGGTGCAGAGTAGAGGATTATAAGTAGAACACAAAATGTCTAGAACATTCATACATTGGTATGAATGCTATTTTGCAGTACTTACACAAACAATGACCTCTCACTTAGGTGAGAGTTAAGTAGGAAAGCCTGGCAGAAACCATTGAAAAGAACAAGAAAGAAAGAAAGAAAGAAACAAATGGTATGAATGAGGTGACAGTATGAAACACACAGTTTTCAATCTTTTCTCAAACTGATCTTCCAGAACAGAGGAGACATCATTACATTATTTTTTAAAAAGACAGTAAATCCAATAATGCTATTTCAGTTTGACAAAACTCCACATGAGAGAAATATGCTTATATCACTTCTCAGTTTTCATTAATTGAGAGCTACAGAATCTTGGTTCATTCATAAAATGCCAAATATTTCCAATTCTCTGCAAAGCATTTCAAGGCAAGTATTTTAAAATTGTAAGTTGTTTTTTTTTCTGGCAGCTGAAGGCATGGGTGCTCAAATTGAGCAGAGCAGTATAAACACTGATTTAAGCAAAGTATCTAAATAATGCTGATAATTAGATCAGCAAGAAGAAATGATTAACTCAGTCTAACTTGGTCAAACCAAGAACTAAGTTTCCTCGCTAGGCTGAGGAGCCATGAAAAGCTTTCAGCAAGTGCAAATTAACTGTATTTTAGGCTTTGATACTTTTCTGCAAATTTCTGAGCTTTTACTTCCAGAAGTAATTTCATGTCAAGTATATACAAACACTCATATTGTTAACCTTGCGATTAGAGCTAAGATGGAAAATGAAAGACATGCAGACACCTGAACTAAAAGCTGAAGGCCTGCTTTGGCTCATCCTTATCATTATCTGGCTGAGATAATGCACACAGAATTGAGCAGAAGTCAAAAAGAGAGGGGAAATACTCTTTGCACTATGTATTTGTTTTCCTTGTCTGATGAGTCCCTAGCAGCTTTATAAATGTCCACGAGGCCTGAGTTAGATCCACTGGCTGGAATAATATTTTGGTTCATAGAACCAAGACACATGTCACAGCCTGGCTCGTCTGTCAAGCTCTCCCAGTCTGCAGACCAATACTCAGTGACAAACACAAGTTATATAGTAGATATACCTAGACACTTTAAGAAAAAAAAAAAAAGTTATTTGTTTGCTGGCCAAGTAACTTGGTTTGTTACAAAGCTTGCATATAAAACAAGTAATCTTACTTAAAACTTGTGTGAAGTCTGAGAATGTGTGAAGTGAAATTTACTAGAAATACTAGCTTCTGTACTCCCTGATGCACCAAAGATTAACATATTTGAAGTTCAAATACAACTCTAGCTAAGTACATTAAGGTGGCACTATTGAGAGGGAACATCACTCCACAATCTCATTCTGTACTGTTCTCAATGACAAGACTAATTTATGCTGGAAACACTGTTTACTGGAGTTAGATAAAAGTAGGATTTCAGCAATGTGTCTGAAACTGTTTTTAAATGGTTCCAACTGTCTGAAGCACTTTTCCCCACAGCTTATCTGACATAAAACTTCATCTGCCATTTACAGATGTAAATCCAAGTGCCACAAGGGGCTGCACTGTACCTCATGACCACGGACCGAGGGGTATGCACAACTCTGCAGGCTTGTTCCACATAATAAAATTGTCTTTCCATAAGAAACCTGATGTAAAGTTTGTTTGAATACATGGGATGAAGACACATAACAGGACTCAACACAGAGGATGTTCAAACTTGCAGAGAAACAAGAAGCTTTATCTTACAGTCCCCTAATATTTTGTTAACAGGCAGAAAGGCATACCTATTGGCTCCTCAACTGGGACTAATGATTTCAGGAAACTGAGCCAAAAGGTCACTTGGTTTAACTGGATTTCGTAAGGCTCCTCGAGACTAAAAAGCACTATGTGAATTGCAGTGGGATCATTTGCAGCAAAATAGTCGTAACAGCAGAAATACACAGGATTCCCAGAGAATTCCCAGATGCTGAAATCACCAACTCCTGAAAAACAGCCAAACAGATGAAGAGATCAGACCATACTTTGTCAGTAAGAATGAAGCATCTTTCAGCCATGGAGAGACAAACAAAAGAGTTAATCTGATTTAAACTTTCACAAAGATAGAGTGTATGCCTGTGAGAAAGCAAGACTGTAAATGTAATCATGAACAAAGTGAACGGGTTTCAGTCAGATTCAGTAGCTGAGAAGTTGGGTCCTCACAATCTGTTCCTCTCTCACATTCACTTCTCTAGGACGTTCAGCTGGATGCCACATGGAAGCACCTGTGTATTAAAGGCATGCATCCTTACGTATTAAATTTACCTTTGCCTTGCACAACAGCAACGGATTTTGCAACTCCCTTGAAAAACAAGAATGAAGGCTCCTATTATTTGCCTGCTCACCCCAAAAAGCTCAACATTTTTATTAATTTTTCTTCTTAACACATCACTGTTGGTATTACAAACAACCGAAGGACATTCTCAAAGAAGATTTACAGAGTTGCACTATTCACACCACGTTGTTAAGTAAGGACTGAAGAATCACCACGTTAAGGATCCCAACAGTGTGGCACTTCCCAGCCTCACCACCTGATCAGGGTGAAGTCTGATTCACTTGTACTACCACTTTTTAAATAAATGCTGATGAAAATGCACCTCAAACTTCTAGAAGAAAAGAAGCTAGAAACCTCCATATGTGCTGTTGTAAGTACAGCTATTCAGAGTTCATCCACGTGCACCTTCTATATCAAGACAGCACAGAGAAAGAAAAGAAACTCCTTTTGCTAGTCTGTTGCATAACTCTATTTCACTACAGAATTTGACTTGGTTTCAAATTACCGTGAAAGAGGAAATTAGCCTGGACAAAGAAGGAGCTTTTAGCTACATGCCAAATTCTTCAGCATCTAGGACAAATATTTTGTCACTGCATATGTTAGTGTGCATATACTGCATTCATGAACAGGTTTCTCTCTCCAAAATAAAATCTTGATTAATCCTAACTTAGCCTCAAACAATTAGTATGGCTGGAGCTGTATATGCACCACTTGTATGGTCTTCACAGTCAAAAGCCATATATGTACTTATGACAACTTCTCTGACTGATCCCTCTTACTGCTAACTGGTTTCAATTGCAGAGCTGTTAGCCTCCTTTTAAAAAAATGAAATTAGAAGCTCCACTTACCATGTTTGGTGAGCTCCAGGACTCACCAACCATGTTCCAGCCCCGTTATGGGGTGAGAATGTTAGGTCCTTCATATAGCTGGGAACTACTTACATGGTAAGGGTGCTTGGGTCTATGGGACCTGACTGAATCTGCTAAAATCCCCAAACAACATAGAGTATATAGGTGAGGAAGCCTTCACACCAGTAGCTGGTCTGCCAATCCACTCCTATTACACTAAATCCCTCCTTCCCGCTACCCCACTTACTCATCTCAAAAACATTTCTATGTGATACCATAAGGATCTGACACAGGTGATTTCTATGTGTATTACAGGTGGAGAACTTTGCATACATTTACTTTCTACTTAAATCAAATTCCAGCATTGCTGGATTCTCAGCCAGTCACTAAGACACCAAGTCAGATTTTTTTTCATTGTTATTTTTGAAAACAAGCAACACGGCATTAACTGCCCCACGGCACTAAGGCATGCCAGCCCAGGGCTCTGCTTACCATGCAAGGAGGCATTTTGAATGTCAATGGCCTTGGTGGACTGGTCATCAGCAGAGAAGTGAGAGTGATGAGCAGGTGAAACGAAAGCTTCTAATACTCCTTTGGTCAGGCCCGGCTCAAACATCATACTACGGCTTCTCACGCTGACATTCTCACAACCAGGATAAAGATTCGTAATGCTTACTGAAACTGGGTCAGGGAAAGGAAAATGAGATTATAGACCATGTGAAAATCACAACCAGATCACTTCAAAATAAGTAGGCAAAGCATAAAAGCCGAGTAAAAAAACCCAGACTGCTCTTCAAAGAAAGGAGATAACTACCAAGCTGTGAGCATACACAAATACATCCTTATTCTGAATGATGAAAAGGGAAATATTAGAATGATCCCACATAACACTTAGCCTTTAGCAGATATGCCACTGGCTGGGAAGCATAGGAAAAATATTGAATGATTTGGTAATAAAAGGTTTCAGTAGTTAAAGTTCTTCTATTTTGCAAAGATATACTCCTTTTTTACCTAAGGGATGCAATTTCATAGCATGGGCTATTATTATTGGCATGGAAATGCAACATATTCATACAGTTGATTCCTGTAAGGAAGGATAAAAATATCACTGTGTAACAACTGTTTCGGTGGAGGAGAAAGGCAGGCCCTAACCAAAATTATTTAACTAATAAGCAATTTATTTAGTCCATGCTTAATACAGATTCCTTAGGATTAAATGAGAAACGAAAAAGCTTTTTAATTGACTTGCACCATCTAGTGGAGAAAGTTAAGATTCCTTTCCTCCACTAGACACTGAATTCTAATATTCGGGTTTTAATATAGAAAGAAACTACCTACCAGCTGTACTTGGTATACCTTCATGTTTGATGTTCTAATGTAATATTTAAATCTTTAGGCTCTTGTAAAAAAATACAAGGTGAATTCACGTGCTTATTTTTACAGAATTTAAACAAACCTAAGCAGATGATCAAGTATAGAACAAATTGTGCTGGTTTAAATGTTTATCTGATTAGGTCACTCAACACATAACATTATTTACATGTTATATAATTATTTTAATCCAAAAAGAACACATACTGAAACAGGCAAAAACCAAAAACCCAAACATTATAACACCACCATAGTAGTGATTTTTGGCATAAAACTGCACAGTTTCAAGTGTGCATAGTACTGCACAACTTCCTGGCTTTATATCCAGGTAAGCTATTTTCAAGTGCATGCTTCAAGTTCACCAGTATTTCTATAAAGATTTGCTAATGTGACTGGCAGTTTTGTCTGATTTTATGATGGTGTGAGTGCGTAACACTTATCCTCTGGTTCTGGTACTAACCAACCTAAGACAATCTGTCTTCAGTCAAAACCTTCCTGCACTGCCTGTGGGAACTGATACTCCTTCAGTGACGTATCTCCCCTCGTATGACACAGTAAATTAAGATACGGAAATCAAGAACTTCTGACTGATTCATTTAATCCATTTCTTTATACTGCTCTCACAGATGTAAGCCTCTTGTGTTAAGTGAACAGCATATAAAACAACAATCTCTGTGCCAGGTATCTTGTCTTGTTAAGCTGCTCTCTGAGTACCTTATAGCTTCCTCAGGTGACTAGAGAGAGATATGAAATCTACTACTAGCACTGTTCTAACATTACTTAAAAAATGATGAATGAAGCCTCAACATGCAGGTATTATCCAAACATTTCTAAAGGCAAAGGCAACCCTGACACCATCTAAAACTTACATAGTAAGACCACTTTTAAACACAAACATCAATTTAAACCTGAGCTCCTTGATATGCCTGCTTAGCTTTGTATACATTGTACAGCCCCTCAGTGTTACAAAAGGAAGCTGAACTAATAGTTCACTACTCTTTTAGCGTCCTGCCACAACTGTAGGTCGAAGTATAAACCTAGCTAGTTCCTCCATATCCTAAAGCTCTTCCCACTTCTCACAGGCTAACTGGTGCTACACGTGCAAAGTTTCCCTATTACCTGCATCCATTTACTTCAGTTTGGAAAACCTTCATTTTCATCATGTTTGGAGACAATTTTAGATGTCTCTAACTGGGCTAATCCACTCCTGTCCCTTAGTGGACTCCAAGCCATTAGAGGCAGTTCTGAATCCTCCGTTATTACTTAAAGATCACATAAAGATGCAGCAACTGTTTCAACTTTGCATGGGGTCTAATGAAGCTACTCAAACAAAAAGGCAGACAAAACACAATGCCTAAACCAACAACAGTGGAATCTGGTCAGAACACTGGCATTCACCGCCTAGAACTTTTTGTGAATAATAAATGCCAGTGTTCCTGAGTCCTGTCCTCCACTCTCCAAGTTCACTTACGCAGCACGTGAGTAAACAAAACCTTAACCACTCCTATACCCTCCACATCTGCTGCTCCTCTTCACTTTTTAGGTATGATCCTGTGCACAGAGAACTCAATATCTTCTCCCCTTCATTTGGTTTCTTACACGTTTATCTTATCCTGTCTTTTCCAGTACAGCCAACAGCTCCTCCTCCACAGACTAAGAGGAAAATGTCTTCTTGTTCAAATGCTACAGCTTTGATGTCATACCTGAAGGTTTTGAAGACAAAGGAGATGGAGGGAATCTGGTTGAGTTTGTGGAGGAGAGCCTAGGCCTACGCCTTCGGAAAAAGCTTCGTATCAGGCCACACTTGAGAGACTCCACGAGGGTGGTTTTCCCAGCTCCAGAGTGTCCAAACAACTTCAGTTTGATCCGCGGCTGTGGATTCTGAGTGTGCCTCAGCTGCTGGATAAAAAGGCCCCGGTGTGTATCCTAAAATTCAACATAAAGAAGAAATCAAAATGTGTGGCAGGCAACTTGTGACTCTCAAGAAACCCAAAACACAGGATTTAGGTAACAGTTTCTTGCCAGGTTGGTGCTCATCTGCATCAGTTCCCCAATTTGGTTCATCATGCAAATCATCAAGAGCCACCTTGAGCCTTCATCGAAATCACACATGACTTCAGGCTCAACATCAGTGAATGGGATCTTTTTGACCTCTGATGGGCAGGGCAAAGGAGGAAAAACTAGCCTCTTTCAGTACTCATTCTCCTTACCTGTGAATCTCAGTAGCATAACCAGTATCTGTAATCTTATATAATATTCACGCAGCATTGAAGAATTTTGAAGTGACAGTTACCACCTGAGCAATCCAAAAACTTGATGTCTGTCTCCCCTCTTCTTTAAATCAACTTTATCTGTGCTTCTCATATTTGGTTGGCTTCTCTTCCTCCCACCCAGTTCTCCGTTTATTTCCACTTCAGTTCTGCTCAAGAACTGAAAATATTGCTTTTCCCCGACTGATCTTATCTCTCCTACACACATTCCTCTTTGCCTTAAAAGACCTCTCACATACTATTCAACTTCCATTTTTCTACCCCTCTACTGCAAGCATACAACTTCCAGACTGGTTCTCATCTTTACTGCCAGGCCTCAATAGATCTGTCTCTCTACTCAATTCTCCTCTCACAGTTTGCCCTCTGTGCCCTCGTTGTCTCTTCCACAGCTGCAATCTCATCCTCCCACACAGGCCTTTCTGAAACACAATCACATCTCCGACAGAAGAGCTTTCCAGTTTGAGCTTCTTCAGTACCCCTCTGCATCTTGTCTTGTAGTATCTCAAGTACAGTCCTCCTGTTCCCATCGAAGACACGAGCAGGGAATGAACAATCAAACCTGTCTTTTCTCTTTGCCCAGTAACAGGCAATCAGACATGTAGGCTCTACTTCCCACACAAGCTAAGCTTTCAAAGATCAACTCAGCAAGGGGATGCAGTGCAGGACAGCAAACTAGCAACTGCCTCTCACCACAAAAAGGCCTGTTTTAAGCAAACAGGGAGACAGCAGAAAGGGAAGGACAAAGGAAGTAGCTTCCTCTTCCCTTCCTTCATTCCTCACTTGGAGCTCAGAGAAAGGTCTGTTGTTCTGCCCTTGTACTAAGTTTAACATGTAGGATGACTCATTAAACAAGCACCTACAGCCCCCCAAAATTATAAGCATGCAGCAATTAAGCTGAGAAATCTGACAGAAATAGTAGTGCATATAATTTAGTTCCTTTCTTGCTAACAGGCATTTATTAAATAAGTTAGTCACAATGCAAATACTGCACCCCCTCATGGCTAATATCGAATCCTCTGCCAGAGCCATGGTGACAGCAGGTTCTTCGTATGTGTGCTGTTAGGGACAAAACCCTCCACAGGCACTAAAAATAAAAAAAAGTGCCAGGTACACTCTGTACTAGATGCAACTGACCATTTTGAGAAGTAGGGCATTTTCAGTGGTTTGATGCAGTTTATTAATTTCAGTTGATCAGAATCTCTGTTGCAAAGTATACTCTGATGACGTATATAATTATCATACATTTTCCCTATATGTATAGGCAGGACTTCAATAATTAAGTATACTCTGCTATCAAGAAGAGAGTTACCAGCTGCTAACATCTCTTTCAGAAGAGATTCATCTGACCTTCTACCTTTTGTTCTAGGTCAACTTGTGCATCATATTTACATCATCATGTTTAAATCATATCTACATCATGTTACTAAAACGCAAAATTGTCCACCTGCATGCAGGCCCAGGCAAGGGTTTGGTGCGATCATACAACTATACAAAATGGATCCTGTTATGACAAACAGCCAGAAAAGCTATCATTGCAAAGAAAACATGAACTTTGGCACTTTCTGACATCTTCACTAACACATTTTACAATCCTAGTGTATGGATTTACTGGCAGAACTAAAGGACGTGATTCTACTTCCACCTTGGCAATGCCTGCTACGTACCATCTTCTATTGCTACTCTGAAAAGGTCATCTATTTCAGTTTTCCACAGATCCATCTGCAGAATTGAACCAGGATTGTTTTAACTGGTCTGGCTCTTGCATGTAATCTCCAGCCAAGTCGCCTCTGAACCTTTACAGCATGAGTGACACTGCCTATCCAAAATAATCTATGTGTATCAGATATATCAGACTTACTGCCTTACAACAAGCCCAGACCAGCTTTGCATTCTAGTTGTCAGGAGATTGTGAGATACTGAAATTCAGAATTAAAAAAAGACATTGAAACCTTTTGCAACTATTCCACATGGTATTAGAGTTACCAGAAGGGGCACAAACACTCATACTTCATAAACTTAATCTAACTAAAACAGTGATGGTGGGGAGGTAAATCCTCTTGTGGGATGTGCTAATTCTACATAGTTTATTTTCAATTTACTTCTAAGCACCTTAAGTGGTTTGAATAGGCATTGTTAGAGACAGGCTAAAATAGATCAGTGGTGAAGACTAGCTTAGCCATTTTTGTTAAGATGTACACACTAGATTTAACTAAGGCCATCATTTAAAAAAAAGGAAGGAAAAAAAAAAAGACACCATTCCAAAGGATTTTTGGAACAGCGTTTCAGAAAGGCTTTGATGACTATATTATCATATGATCTCCCACGGTCAAACTTTTCTCGGTATATTAAAAACATGAAAACCTCAGATAAAATTAATGCATTGCCAACCTTTTTAAGTCTTGCAAGCAGACTCGCTACATGTTCATGCTGCTCTGCTCTGGCAAGATCTTCTGCTGTTTTCCCATCCTGTTAGAACATAAATTATTAGCAGCAGTTCTTTCCTTTTGCCCATAATAAAAAAAATCACACACAACATAGCTCAGCTGCTCAAGGTAGTTACAGAATTGCTGTCAGATGCGATTGAAATAGGGAGAAGGAAAAAACCAACAACCAACCAACAATCAGTAATAGTTACCCCCCACCAGAATCCCTGTTTTTTTCAATTGTACAAAAAAATACAGTACAATGCAGAATAATGGCATTTCTTCATTGCTTTCATATATTGGCCTCTGGATGCCACTGTAACAAGATACTTGGAATTTAGAGCCTGAGAGCCATCCCATCTGAATTTCTCTTCTCTTCTTAGCAAATTGATGACAGTGATTTCTAGATATTACATACTGAACAGATCTGAAAGTTTAAACAGTTCACAAAGACGGAACACATCAGCATACTCACTCACACGAATAGCAGGTGAATTTTAATGGGTAAAGAATGACAGTGGCATACAAGTCACTGGAGGTTTCCAGAAAGCTAGAAATGCTGACTTCAGCATTCTGGTCTTGCCATTTAATTACCCATGTTTCACAGGTCAGCAGTTTAACATTAAGTAGGCTGAAAGAAAAATTGCTCACAACTTTCACTCTTATGACTACATTAATGATATTGTATTGTTCTAAATTGTGGTAACAGGTATATGATTTACAAGCACTTTGCTTCTTTCACTCTCAGATAGGAGCTTTCAAGTATTAAGTAGTACTAAAAAACTAAGATCTTTTTCTTGGTTTTCTATCTTTGATTTTACTGGTTTTTCATGTGAAATCTGCATTGGTTTAAGTATCTCCTGAGGTTACTGTAATTTTTATCCCTACACATGAAATAAATGCCTTTGACAATTGAATGTCCACCTACAGAAACCATTTTCAGGTTTCCATAAAAATTATTACATACTCCAGAATTACAGATAATTCAGACAGAGCAGGAACAGAACATGAGCAAGAAACAGCCAAAATTGTAACTGATGGTGTGAACTGACTAAATTTGAACCAATACCTTATCCTTAAATTGCTTCCATAGTTGACATGCAATCACAACTTTAGTAAAGAAACATCTGAAAGTATTTTTTAAATTTAATTTTCCTTAAAGAAGATGTATCAAAGGGGAAGAATCTCTTTGTCTGTGTTGACCCCGTCCTCCAAATCCCAGTTAATTCTGACTGCCTGCTGTACAAGAGGAAGAGTAGTCTAGTGGCTGGGGCTAGCTGCCATCAGGAGAACTGCTTCAATTCCTACAGTACTTCCTGAGTTTCTAACCTTGGGCACATCCAAGGGAATCAAGGGGAAACCCTGATCTTCTTCCTAATAACCCCTCTGGCAACAGGATGCAGCCTTCACCAACCCACAGTATAAATTTTAGCTGGATCCCCAAATCTTTGGCCTCCACTTCAGTCCAAAGCAGGACTGTTACAGCCTGACCCTGTGCTCTTCCAGAGTACAGTGTGTTCCTGTTGCAGCATAAGGTTGGAGATGGCCAAGCAAACTAGCACCTGTTAAACTTGGTATGATTTTAGAAACTTCTGTGAGGAGAAGCCAAGGACAAGGTGCCAGCTAGCATGTGAGCACAAAGATTTTTTGGGGGGATATTCAAACATTGGAAATGATTGTATACTCTAGGACCATAAGGCTTTCTAAGGTCACTTAACAACATTCATGCAATTAAATTAAAAATCAAACTAGCCCTAAAACGGGCTTTAGCCTGGGGAGAAGGCAGGGAATTTGTACTGCAGCCCAGTGAACTTAACAGTGCTGAAAAAGTTAAGTCCTCAGAAATGGCATTCTGAGAGAAGAAAAAAGGCAATCAATTCTACTGCACTGGCTCGGAAACAGCTGTTAATAAGACTTCTCAGAACAGCTTAACATTCACCTAGCAAACTAATGCAAAACTGAAATGCTATTAAAATCACCACACACACTTCCTCCCTTCCTCTCCTCCTTTTCCCTTCTCTCTGACACAACACTGCTGAAATAATGCATAGATACATGTATTCAGTCTGTTTCTCCTGCCAAATGTAGTATCAGCATGATTTACTTTGTTATCTCCTTCAAACTGATCTGAATTAAAGAAATAAAAAGTACTTTTACCTTGAAAGGACAGAGTCCACACAGGCAAATATACCAACACAAATCAAATGCTACAGCTCAAGAATTCCCTCATTGCCTTTTTGTTTTATCTTATCCCTACAGTATGTAGTACTGAAAATAGATACACAATGGGATACACACACCAAAAAAAAAAAAAGAAAAAAAAAAAAGGAAGGAAAAAAGGGACAAAAACAGGTGACAAAGGAAAATCTGTAAAACACCCCACAATGTCCACTTTTCATGCATGCATGCATGCACTTTTCGCTATTATTGATTAATAGGGGACATGGCAATCTGCAATCTAGTAGTTATTAAGAGTAATTTTGATGCTAAACTCATTTAAGCTACAATTCCAAGTTCACTGGTTTTAATGACTGCTTTTTTAAGGTTTCCTCCTGCCATATGACACACTTTTTGAGGAAAAAAATGTGTGTCATATGTACAGTCCTAAATGTACAGGAAAACAACAAAAATATTTGTATTTTCTACATGGGTAGAGTAAATGGGTAAAGTAAACGGAACAGAAGTTCTCTCCCTTTTCCCTCCACTTAGCTATCTTAGGGACACTTTTTAAGGAGAAAAACTTTGAAAAACATGGACTCAACTGAAGTCTAATCACAACATGCCTAAAATAGGCAGAGCAATTGTCATTTCTATGCAGAATGCATTGGTTAGGGTGAGTAGCAACCCAATCCAATGCATGTGAAAATAAAACTTGGTTAGTTTGGTCAAAACACAGCTCATGGTGTGTAAGATCCTTATAATATATCATGTGTGTATGAGGTGTGCATGATGAAGGACACATCAATCTGGATATGTCAGCTAAAACGATGTTTCTCACTTTAGTGAGAATGAAAAATACCTTCAGTGGTGCTAATTGGAAGCAGTGGTGCTGACTGATCTGACATAAATTATTTGTTTTACAAGGATACTTGCATACTAGTTCACTCATCCATTCACTCCCACATCTCCCACCATGAAACTAAACTTTTTAATCCCCTGAAAGGAAGAAAAATGTTTATGATATATACAATACATTTGTATGGTAACAGTACCTGATGTGAAATGATGTACATCTTAATGACAATGGCTCACTGTGCTTACAGAAAACACAATTCTACAAGTAATTCTTAGGTGAAGGAATTCTTAGACGAAGGAATTCTTAGACGTAGATGAATCAATAGCTGAATTGTACCTTAATCAGTTTCAAATTCATTTGTAAGAAGGGAGCAAGTTGACAACAGAGAATGCTTTCAAGCTGTGGACACTTAAAAGCCTAACATTTTAAAATTTATTTTCAACACATAATTAGCTTAGACCATTGCTCACATGTGCCTCCCTCAACCTCTGCCCCAAAGAGATGAATTTGTTTCCTGCTATCATGCACAAAAAAGCAAGAAACATAACAGTATCTCTCAATACTTACAGAGGTTAAAGCTTCTACATTGGCACCAGTAAGACACAGGAACCGGACGACATCAAGAATGCCATTGTTTGCTGCCAGATGTAAAGGTGTTCTTCCATACTAACATGGTGAAAAAAGTGTCATTACGTCAGTCAAAGAACAGAGCTCCAAATTTTATGACTAATAATTGAACGTATTGTACAATTATACATACTGATACACAGCAAAGGCCTTGCAAAAACTCTAAGAAAAAGTACAAAGCAAAAACTGCAGAAAAAAGCTTATGCAGAGCTGCTTAAAGCTCAATTAAAAACAAAGGCTAGATTGACTGCTTAAAAAATGGGAAACAATTTTATAGCTAAATCCCTCATAACTGTGAAGGAATCCTTTAGAGTTTTTTGGCTACATTTCAGGATATCTTTCTAATTCCCTGTAAATTTGATTGCATTTTGCTTAATTAAATATGAACCAGTTAAGCAACACTAAGTCCTTAACCTTTAAAACTCTGGATTCCATTTCAATCCAAGTATTACTGAAGGTTATCTATCTGCAGCCTTCCCACTTCCACCCAAATGAATAAATGCAAGAAGCCTGCCTGAAGGAATTTTTGCTTTCAGTGACAGAGGAAAGAGCTGCAAGTACTCCTTCCCCAATTTTTGCTTTTCCCCCTGAATCTCTCAACTGACAGGCCCTCATAACATCCACTTCTGGTCTTCCATGTTCAGAACTACTGTTACAATAAAGATCACTACCATTTATTCTCTGCTTGTCACTCTTCTTGCTGTACCTTGACACATTTTTGTCCTTTCAATACTGTTCTCCCTGTTCCAACCCTACAATCAGAAACAAACTCACAAACTTACTTCACAAAAGAGTATTTGAAAGCAAAACTAACTTTCAGACAGCTGGAAACTGAAAAGATGCCTGGCTCCTCAAAGCCCTACAACACAACTCAAATAGATGTGTATGATGTTCTACTGCATGTAAGTATGTGGAAGAAACAAATGGTGCCTTCGGTCAGTATTATGGGCACATGGCACAATGTCAGATGTGAGGACCAAGGACAGACTATGTTACAGGACTCACTGCTGAAGAAGACCAGTAGAAATAAAGACTCTCTACTTGGTAAGACTCAAACCCACCCTTTCACATAAAAAGCACTCTAAAAATCACTCAGGATACATGACCCATAAAATAAAAACAGGACAGAAAATTTAACCATAGCTTCTGTAGTCATGATTCTACCCTCACCGAACACCTGAAGATTATTTTTTTCCACAGCAGGCTTGCGGCCAGGCCACCGATCCCAGCTCAGCATTCTCCATTATGAAAAGAGGTGCTAATCCTGCCTTGTGCTGCATTAACTCACCTTCCTCAAAATGTATTCTCGGCTGTGGGTTTAGATTTAATTGCCTAGTCAATCAGGTTTAACCTAAGAGGCAGGACTGGAGAGCTCATTATTGTAAGTTTTTTCACCTGACAACTGATGATTTTAATGATTAAAACCAAAAGTGATTGCTCTGGACAGCCCTCAAGCCAACACAACTTTCTCTGGTTGGCTAATACAGAGAAGGTCAGTGATTTGGTAATAAATGGAAGCGTTAACTAGCAAAATGTTATTGCCAGAATATGTACTTTTCCAGAAAAACAAAGAAGCTACAACACCTGAACCAAACAAATCATAGATAACAACATAAATACTCCTATGAATATATTTTAAATTTAGTAACATATAAAGATTAAGTAAGGAAGAGAAAGGCATTCAGAGCTAAATATCAAGCCCTAAGCCCCATAGCCTGTCAGCAGAGTCCAATGGCTAACTTTAACCTATTCAAACTAACCAAAGGAAAGTTTCCTGAAACAGCTTACTTTTCTCTTAGATATCTCTAGGAAGAAAGCCAGAATGTTAATTCTGTAAAGTATTACATTTAATTATCCTATGCACTGCAACACTAGCATGACCAAAGAAGCACACAAGGCACTAGTATCTCAAAGTTCAGAGACAAGCTATTAAACATATTCTTTATAGAACTGCTTTTTAATTCTGAAGTGCATTTTGATTCTGAGATTTCCTGTACCCTGCCCGTGGCAATTTGTTTAACAGATAAATAAAGGTTTTCTATTCTAAGATTAATGTTTGATTAAGATTTAATAAATCAACTCAACACAGAAAAACATAAATTAACCAATATAACACTTATTTTTATAACCAGGAAAGAATCTGCAGTTGATTTAAAACCCTTGTTAAGATGACAGTGCAGACCTTTTCATGTAACTTGGAAGAATTCAAAGCAGATTTATCATAAAAATGTACCAGTCTTCAATTCTCTTTATAAATTACTATTATTATATCACATCAAATCAACACCTTCTTGCACCAGTAGCAACGCATTTCATCTGTTCTTCAGTGGCTAGAGGTAATCTGCACAAAGCAAATCTACACAGATAGGGAAGGAGGTTAGCACATACTTCAACATTAAAATTGAGTGGCAAAATACACTGTGATAATTCATTTGGGTTCTGTCTTCATGGATCTTGAATCACCTATGCAACTGAAACAAACAGGTAAATTTGCAAGGTGAGTATTTAATGCTTTGCGTTTGGCCACTTGAAGAGAGAAAATGTAAAAGGAAAAACATTTTTCATGCCAGAGGACTGGAAAAGGTCATCTGATGCAATAGGTGAGCTACTAAACAAAGTAGTTCAGTACCCGTATTCCATTTACCTTATTAGTGACATCCAAATTACAACTTGCTTCACAGAGTGCCATCACAATAGGAACATTTCCATCTTTGCAGGCCACGTGCAAGGGAGTGTTGCCGTGTCTGTCTTGGAAATCTACAAAACATCCTCGACTGATGAGAGTTTTAACGACTTCTATTTGACATCTTCTGACAGCAAGGTGTAGGGCTATATGACCATCCTGAAATCACAAGATAGCTTGTAAGTGAGATTTAATAATGCTAAAAATCAAAGTATTTTGCAGAGGCACAATGATTTCATGCAACTGAGTGCATGTCCTTGCCTCAAGAATCACAATGTTTTTTGTTTTGACTTGGAGGGTGGAGGCAGGGAGGTGCACAGTATCTGTCAGAACAAATCAGCTACGGGATGAAAGCAAATTTGTATTAAGCCACTGGGCTTTGCAGTGGAATGGATGAAATGCAAATACACATTCTCAACTGATGACTTCCCTAGGAAGTGGGAGAGTGACCAACTCTAACAACCAGCTGAATATTGTAAACCGTTCTACTGTTTACTGGTAGAAGTTGATCAACTCCAGAAGTGATGCAAAAGTCATGCAATCTGCTTAGTGATCAGTAACTTTACAGAGAGAGCTTTTTCTCTCCATGGAACAACTTACAGAGGCAACGTGACTGGAAAAAGCAACTTAATTTTTCAGAAGAAAAATTTTTTTCTGAATTTCCTTTAATAACTATTTCAAAACTATGAGCAATAAAGGTAGCTAAAAGCATACCAAAAGTAGAAGCAATGAAATGGAAAATTTGTTTTTTAGGACTACAGCATGGAAAACAAAAAAAAAAATTCTGAATCAAATAGAGTTATGTTTTTAAATAGCTGGCATTTAGCTTATTGGAAATAGGTCTGATTTATTCAGCCCATAGGAATCAAAGGCGACCAGCAAATCCATCTTTTTTCCCTTAAGTTAATAGTTTGTTGCCAATTACAGAACTCCGTATTCGTGCCATTTTTCACAGAGTGTTTCTCAGAAGGTGATAATTGATAACGTGATAATGAATCAGCAAAAACCCAATCCTGGACAAATAATCAGTGGGCAATTTTAAAAACTACTGCAGTCATCAACAGCCTCCATGTGAACTGCTCAGAAAACCTGCACCACAGAAACAATGCTAGCTTGCAGTGTCCAAATGAAGCAATTCAGACATGGCTCTGCAACACCTGTGATCTCTGAACGTAATTCCCCACCAAAGGCAACTCAAACTAACCTTGTCTGTTGCATTAAGGTCAGCCTTGTGCTCTGCCAAGCATTCCACAATGTCATGGTAACCCCTAGCAGATGCTGTCAGCAGCGGAGTCTCCCCTTCCTTGTTTTTAATGTTCACATTGCAACCTGTTTCACAGAGTGCTTTGGCAACAGAGTAGTAGCCGTGCCAAGCCGCACAATGCAGTGGCGTTTCTTCTTCCTATCAACATGTAAAATAAAAGAACAATACACCTGAGCCAAATGCCAGAAGGAACAATTCCCCCAATTTAACTTAGAAAGGCAGAAAGATGTCACGAAAGAAAAAAGATCATCTACTAAGTAAGCCCTATACAAGATGTTGTGATTTCTAATGCTGACATTCTCAAAGTAAGAAAAATTCCTGTTGCCATACTAAGTGATTATGGTAATGCACTAGATTTTCACCATCACCTGGATTCTGAGAGTCCGTACTTCTCACCATTAAACTATCTACTGACAACACCTTGCATGTCATCAATCTTAGTACAGATGTTTCCATGCTCCTGAAGCTAACTACTCGAAAACTGATCGTCATTCATAAGCAACCTCTACACCCTGTGTGCTGAGGGACTAATCCCTCAGATTGCTCTGATTGCTCACAGAGGGGTCTCATTAAAACAGATCGCACACCAAGGAGATGCAAATCCCACTAGACTTGCAGTTTCAGGCAGATCACTGCCTAGCATGTTCAAAAAGCACATTCTCATGATTTAGGAGTGTAGGCAGTGACTTGGATACCTAGAAACCTGAGTCCTTTAAATGTGCATCATAACAAGCCTGTGAAACTGCAGGCATTTTGAGTTCAGTTGTGACTGAAGTTCTAATTTGCTTTTTGTTTAAATCTAGGAAGCTTCAAAAAAAGCGATTTCTTTCCTGTTCTCTCATAAGAGTTCAGAGTTCTAAAGAAGCCCCCCTGAGCCCTCCTCTCATTTTCCAAAATGAGTTCTTGAGACTTCAGGAAAGTCCCATGACAGCTAAAAGTAAGCTGAAGTCAAGCAAAAATGAATAAAAAGCTTTAGTGGAATTCAGAGCACATACACGGCCACCCATACCTTCATGATGTTTAGTTTATCTTTAAGCTCTCATTTTTGAGAGAACCTGTGTTTTATAACAGCAGCTGGTTCATCCACACTGGTTTGTGAGTAGTCTTTGTCTTTTAAGAAGTATCGAAACCTCCATAATTCTGTTAATTTTCAAACGCAAACATGGCAGAGGCTGCAAGGCAAGACTAGGAGTTTTGACCACTCAAACTAAAGCCTCATGTGTTGAAGAAAAACAGTGTCCGTGACTCACCTTGTCTTGAAAGTTTGGATTGGATCCAATGCTACACAGAAACTGAACCACATCCACGTGCCCATACCGAGCTGCGACGTGGAGAGCGGTCTCCCCAGACTGCAATTACACAAGAACATGTCAGCATAAGATCATCTCTCAGCCCTAGATACAGCCTGAATGCCTGTATGCTGCATGGGGTAATACCTCCCCCCCATAACCCAGCAGCACAGCTCTGTTCCGCAGAGAGAAGTCCTATTTCTATTCATACTATTTCCATATGCCTCTCCTCTGCCCTGCATACACAAATGTAAGGAGCTGGCCTAAAACCTTGGTATATTCTGGCGTATTTTGGTCATTACATGTAATTACTTGCAACCTTTTGTTGAAATTATATGAAAAAGAAATGGTATTCTTATTAAGAGCATGACCTTCTTCCTAGTAACCCTATCAGGAGTTGAACACTAATTTTGCTAGTGTGCCTTGCTTTGCACTAGTTCCCTGCACAAAATAAACTATGTTTCACAAGTATAACTGCCTCTGTACTGGAGCTTTGGCTAGTATAAAAACACTGCTATGGTATAATTCTTTAACAGTAACTAGTTTCTAGGGCAAATGTTGCTGAAGTAAGACTGCTGGAGACAAGGTAAGTGCTCATCAGCTATGAATTGTTAGGCTTCATTATACTCAACTTAATAACAGTCAAATTTACTTGTCAGACAAAAGTGATTTTCAATCAAGAGGAATGAAAAACAGAATCACGATTTTACCCTGAGGTCCAATGAGAAATCTAGTCTTCAAGCAAAAATTAATTTAGGTTTTTACTTGCCCACCTACCCACCATGTACTCACCACATTTAATATGCACGCTTGGTTAACATTTGTCAGGAAAATAATCAGTACTTCCAGATACTTTAAACCTGTGGTATCACAGCCCTATACATGAATTTATAAAACCACAATAACAAAATCCAGTCACATTACTGGAATTGCAGCACAGCTGAAAATCATTCCAATTGAAAGACACCTCTCTTTGCTAAGATAAAGTTATTAATAAAAAGGCTCTCTGAATGAGAAATGAAAATAACGTTTTTTCTTACCTTATCCTTAACATCCAACGGACATTTGTTATCATTGAGAAATTTCAGCGTTTCTACATGACCATGCCGAGAAGCCCAATAGATTGCATTAGATCCAGCCTGTCAAAAATATTTGATTACAGATGTTATTAATAAATTTAGAATACAAATTCTAGTTTTTCAACTGAGGTATACATGCATTTAGATGTATGTAGACATATTGAACAGCTATTCAATCTTATATGAACATACTTGATGTAAAAAAAAAACACTGCCAAATAGGTTCAACAACCCTGCATACCAACAACGACAACAAAAACTCCTCTATGCAGCAATGATTAACAGGATCACTAACAGTTTGCAAGGATAATCCTCTTCCCCCTTGTAAGGGAGTTTTTTGGAAAGAACAGTCATGAGATAAAAACCCGCTGCTTACTTTACCATCTATTAGATAGAGCAGGAGACAGTGCTTCAAGTTTGCTATGAATGAACCCCAAACCATTACAACATATTTTGAGAAAAAAAAAACATTGTCCACCATCACACAGGAGTTTTTGTTGCAAAATTCCCCATCGCTAAAACCTGCATTTATCATTCCATATTAAATAAAGTTCACCACTGTGTTTTAGGGCAATTACTAATTTAAACTAATTGAGGCAATTTTGTAAGCATGAACTACATTTTAAGATTACTATCATTCAAACTACTTCAGCTAATAAAGAGATCAAAATCGGAGAATATGCACTAGTAATAAATGACATTATTAAATATTTGCTTTTATCTTTTCGCTGTGGAAGATAAAAACCAGGCTCTACAGCCCATATTTTTTCATTTCCAATACAATTTGGTCTGAACCGTTTGCCCTTTGCTAATTGTACTGAAAAACTTATACAGAATGGTGACAAAGTAGAACCCTGACCTTATCTTGAACATCAATACGGGATCCACGCTTCAAAAGCAACTGAAGCATCTGAACGTTTCCACAGCCAGCAGCAATCAGTAGCGGAGGTGTCCCATGCTAACAACGAAATACAAAGAAGAATGTCATACTTAATTTTTGAAGGATTAAGAAAAGAGAGTGGAATAGAAGGCAGGCATTGAGAGGAATCTCTGGATTTCCAGTTTCAAATTAAGTCTTCAGGGAATACTGTACAGAAAATACTTTGTCCCTTTGGTCCAAAGAAATTTATTGCACGGGAATCTTCCATATTTTGGGGATGAATTCACATTTATTACATGACACCACACATTAAAGGCATGCTTTTCAAATTAGGAATATTAATGTTAAGCTCTCACCAGCCCAATTTGGCAAGGATGTTTCCCTTTGCAACTTCTTTCTATCTACAGTTTAAGCCAGATTACCTAAGGTGTTTCCCACACCACCTCAAAGACACAAGCCACCACCAACACATGGGAAAGTTCAATGGGACTCCACCATTAAAACACAAAATACAGTGATTTCTTGAAAAGTTCAAGACCCCATCACATTAAAATAACATAGCGTTCTTCATGAATATTTCTCAAGGTACTTTATAACAAGGGTCAGTATAATAAAAATAATAATAAAAAAGTGAAAATTAGAGCAGAGATGATTTATCCAACATTAAACAGCAGAGCCAGCAACAGAACTCTGGTCTCTTAGTCTCAGTTCCACCACTCCTGTTGGTAGAGAAGCACTGCACTGAAATACTACTGTAGAAGGCAAGTCATTTGATTTCCAAAAATGAATGACACCATCTAACATTATGGTCACATAACCAGTTTCTGCAGTAAGGGGCTTCTGTTTGTAACAGTGCTCTGCAAAGTCAGTTTTGGCGATACGGTTATTCCTACATACTCTGCCATCTTCAACTGCCACAGGAAATAACAACTGCAAACAAAAGAGAAGGCTGGTATCTGATGTACCACAGCTCTTGACAACAGATTTGATTAATACTTTTTCAAAGGCATCCGCAAATAAGATAGGCTCCATTTTCATGTAGTTTGAGAAGACTGAATACAGAATGCATTAAAATTTCTCCTAAAGAAAGTCAGAATTATTTCACATCCACTTGTCTTTTCCTTTTCATTTCAGGTGTTACACTCTATTTTGCAACCACCTTGCTCTATTCAACAGGGTGATAGCTAGCCCCCCACGCACCTCAACGCAGACCCACACTACCTTGTTGGGTTGATTGACATCGTAATTTGTCAGAGATCCCAGAAGGTGCTGCAATCCAGGAACATTGTCATCATTGATGGCATGAATAATAGCTTTCATCACAAAAGAATCTTCCTCATCCTTGTAATTAAATGAGAAAAAAGACAAATTGTTAGCTTCACAGAAAAAAAAGATCCCTATCTCAACCGCTGCTAAGACATCTAAAAAAATTTAAAAAGTAAAATTTTTAAAGTGTTTAAGAGTGCTTCAGCTCCAAGTTGTAATCCTTTGTAAAGCATATGGCTCACATATACGCATGTTATTTGAAAACCCACACCAAAAACCTCCGCACTTTTCCTGGTACAATATGCTTTCCTCTTCATACACGAACCCATTACCCACTGAGATTCCAAACAGGTTTCTTTTATTAGGTGTATTTTCTTTCTCCTCCTAGGACTTTCAATAAATACAACACTTGCATGAAATGAAACGAATTCCATGCATATATGTGAACTTTAAAAAACCCAAGAGGCACACAAATACAAGCTGGGCTTATCAGGTTTCACGCCATTCAAGAATATGACACAGAAGATGTACTCTGGACCAAGTTTTACCCCACTGAAACGGACCAGTTAAAAATCTAGGACATCAGTAGTGAGCCTAGATACCTCTGCAGCTGTATCTTTACTTTCCATGCACCAAAATGTCAAAGAACTGTAATTCACTGAGCCAAATATTTTGATCACTCTTACCTCCTCTCTCCTGAGGTTTCAGATTTTTTTAGAACACTAGCATTAGGCTACAATCCCTTCTGCTGCAACACAGGTGTGAAATGCTGATCCAGTGTGAAAAGGAATACTAGCAACTGAGGTGGAGGAGGAAGGGAAAGGAGAGCAAGACTGAGAGAACAAAGAGCACGGAAGCAGAAAGGTAAGAGGAGGAAAAGTGGAAACAACAGTGTGGAGTTGCACAGAAGGGACACAGAGAGCCTAATATGGATAAAAAGGGCTTTGCAGCATTTTTGAAGTTTGATCCTATTAATGTTGAGAAAAGATGAGGTTACCCAGCTCTAACCACCTTAACATACATATTTTGCTGATCACAGGGAATTTGTGAAGCATGTATTAAAACCTGGAGAGTAAGCTAAGTAAGAATGATTTTGGATTTACAACCATTTGTAATAATAAAGCATACAGCAACTGCTCCTAAATACTTAAAATCTAGTAGACATACATAATACCACAAACTGAATACTGGCCAACTTTAAAATTTCCTTCTTGAACAACTACTTTTTGCAATACTGCTGCCTAGCATCTAAGAGGGTCTCAAGGATTTTTAATATTATGTTAAAAAAAACAATGTTACTGTACTGTACACAGTGCCATAAAAGAGATGCAACTTTTCCACATTATAATTGCTACAGTACAAAAAATCCTGCTGATTCAAAACCAAAATAGATGACTTTCAGGCACTAGCTATCAGCCTCACCATGGTAATTAACAAATTAAATTTTGAGGTTTGTGTCATGCGGAAGATCTGACCATGGATAACTGATCTATGTAGCCTTAAAATCTATTTATTCTGAGATATAATTACGCACTGTAGCCCAATATTTCTGTTAGAATAATTTCAGAAAATGTTAAGATTCATATATAGCATTCTAAGACATATTCTAACATTTCTAACATATTCTACACACTTACCAGAGTATCATCACTCCTAGCGACGCTCATGTTACTTCTGGATAAGAAAGATCTTGACAATCTTTGGCACAAGGATATTAAGCGCACTGATTGCTTTTTAAAAACAACAAGAAAAAAGCTACATGTAAAAAAACCTTCAAAACAGACTACTTGCGATAAGGCGCTTTTCCACAAATGTTCACATTAAAATATTTAAAATGTATGTATATTAAAGTATGTACACACAGAAAACTAAAGCACTCCTCTAAATGCCATATTACAAAACAGTTTAATATATTCCTAGACCCACCATTTCGTTCTAGGGCAGTGGAATAGTACTTACACTTTGTGAATACCATAGATGTTCACCTACTGCAGACACTTAACTGTGACAAAAAAGCTGTACTGCATAGCTGGATATTTTGTGCCTGTGGTCCATAGCTAAGTAAAATCATCTTACTTCTTGGGCTCTGTGACAAAGCTCCTTTTCTAGTAATAGAAGCCTCTGTTGTCTCATGTGTCATCTCATCTCGTGATAAACAGATTTTTCATACAACAGTCCTCTTCCTTAGCATCAGTATGAATTCCCCAAGGAGGATGCTCAAGAGGAAGGGGTAACTGTGTTATCTCAACTGCTCCTTGCAAAGATCAATGCTTTCAGCTAATACCTTGCCCCCAGCCTTCTACATAGGTTGGCAGTTGTAGACCAAAAATCCTTTGCGGAAAAGACTAGTTTTTCCTTCCTTTGTTAAGTGTTGGCATAACTACTGGAATAATTAATTCTGTGAGACCTGCATAAGAGATGTTTGATTTACTGGGATTACTGTCACAAAACCATGCACCTACATTTAGAAGTGCCTTTTCTCTGAAAATATTACCAAGACAAATGATGACAGCATACAGCTAGATCCATAAAACAAACAATCCACATATAAGCATTTGTATGCAGATCAGTAATAAAGAAATCTTTTCCCATACCACCACACTCAAGCACTTAATTTATTCCAAATGACAGAGGAATGAGTTTCTTTTTCTTTCTTCTCCGCTTTCAAAATCACTGATGTGTCCCTTGAGCAGGTAACTTTACTGCGTCTGTATATCACCAACATTTTGAAGATTTATTGAACAACTTACTTTCCATTTTCGCCGTGCTGCAAACTTTTTGAATTTCTCCATATTCACTGCAGATGCTTTTCTACTAAGTGCTTGCTGGGTGTCTTTAGGCTATGCACAAAAGTAAAATAAAGCTATTGTAAAATATCCCACAATTACAAAGAGAACTTTCATAAAGCACCTTCCTGTATGTAAGACTCTGCCCTTCAGTGATGACTTCCACTTACATTATGATAGCACTGTAATCATACTGTAATAATAAAGTAATTATTACATAATATTATTACATAACATTATCAAAGCACATCATTTTAACATTCACAGCCTAGTAGGGCACGCAGCTGGAATTTCTTGAAAAAATGTGATAAAGGAAATCCAGGCCTAAGAATGTTTCATGCAACACTAAAATGTCCTTTTTCCTTTTACACAAAGTAAGCCAACACCCAACAGAACATCCAGCTTTATCCTTCACCTCTGTGACAGAGGCAACAGGTATCATCTCCTAGATAAATCAGATAACCAAATTTCCTGGTTGATTTTAAATGCAGTCAAACTTTGTTTCAGTGTAATCAACTGGATGCTGCTGAGACCCAAAATAATCACATCCCACTTATCTGTGCAGGAAGTTTTAAGACTGCACCATTTGAACTTTCTCATAAGCTAATACTAAGCACCAGTTACCAGTGGAGTATACCAAATTCTGCATAATGTGGTCCCATACTTGAAGTCATTTTTAGAGAGAAACGCAGATAAAGGTAGTGATGGACAGGGAGAAAAGAGAATATGACCAGTGGGATGAGAATGTCCATAAAGTAAGATCTAAATGAATACAACAGGGTATGAAACAACATGTCTTGTTGCAGGAGTCTTGGTCCCTGAGACACAAACTTGGACAACGCTTGCTTCAGCAGTTCATTTCAACATGTTCGACATGTTTCAACTGTTTAAGATTACCCAGGCAGAAAGTCAGCAAAACACAGTCAAATCTGTAGTTTGGCATATTGGTGAAGAAATGTCTGCCCTAGGATGCTGAACTGTGAACTGAAGCAGCTGTGGCATGGATAAATATTCTGCTAACTGGTTCTCTGGGAAATGGAATGAGGTCAAATACTCACTATGCATCCCCAAGACCTAGAAAATCAATGGCACTGAAGAGGTTTAGTACTCACTATTAAAAAGCAATATAGAATTGAAAAAATTAAGTGGCACACATTAAGAAGAAAAACAGGTCCCATTTTCTCCCTCTCAACCTACTGGTACCACAACACCTTGATCCAAACAAAACACTGTGGAACACTGAAAGGAGAAGCGTACCACTGCCCCACATCAGCCGCTTTCTTCAGTCTAAAGAAGGTCAGAAGAGAGATGACCCCCTTTTGCCTGATCTAAATAAGGGATTAGAAGATGACAAATATGAAAGGACTGGATTCAGAGAATGTATCTCTGTCAGTGCAATGCTCCCTGAAGATTAGCTTCTCTGTCTGAGCATTATTTTAATCTCAATAGTGGGCTACTTCCTTATTGCTAACTTATATAGAGGATATGTTAATGAAGTCTACATTCTGCATGTATTAGTTTTCACACAGACAGCTTTAAAAAACAGTCAGTTATATTAAACAATTATGCTAATTTTCCTAGTTAAGGAACTTGAAAAGTGAAAGGTAAGTACGACATGAAGAATGATTAAAAACAGGACAACAAAGAATGAATTACATGCTAACCTTGATCCAAGGATGCAGCAAACTATCTTGAATAGTCATTCTCTTCCTTTAATAGAATAAAAGACAGAACTATTTCAGATAGCAAAAAGACCATACTGCTACATGTTTATTGAGCTAACATTTCAAAATAGGATGAAATTTGAAATATTAGAGACATAGGCTGCAACAGTCCATACACAAGAGAAACAACTCACTTTGGATCCTTGACTAGAAGTCTTCGTATAAAATCTTTAGCAAGGGCACTGGTATTACTGAAGAACTCTTCTTCAAATTCATAATTCACAGCAGACACATTTGCTAATGTTTCCTGTTTGGTTTCTCCAAGAAATGGTGACGCACCACTTAGACTGCAAGAAAGACAGAACACTCTTCTCATCACATGTTGTAACATTGCTGTTTCAATCCTCTGAAATGATACAACAGCAGAAAGAGAACATTTTTCTCTTCTGCTTTAAGACCACAAATGTACTATCAGGAGGATGTGATCTAGCTGGGCAAAAGCTCTGCTGTAAGTTCAGAAAATATTAAGATAAAGCCACTGTGGAAAATCACCTATGGATCTGAAGACAGCTTCCTATGCTATCTCAATGCTGATGAATGGCTATTCTTTCAATAATTATACTATTGATTTTACGATCATTCAACTTGAATCATGTTGTGAAATCAAAATGGTTTTACTTGTAGAGACACCACCAAAAACCCAGAGGATACAATCAGAATTAAAACACCAGCATTTGCAAGAACAACCCATAGATTTTGGTACTTACAGAATATAAGTTATTACACCAATGCTCCTGGAGTGAAGGGAAAAAGAGAGAATCCAAAAAAAAAAAAAAAGGATGAGGGAGAGGGGAGAGAAACAGATGGAGGGAGAGAGAGAGAGAGAAGAAAAAAAAAAAAAAAAGGTTAGACCATAAGAATAATCCTGAGAGATATATTTCAAGTAAGATCCAATAACTTACCACATATCTGCTTCAAGACCAAGAGGCTCATAGTTTACTATTTCAGGAGCTAAAGGAGAAAGCAGGAAGATCAGTATCTAGTCAAACAACAGAGCTATGTCACTCTGAGCCTACATGTATTCGAGATAGTAAGCTAAGATGCTGACAGATAAAAACACTTTAATGGGGGTCTAAGTTGGAACTAAATGCTACAAATTGCTTATTTAAATTTCATAATGTCATGAATTACACCCAAATTACATAATCTATAATTCAGCCAAACCAAGCTAAGCCACATACACTGTTTCACAGACTGAGAAATAAAAGTTAGAAGAAACAACAGTTTTCTCACCCACAAACTCTGGTGTTCCGAAGATATTTTTGAATTCATTTCCAAAGTCAATTTTGTGTGCTAAACCAAAGTCAATGATCTTGATTCGAGGCTTTGGTACATTCCTGTCCAACAACATTATGTTTTCAGGCTTTGAGAGGGAGGAGAGGGGGAGAGAAAGAGAGATTATACATAGGTACAAAATATCTGATACATATCAGCATTCTTCCGCACTGGACATTTCTCTTTACCTCTCTTCAGCCTTTTGAATTGTGTCTTCAGCACAAAAATCCTGTTTTTTCCTATTACAATCTAACACATGCTAAAAATTAACTCCAGTAAACTAGGATTTCATGTTCATGACAAAAGCTATGATTTCCACAAGGCAAGATTTTACTTCTTGTAGATACAAGTTAGAGTTGATACATGGATGGGTCCTAAATGAAACATGCTGGCTTCAGTAAAGACCACAGTCCCTATGCTATGGCCATTCAAGCAGTGCTAGGAGGTTGCAAGAAACAAAGCCCTATAAACGACCATTTTGGGCTTGGTTAACATTATTCCCTGAAAGAGGTTTCTTTCACAATGCACAAGCAATCAGGGAGGCGTATTTTGTTCCCTTTGGCTCTCTGAGAGAAACTTTAGGAATGGTGCAGCTCCCAGATTTTAAGGCTGGGCGCAGAAGTGAGACTTACTGGCCTGTAGTTCCCCGGGTCTTCCTTTTTTCCCCTTTTTGAAAGTGGAAGTTATGCTTCCCCTTTTCCAGTCAGCGGGAGCTTCATCGGGCTGCCATGACATTGCAAATGTAATGGAAAATGGCTTAGCAACTTCATTCGCCATCTGATTCAGGACCCATGGACGGATTTCATCAGGTCCCATGGACTTAGGTACCTTCCTATGGTACCTTAGCCCACTAGCTGGCATGCTCTGAAGAGTTCCTGGAGCTACATCAATCCTGCTCACATTGTTAAGGATTTCTGGAGTCATTAAGGACAGCTCTTCATCATCACCCTTTTTTTACCTTTCTTTCCCAGTCACAGGAGCTGAAATGTGCAAATGCAACTTTTTTCCTTCCCTCCCTGCATTTCTATTGCATACTTGAATTGTTCTGCGTACTTTAATTCATGTATTCTTGGTATCCTGTGTAAGGATGCTTTATTACAAGCACGTTTACATTCCATATTGTAAGAAATGTATTTCTTACTAGATTCACAATTCTTGTCTCCTGCTGTCACACAACGTTACTGTAGGTAATGAAGATGAGACTAGAAATGGTATCCTTAATCTGAAAACCATTCCCTTCCCTATCTCATCCCCAGAACACAGCACCCTTTTCAGAAGTGCACTGCAATACAATAATTATGCCTCCCTTTCCTGTTAAAGATGTAGCTGCTGACTTCAGCAGACTTCAGGAAATGTTCAGATCTCTACCTCTGAAAAAAATCTTACAGAAGAAGAAATTCTGAATCAAAACATTAAAAAAGCAGTAACTGAGTTTAGATGCAAAACCTGTCTTCTCATTACCAAGAGGATGCAACAAACAGTTAATCTAGAAACAAACAAAAAAGCCCTGAAAACTAAAAAGAGGAAATTATCTGTTCTGTCTGCTCCACAAGAATCTTTGTACTTAAGCCTGTACTGTTTCAATTTAATATCTATAAATAATGTTCATGTGAACATAAAATGCATACAACAGAAAAAAAAAATGGTGAAAAAAGGCCATCCTGTTCAGAATGTTTCATCCATATCCCATTTGCATTCCATATAATCATAATCACATTTTTTTTTCAAGATTGCTTCCTCAGAATGGTTTCATTTCATTGGAAGTCACCATTTTCCATGAAGAATCTCACATTAAAAACAGATAGGAGCTATTTATGGTTCAGTAATTTCTTTTCAATGGCTGAGGTCTCCCCCATCTACATAAGCTACCAAAACAAAACTAGAGACAAGATCTGCATGATGGCAGATTTGTGGCTAGTGTTATATAGGACTTCAGTGGATGTTGCTTACAGTTGTCAAATTTTTTATCTGCTCAACGTACCTTGAGATCGAAGTGGGCAATTTGCAGCGAGTGGAGATACTGAACACCATTAAGTATCTGTTTGAGAAATTCTGTGGCTTCCTCCTCTGTAAGAGATTCTTTCTCAGCTAAGAAGTCGAAGAGCTCTCCGCCTGCAACACTTGAAGAGCAAAAGCAGAGTTATTAGTGAGCTTATTTTAACCAACAGGTTCCTTTTGCTGTAGATGTTCTCAGTCCAGTGCTGAAAAGGATCCAGATGCTTTGAATGTTGTATCACAAAATAAGAGGAAAATTACTTAATTCAATACCCAAAACAGTAACTACCCTTCCTCCCCCTGAAAAGAATACAATAAGAAGAGTCTTTTTTTGAACAAAAAAAAAGTTTTAAAAAACCAAACACATAGGGTTGGCTGTATCTAAATTTAAATGAAATAAAACCCACCAATCCTCTGAATGCACATTTAAAAGAATAAAGTTAAATGTGAAGTAGGTATACTCAAAGCATACTAGATGGGACATCTAGAAAATAAAACATGAGTTAGCTCATACTACCAGTAAAACATCAGATTTCCACCGCCTTTATGGAAAAATATAAAATTTAAAGCTTTCTTTGAAATAGTTACTGGTAGCTGTCCTACTATTCAGTTTCTAAACCCCACAAAGCATTCAACTCTTTGCAAATATATTATGTTCTTTGAAAAAGCGTATTACATTCAGCACGTGTGTGGTACTTGAACATTACCACACCTTTCCTACAAGGAAAAGCCACTACTGCCCTTAAGAGTATTTCCAGTAAGTGTTCTAGCTGCACAGGCAGAAAGAAGAGAGTACATAAGCACACCTAGACTTTGCATTTGAGGTAGAGGAATAAACTGAAGACAACCCTTTTCGTAGCTCAGTCAGCGGTCTGGCAGGAGCGATGATAATAATTTTCAAGAGAAAAAGAGATACTGAAGTGAAGTAAGTAGGAAACCTGTACTTCAACTATTCTTAAAAAACAACCAGTTTAAGGACATATACCGGGATGACTGTCCACTGGGAAGAACAGTTTTTCCTGTTCATAAAAGCAGTATTGTTACATAGAAATGTCTTAGAGACTGTAAAAATGGTCATATTATCTGCTATATTTTGCAGATAATTGATATTTTAAAAAAAATCAGAAAGTACACCCTAATTTATGTTGCCTTTCTGTAGGGAAAAAATAATCAGTTAATGATTTAAAGTTCTGCTTATGAAAAATAATGGGATTAAGATGTAACAACAGCTAAACACTCTGGGCAAATTTCTGGAAATACATTTGACTTCTTTATCATGTCTACTTTTCAAGAGACTTAATCTGCATTACTGTAATGCAAATTGCATGAAAAGTGTATTTTAATGAGTTCTTGGAGCTTTCACTGAGCTGCCTAGACCATAATGAGAGTATTGTTCTGAGTATTATTTGTGTTGTAATATTTTCTGCATGAAAGCAATTATTGAAACAAAGTGCCATTAAATATAAGAATTATAGACTGGAAGGAAGAGAGGTCATTCTAATAATCTATTTTTTTGTTGCTGTATAGACATAAAAATGGAATTCCTAAAGATTAAATACAGTTCATTATTTTACAGAGGCTTGTCAGAACCATCTTTCAAACGGATACACGTGCATATTCTCTCATTCTTTGCTCCTGACTGAATAAAACATCAGAAGATTTTCGGGCCAAGGTCCGTACCTCTCTGCAGCACTTTGTGATGATGAGCAGAAACCTGGGTGGTGACACAGTGCTGGCATTTCTCTTCATTGCCAACCACCGGACTATGGGACACAGAGGTCACATGGAACTTTTCCCCACGTGTTTCCAAGTGGACGTCTGCTGCAGTTGCCAGCAGGCTGTTAAGTGGAGCATGGCCGTGCCACGTGGAGCAGTCCGACCCACTGTGGCTACTTCCCCAGCCACGGCAGCAGCCACAGCAAAACCCAGCACCTTTACGCACTTGGTATGGTTTGGCACCAGGCTGACCACCACACAGCCTGGTGAGCCAGCAGAGCCGGACCCTTGGATGAGGAAGAGGTTGAAAAACTGCACCCAAACCATGGTTATCCAGTCTGCTTTTCAGGTAGATCACCCATCTGGTGAAAGAAGTCTCCGTGAAACTGACTAGCCATCTACGAACAGCAGCATTGATTACACACGTTCTTTTTAGATCCAAAAGAAAGACTTAATTCCCAAGGTTTACTTATTTTTGAGATATCTATAGAAAGAAACCTAACTGCATTTCTTTAAAATTGGAAGAGCCTCTTCACATTCAGCTGCTTCTCATCTGCAATCATTCTGTTTTGTGTAATTTCATATCCCAGAAGTTTAGACCACATGAAATGGCAAGCTTGATGTAGATTAATTTTCGTGTATCTCAAAGATGCATTCACATTTGTGAATACTTAATTGCATGAGATCACATATAGTTCTTCTCTAGCACTGCTGAGTCTTTGCCACAGATTAGCTGTAATGCCATTTCTTTTATGAAAATATCATAGGCCTTGTAATAGTGCGAAATAAAATGTTGCTTGTATTTCACAAGTAACATACCCAGTGCTTGCAAATCTTGAAACTGGGGTTCAGAGAAGCTAATAGGCTAAAAAAATACAGGTTTTTTTCCCTGAAAATTGGAAGTTAATTAGCAGAAGTGCTAGATCTTTCCAAAGTGTTGTGTGCTTCTTTAGAGACTTGGCAGGCCTTGCGTAAGGAGTAGGTGACTCAGGAGGGACTGGATGTAACACCCTCAAAGCTTTGTTCCAGAAGCAGCTGGGCCTCTGGTCTGCAGGACATTTGTGTGCCTCTTCATGTTCCACACCTCACCCTCAAAGCCTAGGGGGAGATCCTACACGGGTTCATCTCAGAGAGCAGGCCGTGGTGACTTCTCCAGTCGGTACTCCTCAGCTGCGGGGGCAAGCTCAGTACCCCATGTTCTCCCTTTGGGTGCTGCCACTGCCTGCAAGCCCAGTGCCCAAGCAGCTTCTCCTGCTGTTTACTTTTACCGGCAGGGAAATAAGGCATGAAAGAAATAGGGTTTTACGGCAATGACGAGCGAAGTGTTAAACTAGCACATATAAGATGACGTGGAAGCTCCCAAAAGTCTGGCTTCCAGGAAAAGTCCCTCCGCTCCAGATGGCCTCCAGGGGCCCTCCTGTACGTGGAAGGGCTGTGACACACGTCCTCATGGGAGCTCAGTGATGCAGGTTGTGTTTTTAGCTCTCGGAAGACTGCTTATTCCCAACCTTCCTGCCGACTCTGGCAGGTCTGTTAAGCTGTACCACCACAGATATACAAATATGGTATTGCTGCACAGCAATTACTTCAAGCAAGTCATAGAGGATTAATACAGGTCCACACTCAGCATGGAAGATTCACTTCCACAATTAATTCACTGGATTGTACTGCCCCCAGGTCTATCAGCAGAGTCTTCTTTCATAGATTTCATAACCAGATCACACACTGAGCAACACTAGATGATCTTGACTGGGCTTCTAGATAGCACATACAAGAAACGGGGGCCAGAACAAGCCAGTAAGACATGCAGAAGACTACATAAGCTATTGCAGTCTTCACAAAACCCCTGAAATGCTGATGGGTTTTCAAATCTAGCCCTGTGCCTCAGCCAAGATAACACAGTTCCACGGTAAATAAACACTGCACATTTTACTATCCCATGCTCACCTTCTGAGGTTGAGCCAGAAGCCAAGCAGAAAGCCTCACTCCACCAAGTACCCGTGAACATCTCATGCACAGAGGCAGTCTTAACCTAAAGGAGATGGGGCAGACAACGCGACACATCAGCCCCTATCACTGATCTTTCTGAAGGTGAGTTTCTCCCAAGAAGTACACTGGTTCCACCTCCATTACAATGCCTAGCCTTGTTTCTAAGTGAGCTTCGGGTTTGCTGGTGCACAAACACCCTGTTGAGATCTGTCTGAAATAAGACCACTGTGGGGATTTCCAGAGCCGTGCAAACTCACTCCCAGCCTGTCTTTGGGGGTCGGCAGGGTGGCCCATGCAGCTAGTGTCTAACAGATTGCCACCAGCCGGATAAAGATTGCTTCCTGAAGGGAGCAGAGACAAGGGGTTCACCAAGCGTGAGTGTTTCTTCCTGTAAAGCACTGTGGAGTGTCCGTACCCAGTATCCCCTGGACTTGCAGAGCTTCCTTCTGCTCCATTTCTCTGTTTGCCAGTAGGAATCACCAGACAGCTTCCTGAGCAGTTCATCCGTGCCATTACACAATTCTGACCTCTGAAGTGCTAGCAAGTAGATGATGGGCAATAACTGTACTCCTTCAGATTAACAGAAGAATCTGATTACAGTCAAGTCACACATAAATTCCTTTACAGCTGCAAAGCCTCTATGTTCACCTTCTAAAGCACTAATTCTTTAACGTTCCTTTATCAAGTCACAGTCATACTTTGCAGTCATAATAGGTTTTGCTCAATATTTTGCTCAATAAAATAAGAATTTGATGGAGGTCACATCTTAATCCTAAATGGCATATTATATTATTGATCATGTTATTTATTGCACAAAAAGCCATAAGGGCTGAGTAAATCTATTTTCACTGTTATAGCATGACCACATTTTGCATTGCTTTTAAGTAGCAGAGCACATGTTTTTAAAAATATTGTGTAGAAACATTTTGGCTAAGAACAAAGCTGGTATGTGTTGCTTCCCTGGTATTTCTAGGTAGAGGTCCTAGCTTTCCTGAACTCATACAAGTCAATAAAGCTTTTGGGTCAGCTGCATTCTTCCTTATAAAATGCAATAGTGGTAAAAGCATTTCCCAGCCTTACTGAAGGGAAGGCTGACAGATGTGTTTGCAACCCACGTTATCTCCCTCTGGGAAAGAAAATACATCATGCCTGTAGAAAAAGGATTTCTGGATAGTGCTTTTACAACTTGCTTTCTGAACTATGCAACAAAACTGATCACCAGATCTCAGAGGAAGAGATCTGGAAGAGAGGTTCCCTCAGAGGGGAACCTTCCCAGGGAACTTGGAACCAATTAACCTCCAAAGTCAGTGTGGTTACCTTGTAATGACTCAGTCATGTGCCATGTTGATCACATTGCTCACATTGTAATAGCACCTAAATGATAATTAATGATTATCTAAGGATTTCTGATGAAGTTAAAAAAAAACACAAACCCCCAAAACTAAGCCCAAACTCCTTATTTGAAGAAAATTACCTAGTAAGTTGAAGTCACAGGGTTAATTTACTTTGCTTAGATTTCAAACCAACATAAACTAGTAAAGTTAAGGAAGAATTCCAGAACCAATTTATTCAATTTTAAAGCAGATTCAATTTGATAAATTATCTGAATTCTTCTCTAATCAAATAATTTCTTCTGTCAACTTGCAAAACAAATGTTTTCACTAAGGATTCTGTGGTCAAATGTCTCTTGTATGACTCCTTGCATTATTTCGAAACAGAAGTTATCAGCCCACAACTAGACTGAAATATTGCTACTTCTGTTTTATTTAAGGTTAAGGAGTTTCACATCCACTTCATTTCACAGCCTTTATGAATTGTGCTGTTACCAACCCACTCCTCAGAAGTACAAAGTGTACCAAATATTTTGAAAAAGCAGCACGCCTCGTTACATCACCTACCTGCTCAACAACATTATACTTGGTTTTTTCTTTATCTAGCTACCAGAAAAATCACAGCATGTTACTGTGTCACTATGCCTTGTCATTTTCATTTGTCCAGCCTCTATTAGAGACATCAACTGTCATGAAATCCTCATCTTAGTGTGCCTAAATTCTTCAATTATATTGAAAACGAAGCATTGGCCTTAGAATGGCCAGCCAGAAGAGAACACAGGCACCAAAAGATTTAAGCAGTTAACACTCCCGCGAATCTTTCCTGCACCCAAACACGGCTGTCATTTAGGTTTTCATCACTGAATTTCCCTAAGTGCCCAGAGGTTGGATGAGGCATATGGTTACCAAAACTTCAGCACAGTGGAGCGCCTTAGTATTTTGGTCCTGCCTCGGATGTTCAAATTTAACATACGAAGAGCATTTGTGTTTAGCATACAGGATCACCATGCATTTTGCTCAGGGGCTGGAGAGCCCAGAAGCCAAGCGCTCTCCCTCTGAGACGGGCTCAGTGCATAGAACCATCACACTGGCTTTTCCTTCTTTTCTGCCCTGTCAAGCCTTCATTCTTACCTGACTACAAGTCCTTTGTGCATCTATCTGCAGGTCTACCATTCAGGATTTTGAAGTCAAAAGGTAACACAACATCTACAAGCTAGCAGTGCAGAGCTTGCTTACCTGCTGTTACATCCCTGTAAGCACTAATGATTCAATCCCCCTCTCAAAATTCAGTACCAGGCCACTCAAAACCAACTTTCTCACGACTTACAGGCAAAACTAACAAAAACACCTGAACTATTTCTATCAAAAGACAACTAAAAAGTAAAGAAACTCTGTGCAGACTTCAAGCTTCCTTGGAAGCCAAGCTGTCATAAATGTAACAAGTTAAATTAATTCTCCAATAAGAGAAGAGGAATTTAAAGAGTTCATCCTTATTTGCTGTTATTTAATCTTCAATGAGCAACCCATGACATCATCAGAATTTTTTACACGGATCTATCATCCTCTTCTTGCTCTGTTCTCTTTTGGTCAGTATTATGAAGGTACCAATAACATCAAAACTCTTTCTGAGACACTGGAATTCAAAGCACCAAATTTTAAAGAAAGCATACAGGAACTAACTTTTTTTAAAAGTATAAAACTTAGTATTTAATGCACAATCTCTTCTAAGTTAATGTAATTCCTCTCTTTCTAAGCTAAGACTTCCAAAACTTTCTTCTCTTTTTTGAATTTTAGAAACAGATATCCATCATTCAGCACTATGACAGAAGAGCTAATGGTCTTAAAGATTTCTAATTCAGAAATGAAGATACAGTTTTTTGCAGAGAAACATACGAATACCTAACTCCATCTATAGCTTCCCAGGGAAAAGTCAGCTATTGCAATCAAGCTATTTTAAAAGCTGAGACCATCTGCACTACCTTTGAGGATTCTAAGGAACTACTATATAATTCAGGATAAGGGTACTTATTCTTTGTAATTGCACCCAGAAACCATAATCAAGTCTCTACAAAGCACCACTTACTGAGTGTGTTTTGTAGGTCTGCAGTCTAAATGAAGACATAATAAAGTCTACAGAAAAATAAAATAGAAGAGACAGAGATTATGCATCTAAGGTTACCAGCAGGCCACAAAAGGGGAACCAAGCAGATGCAAAATGTGCTTGAGAAACGAAAATAATTACCACTGTGCAACAGAGGCATATGTGTCTTCAAGTCTGTGAAGTCTCACAAAGTGATGTCTTCAGCAAAGCCCACTGCAAATAGCTTAGTATTGCTAACATATAGCAGAGACTACTTGCTGTAGCTGGAGACAAAAAAGTACTACAAAATAATGACTATTTCAATTATTTGTGTGATAAGAAAAAAACCCATTACAGTTTAATGCTAGATGAGGAAGAGACAGTGTCCTCCAGCTGATACGTATTATGCACAGCATTCCTGGCAAGATGATAAACGAGGCCAGAGAGTGGGAATTTCAAAGGTTATTTCCAAATCGGCGACATACTTGCCACTGAGACCTAGAAATACAAAAAAATGCCCAATTTCTCTAAATATACCAACAGACTGTAATAAAGAAAGGCTATTCAAGGATATCTCATGCTGCTGAATCTTTTAAAGAAGCATTTGATTTTAAAAGTTTCAGAAATTAAATGTATTTTTTTTGTAGTCAGTTTCCTGACAAAGGGTAGTTGAGAGAAAAACCTCTGAGCCCCTATGTGGAAAAAGCTGTTTTGCATTCAGTATTCTGAGGACCTTACCACTGCAATTATTAATGAACTGTCTACATATTTCTGCATACAGATTGCCACCTTGAATACTGTGCTGGCTGATATAACATATGCTGCAAGTGAATGAAGGGAAAACTTCTACACTCAGAGAAACTTCTGACTTCTCACTTCTACAATCTGAGAAACAGATGATCGATATGCAGAAAATTGTTTAGGAGGCTGCATGCAATACTGGAAACCTCTCGGTGAACCAGGGGATAAAAATCAATAGCGAACAGGCAACAGATGCTGTTGTCCCGAGACTGTGGTCCTTAACATCTACTGGCAGCCACCAAAAAGGGCAGTTGCAGTGGCCTGATGTCTCTAAGCCACAACTTCTATGAAAAACAGAAACCAGAGACACTTTTCCCTGTTGCTACTCACGTTATTACATTCGCTTAATAAGAAATCAGTGTTCCTTCTGGGTTTATGTTTTGATATGAACTTCCCATACATAGCTGGAATGTTGATTTTTAGTTTCTCTCTAAATTTTGGAAATAATAAATTACACAGAATCCTGTCTGTATGTGGTATACTGTCTCATCTTATAGTCATAAAGGAACACAAGTCCCAGGAACAATGCTGTGTTCTAATTTGAAGGAAAAATGGTCACTTAGGATGGATTCTGAGGACAGCAAAACAGACTATTTAATGAGCTCTCAGCTTTATTTCTCTTTTCTTTGAAGACGTTCTCTGAGAACATAGAATGTCGGGGGAGTAGGTCCCTAGGCAAAATGTGAACATTAGAACCGTAAGAGAAAGGGATTACATATTTAAGTGTCTAAGCATGTGATTAAAATGACAATCTTTTGCCTTTTCAATAGCTTTACATAATATCACAGTGACTTTGAGAATTACAAAACTTTACAGCCATTAGTATATTCAGTTTACAAAGGTATCACTAATGTGTAATCTTTTCCTCTTTGACCCTCTAACTAAACAAATGTGATACCCCAAATAGCACTTCTTCAACTTGAAAAGAAGTTTGGAAAAGTGAAAAAAAACCAAAGTCTTCAGCTGAAACTTACTGGGGATTTTTAACTAGGCAAAACAATTAGCTAAATTGCAATGCAAACAGTTTGGTGAGCTTCACACTGTCAAGCTTACAAAATATTAACACCCATTGGGAGAAGCAATATCTGTTTCCATTCAATAAACGTCACTGGGTACACACAGAGACACACAGCAAAACAGAGCTGCCACAAGAGCTCCTATCTCATGTAGAAAGGGGGGGCTGGGGCAGAGTGGCCCCATTCCTCCTATTGCTGTCCACCATTACTGAGTCCTCCTCAGAGCTTTCCAGTCCAGACACTGGCCTTAATTTCACCTGGACAGATTACAGAGCAGAAAGAAAGCACTGCAAAACCAGTGATACACTGACAGTAAGGTTATAGACAGGAAGAATGTGAGAGCTAGTATCAAGTGGGTACAGAGAAAGCATCACACTAATTTTGGTTTGTATTCATGACACATTTAAAGAATTCTGAACAAAAAACAGAAGTAGATACTCTTGAGAGAAACATAAGGAAGTTTTACATGACACTGAATGATAATTTAGCTTTTTCAAAAAAATCCTTGCTTAAATTATCCAAAGTTGACAAACTAATACAAGTGTATACTTATGGAATTAAAAAACCAACCCAGATTACAACAAGTATTACAGTAAACAATCACATGCTGGACTAGAAGTGTAAAAATACGTTCTAATATAACAAAGCAGTATCATGCATATATATACCATAGCAAAGGTGAAACTCCAAAAGCTATTTTCCAGTTTTCTTTTTAAATCTATACATGTGTTACTGAAAGCATGCAGCACTGAAGTATACTTATAAGGTAAGTGGACATAGCATTTGCCAAAGCTAAACAATAGGAAGACATATCCTGTACAAAAAAAATCACATGAACAGCCAAGAAAAGGACACAAGTGCTGCCCAAGCTTCTGGCACCAAATCACTTGCTTGCACAAAATATTTATTCTAAAGCACATTTGACTGATACAGAGCAAGTATGGCAATAATACAGTGTCAGGCATGCAAACAATGTGAACACATGCAAGCCCCACCAGCAGACACTACCAAACTGTAATGGGTGAGTAATGGTTAACTTCTAACTTGCAATCTTTGAGGAACTTGAAGCCAGACCTGAAACAATGCAGAAGTGTTCTCTGCCGACATATTTACCTCAATCCATTAACAATAACCTTGCATGAAAAATAGGAACTACAACAAGGATATGAAAGCTCAGTTTACATTTCACCAGGACAGAACTGGGAAAATTCTGTTCTCTGTTATGTGGCTTAAAAAGAGCAAAAGCATTCAGTTATGCTACTTTACACCAACATAAAGCACAGTAAAACTTGCTAAACTTACTTCCACTTAGAATCTCTATTTCCTTCTGCTGTTATCTCCAAATCAATTTATATAGCTCCAGGTTATTCTTCTGGATCCATAACATCAAATAAAGTACCAAGCAGAAAAGATTCCTAAATATGCTGGACTTTTTTTTAACCTTTGCAGTGCATTTGCAGTGAAAAATATGTGTAGAAATCAAGAAGCTACAACTTGGACTTAAAAATAAAGAATTCTCAGGCTATTACCTATGTTCTTTAGGGGTGATAAGGAGCATCCATTAAATTTGTGCAATTCTCAGAGAAAGTATTTTTTTTAAAACAAACAAACAAACAAACAAATAAATATTCTGTTACTCCTCCCCAAGTCTCTAAAGATACTTACAGTTCCAGAATAAGAATGACATCTGTTTTGTTCTCATAAACATCATGCAGCGTGATCACATTAGGATGTCGAATCTCTTTTAGTATGCTGACTTCTCGCTCGATATCTTCCCGGCTGACTCCGCGACGGCTGGATTTTGTTCTCCGTTTCTTGATGAATTTTGCTGCAAACTGCTGACCAGTGCTTTTCTCACGGCATTTTTTCACTACAGCAAACTGCCCGCTTTAAAAAAAGAGAATAAAGATGAGTGTTTAATTCAAGGAAGTTTAGAGCTAAGAGTAACCTCTATTTACTACTGTGGGGGAAAACAGCTGTACTTCTGAATTGCTGACTCAAGTGCATTACTGGTTTTTATGCAATCTAGAATAATACCTGAAGAAAATCCTAGAGGAGGCAGAAAAGGTAAGTTAAGCTCTCTCTTTTACATCACACAAAATGTACATACATACTTATACACACATATTTCAGCATATCTGTGAGTAAAAGACAACACCTGTGTAGACCATTGGATTTTTGACAAATATGGGCATCAGGGAAAAGTAATGGTTTCTGGATTTCTCTTTCCACATGCATGCTGAGGATAATTGTTTCTGATCTGCAAGACAGACAGTCCTTAGTTTCTTCCAATCTATATCATCAGTCAATATTCACTTTCTTCTATGTTCAAGTTTTGGTTTCTTAAAGTTTTAAAAATAATCCTGTTTCAGGACACTGCTTTGGTTTAATTTTTAAAAGCACTCACTAAATACAGCAATATCAAGAATTACAGTTATTGTATCATTTTGTTAAGTAGGAAGACTTTGAAGGTGAGAAAAGTACTGGGGAACAAAAGCCTGTGATTGTGTTACAAGCCAGAATAAACTCCAGGAAGCTGCTGACTCCAGCACATTATCACTGATGTATAAGCCTGTTGCTGCCAGATGGATGTACACACTGGTTCAGATCAGAAATCTCCAAGAATCTAATGCTGACTTAAAGCAAGAACAGTACTTCTAACAATGCTGAGTTTTCCTTTTAGGTTTTCTTAATCTCTTGCTGAGGATTCTCTACCACTTCTGATCTTGGTTTATCTCACTGTACAAGGAATTCACAGAACTACAGAGAGAATTACCAATGAGAAAATCTTCTGATTAACTGGATAAGTGGTGTCCCCCAAAGTAGACTAAGAACAGTGGTTAAATCAAAGCTAAGCCTTGAGTAAGTTACTTCTTAAGACGTACTTAAGTAAGCCTTAAATAGGCTTGACTATCTACACAATGATGTAACATGTAGGCATGGGTAACTTCACCCGGTACCAGGGGGGCCCCGGGTGCCGTCAGCAAGTGGCAGTATCATTAATCGTGGTTGTATATTTCTCAGTCAGAGTTATTGCTGTTGTTTCTTGCTCCTTTTGCTGTTCTGTTAAATTGCCTTTGTCTCAACCCATGAGTTTTGCCTTTTTCTTCCAATTTTCCCCCCACGGTGTTGGTGGGGGCTCTGGTCTGTGCCAGTGGCTGCCCCCGTGGTCCTTTGTCACCATCTGAAGCCAAACCACGACAAACTGACAGAGGGACCTCTAGGAGGACCCGCAAAAAGGGCATCACACGATGACAAAGTGCCAAGTGGGAATCAGTGAAAGCTACACATCTCATGCATGAACTCAATGCACAATACTACTCTATTACTAGAGAATGAACATGTGCCAAATACACCGACAAAGTAATTAAGCAATTAAGGAATGCATGACAAATACAAGACGATAACTGATCAGCAACAGTGTTATTCAATAAATGAAGATAATAAAATGCTGTAAGGGAATATCACACTCATGATTTTTGAATTCAGAGGGGTGAAGAGCTGAGAATACTTTATGCTGCTGGGTCACCACTGCCACCGTTACTACGCTGACCGCACAGAGAACCCTGAGTGACAAACTGTCTTGAACTGGGATATACAATTGGGCAAGGCTAAATAACTGTCATCTGCAGAAGGCAGGGCAAAGACAAATCCTCTCCTGTGATCTCCTGGAAAGGGCCTCTAGAGTAGCCACCACCAGATGGGAAGCCTTTGAATGCAGCCACAAGCAGTGAAAGGAGTAAACTCTGACAGAAGTACTCAACAGTCTTAAGTTTTATTGGTTGACTTTGTTTTACTGTAATCTTATGATCAGTATTCAAGTTTTATTATTCATTTTTCATGAAATCAGTTTATGAACTCGTAAAATGACTTTGTGTTGCATGAAAAAAATCCTTGCCTTAAATTCTGGGCACCCATCGCCCCCAGTTCTGCACTAAGTCATCTATGGCCACGGTCACCAGACGGGGCCCAACATGTGATTATTACAAACAGCCTCAGACAGAGCACTGCTTTCGAACACATCATATTCTCTTCCTCATTATACGTAGGCTGGAAGACCTGCTTCACATGCCTAAACTTGGTCAGCTAGTATTCTCTGAGATGCTCTTGGACACCTAAGGCATGCATACAGGACTGAGAAATAAGGCACAAAACCTCTGGAAGATCTGTGTCACCCTACTTTGGCTGCAGAGAGCTAGACAATGTACATCAACCCTCCCTGCTTGCTTCAGTTCAAGTCCACAGTGCAATGGTGGCTTTTGGTTTGGTCTCTGAGCAATTTCACCCTGTGGGACAGCAGGCCAGAGAGAAGCAGGCACTTAGGTCTTGCACTGCCGCAGAGAAACACAAACGGCGTCTTCTGGGCCTTGGTGGTGGCATGGTGGTTAAAAGCAGCGATTCTCTCACTTTCTCACCCGCAATGTGCACATCTTCACAGAGGTATTCAGCTTTGTTTAAAGAGCAACCAGCTTTTCAGAAAGTTCACAGTTCCAGAGAAACCACAAAGTCAGGCAGTAGGCAGACGGAGGAACCACCACAACTCTGAACAGCTATTCAAGCTACTTAAGGACTAGAAGAAAGTAAAAATCCATTGCTTGCCTTTGGGCCACCTGGCTGGCTTTCAGGCTAGAAGCCTGAAATACAACCACCTGGTTGAAGAATATCCTGAGCTTTCACAATTGAATATAAAAATGTTATCAGAAGACAAATACATTGTTTAAAACCACATGACCTTATAGATTGGTCTTATCCACAGTTTATTATGATCTTAGGCTCCAGAAACCTTTGATATTGCTCAGGACTGCAAGAAATTATCAACTAACAGTTATACAGAGTAAGTGCAGTTATACACCAAATAAAATTCTTATTGTTGCTGTTGTGGTACTCAGCACATAACCCCCTAATTAGCTGTTTGTTATTAAATGCTGCACATGCAGATTACACTACACAAAAGGGCTATTTCATGCCTGGGATCCCTAAGCCACACTATTTTATAACTCCCTATAAACTCCTGTTTTAAAAGTAGAGGAGAGGTGTAAATCAGATGGTGTTTACTGGGCTTTAACCTGTACAACTGCAGCGACAAACTGTTACAAGTCAAGTCTGTGTGGGCTAACATGTTTATATCCAGTAATATTCTCCCACAGATCCCACAGCTTCAGAACCAGCATTCATTCATACAGCATCTTCGAAGGCAGAAAAGCCCTTTAGTTTTTTAAGTTCCCTTGCTTTTTTCATGTGTGATTTAAAATGAGTGGGGTCAAAAAAGGATTGCCACTTTAGGAGACAATTAAACTGAAAAAAAAATTACAAAAGTAAATCATAAACTCACAATAAGGTATCTGACATTGTTTTTTTTCTGTGTGGCAGAATCAGGTTAAACAGCCAAGAAGGATGACAGCTCAATGTGAGAACAAATACTTCTGCTAATAATAGTAATTTGTTTTGTGATCTCTTAATTCTTACCCAATCAGCAGTTAATTACTATCCTAAATCCACTCTTTTTGGGACACTTGGCATGGTATCTTCACTTCCAGTGATTTTTCAGGCTAGCTTCAGAACAAGTATTGAACCCATTACCTGATCATTAAATGTCTCTGTCTTCTTTACATCATAAGACAACACAGACCGCCCTTTGCAATACAGATATATATATATATATATATATGCAAAAGTTATGCAAAAAGGTAATGGAATCCTCCACCCTTTTTTGGTTCTGGCTTAGCAGGATCACAAAACAACTACTCATTAGCATGAGTTACGGACAGTTTTAACTTCAGAGATGAACGTTTTTGAATGAAAGGGGAAAAAAAAGTCCTTTCATTTTTTCCAGAAGGATGATCACAGTGATTAGAGGTGTCAGACACCCCGTATTCCTCCCCCGGTCCTCTGCAACAGCTCTTCCCAATTAGCTCTTCTGCGAGGATTGAAACTCTTGCCCCAAGAACCCTCCAAAGAGGTTCAAGCTGAACACAGAGATGCTCAAGTAACCCTGAGGGACCAGTTTTCTAGTATTTATTGCCACAATAGCACAAGCATGGGGCAATTCTCTGTGCCATCTTCTGAGGACTGCATTCAAAAGACAAAGTTTAATGGCAGCAGGGTACAGGAATAAGAAAAAGGTGTTGCATTGACATCAGAATAGTAAGATGTCTTGGTATATCTCTGACACTTAGCCACTTTTTTTTCCTATGTTAAAAATTTGGTATTCACTACTCAAGTCTGAAAATGTGATATATTAAGATCCAACTGCTTTTACTATTTGCTTGACTGCTTTCCTTTTTTAAAATTATACTAATCCAGCAAAAAGAGACTTACATAATACTATTAGATTAGCCCATGAAAGAAACTGCAAATCAACCATAGAGCCATTTATTTTCCCCAATGAAACAGCTACTAGCAGACTGTGGACATCTCTGTCTTTAGAGATCTGCAGCAGAGAAGGCCAATCGAGCAGGTGATTTCCTCCCCCAGCAGCATCTCAGTATCAGTAAGCTGTATTGGTCACCACCATCACACGCATACTGCTGCCCGTCATCAAGGGCATCTGAGCTGCTTCTGCTAATAAGGTTATGCATTGGATTTGTGTGGCAAGATTTTGGTAGTGGGGGGAATTATAGGGGTGGCTTCTCTAAGGAAATGCCAGAAGCTTCCCCTATGTCTGACAGAGCCCATGCCAGCCAGCTCCAAGACAGGCCTGCTGCTGGCCACAGCCAAACCCATCAGTGACAGTGGAGGACCTATAATGATGATGTATTTAAGAAGGGGGAAAAAACTGCTACGCAACAGCAGCCGGAAAAAAGTGAGAATGTGTGACACAAAAAACTCCGCAGACACCGAAGTCAGTGAAGAAGGAGAGGGAGGAGGTGCTCCATGGAGCAAAGCAGAGATTTCCCTGCAGCCTGTGGTGAAGACCATGGTAAGGCAGTCCTGCTGCATGGAGGTCCACAGTGGAGCAGATATCCACCTACAGCCTGTGGAGGACCCTAGGCCAGATGAGGCTGATGCCTGAAGGAGACTGTGACCCTGTGGGAAGCCTGCACTGGAGCAGGCTCCTGCCAGGACCTGTAGACCAAGGGAGAGAGGGGCCCATGCTGAAGCAGATTTTCTGGCAGGGCTTGTGATCCTTGTGGGTGGCACCCCAGGCTGATGCAAGTGAAGAGACTTAAGAGGAAAGAACAGCAGAAACAACGTGTGATGAACTGAACACAACCCCCATTCCTCATTCCCCTGTGCCGCCTGGTGGAAGGAGGAAGAGAAACCAGCAGTGAATTTGAGCCTGGAAAGATGGGAGGGATGGGGGGAAGATGTTTTTAAATATTTAGTTTCTATTTCTTATTATGCTACTCTGATTTGATTGGCAGTAAATTAATTTTCCTGAGTTGGGTCTGGTTTGCCTGCAACAGTAACTAGTGAGTGACTGTCCTTATCTTGACCCACGAGCCTTTCATCGTGTTTTTCTCCCACTGACCAGCTGAGGAGGAGGAGTGATAAAAGTGGCTTGATGGGCATCTGGTGTCCAGCCAGGGTCAACCCACAGGTGAACTCGCACAAAATTCTTCAGTGAGGCAGCAGGACCCAAGTCTTTTTCAAAGGAAAGGAAGACTTCTCCACAAACTGTGAATCACAGAAATATAGAATGGTTTGGGTTGGAAAGGACCTTAAAGACCGTCTAGTTCCAATCCCCTTGCCATCAGTAGGGACATCTCCCTCTAGACCAGGTTACTCAAAGTCCCATCCAGCCTGGCCTCGCACATGCCCAGGTATGGGGCATCCACAACTTCCCTGGGCAAGCTGAAGTGTTATAGCTACACTAAGTCCTTTGGCACCTTCTACTTCAAGCAAAACATTTTCAATTCAGATGCAATGTCAAATTGCAGACAACCTCTTCCTCCTTCCTCTCTCCCTGTTTATGGTCTTGCAAAAGACAATAAACTTTATGAGGCACCTGAGAGCCTCTCTTGCATGTAAACTCCCTACAGTACTGCAGCTGAGAGTCACTAGCATGAAGCGTTATACTTAGCCCATTGAGAAGATAAACTATTATCAGCATTAGCAGGGTGGGGTAAACCACAGTAAACAGGCAAATAGAGCACTCCAAGCAGATGTGACTGCGAAGTGGTGGTGTTTCATGTGTTCCACGCTCAAAAGACAACCTGTTTCATGAGATCGCAGTTTTAGTGCTAGCTACTAGCATTAGGCCTGCAAGGAAAAAAACTAATTCGTTGATCTCAACAGATGAAGAAACTGAGATATGCTAAAACAAGATAACTTGCCAGGTAGTTTCTTCAAGCGTGCATGCACATCTTTTTTTATTCCCTGGAGGGCATGCTAGGGAACATAAGGGCCCTTTCCCCAGATCGTGTCTTTAATTTTGCAGCAAACCAAAGAGGACAGGCAGACAGTGAATGAATGCAGAACTGACTGATAAGCTTGTACCATATTTATTTAGACTCTGAAAAGTCAAAAATACTTGAAGAGTTCTTTTTTTTTTTTTTTGCACACCTTGCCTTGCCCTGAAAGGTTTAATTCTCTAGCAAAGATGCTGAGAGTATGCCAAAAGGATGGTTTAGCTGTAAGCCCTCCAAGAACCAGAAAGCTTTGAAAAGAAATGGCAACCACCATGAAGGTGAGAATATCCCAGGACACATAGAACTGAAGGATTCATGTAACCTGGAGAGACCATTAGGCTGTTTGCTTGCTTGGTTTTTCAACAGCTCTGGCAAAGCAGTTTTGCAGGTAAGTAACAAGTTTACACTTCAAGTGCAGGCACAGATCTCCCACTTGACAGTCGAAGTGTCTGCTTTGCGTCCACAGCAGAGAAACACACTTTCACAGTCCACAGTGAGTCTAAGACAGCTGAAATCTGATGTTGCACCACAGAAATCATCATCTTTTCCAACTACTACTGACATAGAAAAGCAAATATGAAGGACTTCATTAAACTTGACCATGAAGCTATAAATAATAGAGCACTGCAAGTACAAAGGCAGAAGAGGAACACACGTTATGCAATTGTGCTGTACATTTCCAACAGGTACAGAGTTTAAAACAAGTTGTAATTCATGCCCATCAGTAGAGTGCATGCTGATACACTTAGGAATATTTTGGAAAAGCAAAAAGGACACCAAGGAAGGTGAAGGAGAGAGGAAAATCAGACAGATTTATAAAGCAAATGTAAACAAATGTACTGACAACTGTTACGTCATAACTTCTGACTCTCTTGTTATGCACAGATGTGCTTATACACTTCTGAACTCCTTAACTGTCTCTCAAATTCCCTTTCCTTGTTTCTGATTTGAGTATCTTTTGGTGTCAAATTACCAAGTTTCAGAAGCACCCTGATCCCACACAGAGACCCAATGTATGCGATGATAAAATAGTCTGATCATCTTTCAGTACGAATACTTCATTTCAACTTATTTTACCAAAACATCCAAAGTTTAAAAAGGACTTCTTCCCTTATGTAGTATTTTAAGAAAAAAAACAAACTCAACAGCTTTTAAAATAATCTATAATATTACTCTATGAAATACTTCTTGTTAGAAAAAACATTGCATTATCAGATATCATTTTTTGCCTGTATAGTAATCAGCTAAAACCTTTGCTGTACTGCCTATTCAAATACAGTTTTAACAGTGTAACTGTAAACTTATTAATAAAAATAATAGAAACACTCATATTATTTATAACAGAAGGTATCGCAAGATGAAGCAGTCAGAATTTTAGGTATCAAATGGAAGAAATGAGGTTTCACTGGAAAAAGCAGGTGGACTAAATTAACTTTTTAAGCATACCCATAGCTATACCACCTACCCTAACTTTGTATATCTGAAGTCAGATTGCAGGAATGACCAGAAAGTGAAGGATCACAGAAGCAGGGAATTTGTTTAATCTGTTCTTTTCTCCAGCATTTTATAAGCTCATGCCTCACATTTTTGTGGTTTGGTTATTTTAAAAGCAACTTATCATGCATTTCAGCTTATTTATCTCCTGGAGAAATCCTTTTGTGCTGTCAGTCTCAGCACATTACACTGATGAAAATGGAGGTCTCTGTTCTTTTCTGCAATTTCATTAGGCTGCTAACAGACTACGCTAGATGTTTACTGAGCTTACAGAAAAGTGATTTTTCAGTCTCTTTGTTGCATCCTTAGAAACCTAGAGGAGCCGCTAGTCCTAAGGGAGGGCCTAACAGCACGATAAAGAACTTTGTTTACTGTTTATTATTATTTCTTATTTTATTTATATTGCTCTGAGTCATGTATGAAAAATTTTAGAGGAAGAATTACATGGGATGATGGGCTAAGAGATAGAAATACAGAAGAATACTTCTTTATCTGTGTACATGTATGTATTTGTATCCAGTACCGAGTGCAAGACTAGGCCACTGTCTTCATGATACCAGTTATTATAGTATTACATTGCTTTCCTGGCCAAACATTTAAAAAGGCAAATGAACCAAGGGTGTGACTGGCATTGCCCATACCATTACCCACGTTTAGATTCAGCCAAGATCTCATTTCACTGAACACAGCTCCTCAGAACAGTAATTGCTGTCAAACGCAAGCAGATTAATCAGATAGCTCTGGCTGACTCCGAGAAACAGGGATGAGGAGAGCTAGATTTGGAATACTTTTAGTGTATCGTACCCACATGTTGAAAGAAGACCAGGCACACCAGTACACCTTCCCATGGCCTTTCCCCAATGCCCTCACCTAAAGGAGAAGGGCTGATCTGCTTGGGACCTTACGATTTCTCATTCTACTCAGAGAACTATGACAAAAATTTCCCAATATAGTTAATGTGAAACAAGTTAAACTGCCGGAGCATGCATGCATGCACACACCTGTGCATACATTTGCTGAGCTGAAAAGCAGTTATTGACTAGTACAGTCCATCATGCAGAGATGGTGGAAAGTGGATCCTACATATCAGCAGTCTGGCAATAAACTTTGACTGCAGATGACTAAAGAATTGTTCACAATTAGAAACAAGGAGTTTAGAAAAAAAAAAAAAAAGTAATCTCATGATGATTAGGCTTAATTTTGTGAAGTGGAAGAAAGGACAAGTCAAAAAAAACCCAGCTCTTTTACTCCTGTTTACATGCAATACATGTTAACTCTCTGTATACTTATGTCACTATTTCTCTATACATCATGACAAGAACACCGTAAAAACAGGATACAAAAATAAAATATGACTGCATGATATTTTGTTTATAGACTATTTTACACACACTATACTGCGGAGTGACTTGATAGATATTTGGTATATTCTATCTTTGTGAGAAGTAACTGAGTTGCTGCCCTTGAAAGGGTTTTAATTAGAAACGTAACACCTTGAAAAAGAAATTAAAGGAGCCAAAAAGCCTGTGACATTTGCATCATGCTGATGACTTTGCCTGAAGGTTAATGCATAGTCCTTGCCAAGTATGGCTGCTGCATAACTAATTGAGAGTTCGGTCCTACCTTTTATCTGAGGAGGGCGCCTTTATGTATTTTCACTTTAAGGAAGGCTTTGTTTCAAGTCAGGACTCCAAACTGGATGGCATTTCAGCATGCAAAATGTGTTCTGACTAGGTAAGACCAGATCTCCCCATGAAGTTAATGTGTGTCTGCTCTGTGCAATTCCCGAGCGTTAAGCATATGACCTCAGAGTAGTGAGAAGAGTGGAAGGAATTACAAAAACCAAAGCTAGAGATGCTTTATTGTTTGATTCAATGTGAAAACAGTTATAAAAACACATGAAAAAATAGCAGCATAGGTTCTTTTTGAAACAGAGGCCATTTGTATTTTCCTTACATAGTCCACCTCCTTGACATTTAACTAGATGTGACCGAACTGTGGCTTATTTCATCACTTCAAAGTGATATTGAGTCATGATGTATCACACAGAGTAAAGGAAAAAGCAAATAGTGTTGAAGAACACTTTCATTACCCAAAATAAAGGCAAAGATATTAAATTATAACCAAGCATTAGAACAGAAACACGTATAGCAAATTTAATATAAACAAATCACATGAAGAGCATCACTTTGGAAGACTTACTCAACATGGAACACAAATTTGTCTCTATTTAAAGATACCATTGGTCACAGTTAAAAATGAGGAAGAATAATACGGGAGTTACAGCAAAGAATGGAAAGCTCTGTACAAACTAAATATGAGTCTTTTGTATATACAATACCTCAACAAATATTTATTATCTAAATGGAGCTGCCACACAAAGCACGTCATTGTGAGACACAATCAAGGCTTACCAATGCATTTCATCATTGTGTAAAAATACAAAATAACTAAGTTTACCAAGACTTTACGTAAGAGTTAACATCCATAAACTCAAATTGGCAGATGACAACTCAATAACGTGAGAAAGATTTCAGCAAGTCCATCAGAAGCTGCTCAGAAGAAAATGCTTTGCAAGGAAGATGCATCTTAAACCCTCTGAACAGCCCATAAGTGTAACCTCTGAAGCTGCCTGTGTTTCTATATACTTACAACGTAACTCAGTCTTAAATTCAGCTTAACGCTTTTATTGATTTTTCACCTTTTTTACGGGTAAGAAAAACTTCCCATGACTGAATTTTCCTCAACTTAGATAGCTATAAAATGATGTTTTGTTTTCCCTGATTACCTTTGAATTTCTTATGGCATTAAAAATAACCCTTATAATTTTCTTTCCTAGCCAACAGAAGAAGATTTATACAATTCCGATGCAAAATAAGTGAAAAAATCCATATGTGAAATTATTACTTTATGATTGAGACATGATAGAAAACAACCACATACAAAGTGTTACATAATATGACAGATACTTTAGAAGATTTAAGCATTCACACAGAAATTTTCAAGCTACTTCTCTGAGTAGCATTTCCCTTTTCAGCAGCAATACGATGGAGTAATTTGGGTAGCACTTCAAGATGACTGGAAATACCTCCCATCTGTTAAATGTAATACTGCTATTTACACTCTGCTTTCCAGTGAAAACCTTTCAATAAAATGTTATATTGCTTTAAACACTCAGGTGCAACTATGTCATGAGTTTACTCCTCCTCCTGATTAGAAGTAATGGCAGGGACAACAAAACCAACAAGTCCAAGATTTTAGAGAGTCTGGAGCATGGTACCTCCTACTTTTTCCTTTCTTCCATCCCAATCGTGAATTATCTCCTGGTTACAACACATCTGATGAATGAGCCTGAGGCTTCCTGTCACCAGGTGGCCCACTATGGACACGTGATGAGACGAAGTGCAATGTGCACCACGTATTTTGCTCTATTGATAGTAGTCTTTCTGGGTCAAAGTTTTGCAATACAAATGAAAACCTGCTTGTCTGCCTTTCACTTTTTTTCAAACACTGATTTTTGAATAAGCTGCATGGTTTCATAGGCTATTTATCTCTGGTGTTCATCATCTTCAGCCCTCTTCACCTCATTCACTGAGTTCTTTTAGTAACATTGAAAGGTTTCCCTCTCATTATTTACACAACTGTAAACCCACTGTATTTATTCTCCCTTAATTCCAGATTTTTATAATCCCCACCTTTGCTTCCAACCTAAGCACTCTCAAATTCACCTCTCCTGTACCTCACTGGGTCTAGGTATTTCAGCCATTGTGTCCAAAACTTGGAAAAATTAAGAATTCCTCCTCACTCCTTCCAACTCTGCTCTCTTCTTTACTGCTGTGCCTACACACATTCAGCTGACTCCAGTGGGACGTCCACGTACTCAGGTCTCTTCCTGAGGCACAATTAAAGAAATGCATTATTACTCCCCACAAAGTCTCTCCTAGGAGAGATGCCTTTCTCTGAATCACCTCACCCTCTTGCTGCATATACTGTGTCCTAAGCACAACACTTGGTTTCTTTCCAACTTGCCTAGCTTAACCTTTGCAATAAAATGGCAAAGCACATCAAAGAAACAGACTTGGGAAAAAAAAAAAAAAAAACAGCAACCCAACCCTGACAATTATGCCTCCTTTCTGGATTAAACAGAGTGCTGCACCCCCAACATGGTATTCACACTTTCCCTGCACCTTTAACACTCAGCAGAGCTTATTTACTAAGAGAAAAAAAATTAGTCAGAACCTATCAAGTTCTCAACTATGGATGTTTGAAACTGTGGATTCATAGCACATACAAGTTAAAACACACAGTTTTAAACATGTTCTTTACTATAATCTAAATGAAAGAATAAATACTAAACTCTAAGTTAATAACTTAAAGCTTCCACATAGCTCATATTAAAAAAATACAAATTTGCTACTTTCAAAGTTATTTTCTCTCTTTTACCTAAACTTAATAATCTGAGTAACACTTGTAGCAAGTGCTCTAAGGAATAAATAAAAAATAAAAACATGTATGCACAAAGTCTAAATTTAACTTAACAGCTAAGTGGCAGATGGCACATCATGTGGTTACACATCAATCTGCAGCATTGGCAGAAGGATTAATCTACAAATCCTGCTGCATAACCAGCACCAATATAAAATGTATTTGCCTGCCTTCCTCACTCCCCTGTATTCTCTCCTCCTCCCCATCCCACATGCACAAAAAAAAATAATTCTGTTCCTTAGACAATGGTATTCCAGTAGGAAATTCTTGGACATTTACTCTGTCTGCTTTTGGGCCCAGGCCAGTCCATTTTTAAGTGCAGGCCCATTTGAAGTACAAACCATCTGAAGTTCCTGTATTTGCCAAGATGTTTCCCTTCCAGGATTTTTCTTATCTGTGAAGTTTCACATCTCTCTTATAATTCCAATCCGTTATTCTTCCAAAGATGTAAACGTTATCTCCACTGTTTTGCTTTAGGTGTTTTAGCTCCTTTCTCTTTCACCCCCAATTATTTTAAGTATCGGTATCAACAGTCTTACCGTAACTGAACTAAATACGACAATTATCTGAAAACAAAGGAAATTAATTTTTCTTTGGCTTACTGCATGTAGGCTCTAACTTACAGCATATAAATAATTTTTAAAAAGTTATTCGAAAGACAGAAAGGGCTGGGGCATTCGTATGCTCTCCAATCTGAGTGCACAATACAGACGCAGCAGCTGGGGGGAGAGAGAGAAGAGGGAAGACAGTGACAAGCATTTTTTCTTAAACCATTTTTACCCAACTGCCTGTAAATCTGTAACGTAACATGTAACACTCCAAACCCCCTTCCTTCCAGGGAAAACAGAGCCTGTGACGCAGCAACTCAATCTATGCATTTTTACGTTGAAACATGCTGAACTGAACATCGCTGCTCTTTGCTACTTTGGTATGGGTTTGTTTAACAGGAAAAATACTTCATTTTAGAACTTTGTGCTATAACAACAATCACAGTGTATTGTAAAAGCAATGGATGAAAACCACTGGTGCCAAACCCAACCACTTTGCTCCTTTCATTAAAAACACAGTGTTTTCTTCCATTGCTGGGATTTGAAAGTGCTGTTTTGCAGCACTAGAGAGGGCAAATTTGGAGCACGATCACTGAGTAATTACACAGGCTCAGGTTCAGCATGCATTTTATTCACGAGTGCTCCATGAGGAACAAGAATAAGGCTTCCCGTTAGACTTTCAGATGGAATTTGAGAAGAGTCAAGTCTTTAGAGGGCTGATTGCCTAACTTCTTCAAGAACTTAAAATAACAGCAGATCACTGAAAATTAAAAAGCTTGTATCAAATTGATAAGAGAAATAGGTACACCATCATTTTAGTCATCTATTGGCTCTCTTTAATGGTCTGAACTAAAGTAACACCACTGCCACTATTTCATTTGTGTTCCAGATTCTTAGTGATACTGACTTCCTCTCAAAAACCACCTAATTTTCCTTGCACAGTTTTTAAACACACTTTCTGCCTATATGCACTTACTTTGACCCATCATGAAAAAGCCAGCACTATGCGTTTAGTTAAGAAAAGAACATTAAAAGCTTCATTTTTCAGCGTTAGTGCTGCTATGCAGAGAATACCATAAATGTTTTTTCTATGCTTAAACGCAGTAGAGTTGTTCTTCTTTCGAAGCAGAGACACGGACTGATTTCTAGAGATGTCATCATGTTCCAGCTCTATACTTCACATAAACAAGCTTAGTGTTAAAAATGTGCATTTTTTTTTCCAAATGCTCTAAATCTGTATTTTACTCGACATGGGTAGAAAAATTACTGTGCCTTAAGAAAGATTAGGGAGGATGCAGTGATCCAGATTTATGGTCATTTGAACAAAAGGATCTCTGGAGACAGCAGCACTCTGCAGCATCCACAACTTACCTGAATCTGATGATCTGGGATTCAGACTTTCGTACTTCCAATACTAATACAACCTACTTAAGGGCTAAGTTCCTCGAGCGGCAAGACATGCCTTGCTTTCACTCCAAGTTGTGTACTTAGGATGAAAGATTAATCTACTCTGTAGCTCCTAAGCTTAAACTTGCTGGAGAAAGCTTATGCACAGCAGGACTGGGGCTATGCCGCATGGCCGCATGTGCGCAGGCAGCCGTACATCTGAACCGGCAGCTGTCTCTTGCTGGTCTTCTGAGGGCACAAATGCCTCTTCTAACCCTGCTGCATTTCTGCCAGTGGATGTCCTGCATAGAAATCCTCTTCCATAAGCTTCGACACTTTGATTTTTTTCAACTTGGTCAGTATTTTGAAGCAGTCCAAAATCCACACGTGTACTTCGGTGACCTTTATGAAAGCTACGAAAACTATTACATTGAACAAAAGGTCAGGGACCGTTGTAAACAATGTATATAGTGTCTATTAATGCAAGCAGTATGGTCAATGAATATCAACAGTGAGAAGAAATACAACTGAAAAAAAAGGAAAAAGAAAAAAAAAAGAGAGAGAGTTGCAAGTCCATACCAGCATTACTAAAAAGTTTTTCTAAAACTCCGCTTCTGTGCCAAAACAGAAAGCCTTTTTTTAAGTTCAGTTTTAACTAACAGGATGCCAGATTTGTCATTCAAAACGGTTGCATATTTATAATCACTGACGCTGCACTGGAAACGTTTCGCTTTCAACAGTAATTCAGCCAGCCTACAAAAGACTGCAGCTCTCTACTCAGATTAATAGTTAGACATCAGAATAAAAATGCAGTCACATGGACATCAGCATAACAGTCACTGCAAGCTGCAGTTTAAATCCTTTCTTCCCCCGTTACAAGGGCTGCGAGTAAAGGAGTACACAGACTGCAGGAAACACCACAGAAATTATAGTCACAGAGCACTTCTGCAGCCTGCAGGGACTGCAGAATTGAAACTGTCATACATAACCTGTCCTTGCCCACCTCTGCACTCTGGCTTTACACCTTACGGACAGGCACTACTACACCAGAGATAACACAAGGGTCCCCAAGTTAAGAGATGTATCATGTCTCAACACAGCTCCAAAACAAAGCAATGATTTTTGAATTCGCAAGTGACTTTGTAAATGGAGCTGTAACAAGAACATTTTTCCAGAAAGCTGGTATTCTGGTTAGAGCTGGCAAACTAGAGGGTACAAGCTCTACAGAGAGCAGTATCTGAGTCCATCCCTCAGCTGTGCTCTGCTTCAAAGAGTTATGAACGAGCAAGTAAGGGATCTGTACTTCTTCCCCATTGCTACCACCAGCAGCGTGCTTCCTAGATTCAATTCCTCATCTCCCCTCTACTCTAGACCTCCCTGCATGCCAACTGAAGATGGGCAGGTCCCTAGAAAACAAAACAGCAGAAAACAAAAGCAGAACCAGCTGCCCAGCAGCATTTCAGTATTTCCAATACACTCTCTCTGCACATAACTTCCCCCTCCACCCTTCAAGATGTATTTTACTGTACTCCCTTTGCTGTCATGACTGCCTCAAAAATAATGCAAGAAATTAGCTTCCTAAAAGCATTAACTCTTTATGTAATAAATTTCAGAGCCTTAGGGACACTTGACATGCTGGAAGGGTACAATGGGCTTTCAGTTAATTTTAACTCTGCATCAAAGCTCTCTTTGGAAAGTTTTGGTCAGATTTTTCTGTATTACATGGTATTCTAATTTTAAAAAGTCGCCTATAAATGACAGCCTGCCTTACGGAAGATATATTTGTTCTAGTTACTACGTGGTTTTGCACATGGAAATAAATGACAGACAATCCTGAAGTATTCCACTTCACAAGCCATGGCCTACTTTGATCTTGATTTTATAGATACAGACTTTTCAAGGAAAAACTTTAAATATTAAACAGCACTAATTCCTGAAATTTTCTTGTATCTATTGCTTTCTTGACAAAGGTGTATTTCCAAAGGAAACAGATGGAAACAAGTCAAGCTCCAGTAAAACAAACAAGACTGAGACTAGTTTCTGCTGCATTTTTTGTTACATATCCAATTCACAGAGGCATTTTATTTTGGCCTCAGGAACATTAATTCCATTTATGCATTTCCTTCTTTTTTTCTGTCATAAAATAGTAAAAATAGTAGAACCACTTAGGTTGCAAAAGACCCTTAAGACCATCAAGCCCAACCACTAACTTAACACTGCCAAGTCCACCCCCAAACCATGTCCCTAAGCACCACAGTTACACGTCTCTTATATACTGCCAGGGATAGTGACCCAACCACCCCTCCGGGCAGCCCACTCCAATGCTTAGCAACCCTTCCAGTGTAAAAATTTTTCCTAATATCCCACCTAAACCTCCCCTGGTACAACCTGAGGCCATTTCCTCTTGTCCTATTGCTTGTTACCTGGGAGAAAAGACTGACCCCTCCACCTCACTAAAACCTCCTTTCAGGTAGTTGTAGAGAGCAGTAAGGTGTCTCCTAGCATCCTTTTCTCCAGGCTAAACCACCCCAGGTCCCTCAGCCACTCCTCAATAACACTTGTTCTCCAGACCCCTCACCAGCCTTGTTGCCCTTCTCTGGACACATTCCAGCACCTCAATGTCTTTCCTGTAGTGAGGGGCCCAAAACTGAACAAGGGACTTGAGGTGCAGCCTCACCAGTGCCTAGAACAGGGGGGAAATCACTTCCCTAATCCTGCTAGCATTCATCTCCAAGAGTTGCATCCACTGGAAACATTACCTGCAGCAAAGTTTCTCTTAATCAGGGACTGCTATTGTTTCTTTCACAGAAGCTCGAATCTCTTGCAAAAGGCATTATGTTGGATGACCATGTGCCTCTCTACAGCTTTCCGCAGGTACCCGCCTGTGCCAGTGAAATGGTTAGCAGCCTGCCTTCCCTACTGAAGCTGCCTTCCACCAGCTTTTCAGCTCAATACAAATTGTCTCAGGGAGGCCAGCACAATGTGCTCTCTCCCAGTGTCATGCCTCATTTTGTTCTTTTTCATGTTGAAGTGTCAGACAAAGAAAAATTGCTCTGATGGGGGATTTCTCTCAGCTCTTTGCACAGGGAAAATACATCAATGAGGAACTACGAGTGTGAATGAGATCAGTGTGATAGTGTATTTGCTACAATTGACCTTGCAGAATAGTTTTGTGAAGAACAACAAGTTTTAATTGTCCTTTTTCATCCTGGGGAAAGAGTTCCTTTAAGAACCTACTGCACTTAGTAAGAAAACCCGTGCTGGCAGAGGCAGAGTTTGGTAAGCAGCATTTTCTTGTTTCACCTCCTGTAAAGGTCTCACACTCAGCCTCTGAAGGCAGCAGTGGCTGCTCCTTAGGAGGCCAGCACTCAAACGCAGCTCCCTCAAGCCAGGGGACAGCCTGGAGATGGCTCTCTCCCTATTCATGGTGTCTCAGTAACCTGCCTCAAGGCCACTTCGTGCTTCTGCTTCTCAGTTGCTCAGTGTGCAGAACTCTTCCTTTTGAATCCCTCTACCCCATGCTTCTGGAGTATTTTGGCTGCTCAGTCAATTTCACCCAGTACCAAAAACCTGGGTGCCAGAAAAGCCCTTTTTTGACAGGGATCAGGGAGCTGGTGGAGCCAGCATCACCCCTGGTTGAGGGGGTTGTCCTGAGGCAGGGCCCTCCACCAACGGCAGGGAGACGATGCGCAGATGGGGTCAGTACCATCTCCAAATCACTGCTTTCCACTAGGGCAACCACAGAGAGCCCGGCATGCACCGGGGAACACGACTAAGCGTTTGGCCAGCAAGCGTGCAGCCAGCAGCGCTGCGCAAGCACTGCCACCACAGCCAGACCACAGCCCTCAGCACCAGGGCAGCACACATCTCCCAGAACAGGGGGAACATCTCTACCACAATATAGTTCAAGGATATGGGGCCTAAAACCAAACCCCATTTGCCCAAGAGAACGAGCCTCGGTCCCCAAAACATCTTGGTTGCTTCCTCTGTCCTTGCCTGCCTCATGCTTGGAGGTGAAGAGTGTCACAACATGTCGGGAAGGGAAGCATGCTACTGTGTGAACAGTGTTTTGGATGGACTGTCCATCACTGCAGAAGAGACTATTTTGTTATGGTAACCTGTGGGGTACATCCACTATGATCAGCTATGAGCAACCGTATGTGGCACACTCTTCAGCAGTCACACAAAAATTAATGAAAGCCACTCATGGTCTTGGTAGCCTGCCCAGAAAACATGGTGGCACCTGAGTTTGCATCTGCAGAGCAACAGTTGTGTGCCAAAGTCCCTCTTGCCTCACAGGGCGGGTGCTTCTCTCAAATTCACACCAAGAGAGGCTCTGGCCTCTCAGCTTCCTCATGGCTGAAGATCAACAGTGTGCCAGAAGAAAAGTTCTGGAGAAGAAAAACTAAATAAAAAGACTGCCAGAAATGGAAAAGTGGTAGTTCACCAAATAAAGACAGCTCCCTTCCTATTTCCTACAGTGACATCAGTGAAATTTCTCTAGCAACTAATGAGTTTGCACAGGTGTTACTCCAAGTGTAACCATAAGACTGTCTAGCTGGCAGAAGCGCCGCTGAAGTGATAGTGTGTTGGTGGCGACAGAGAAAGGCAGTGAAGCTCATCTGCCATAGAGCACAGTAACTACTGCGGGGTTGGCAGTCAAAAATCTACTTGCAGGCGTGATGTGGAAATCTGTCAAAAGGATTAGGGAATCCCCAAACACCTTCCAGTCTGAAACAGTACAATCACATCCAAAGAGTCAAAAGCACTTCTGAATTTTTTTTCATTATCTTGGCAACAACAACAGACACACCAGTGAGTCTTAGCTCTTTTATAACACCTCACAGGCCTTAATTCACTGTCATTCTCAATGCACTCACTAGGTACAACTTAAGGTATTTACTGCTCTTTTTGAAAGGTTTCTCAAAGCATCAGAGAAAGTTTATCTCAAGCATTGTCTCAAAGAACATTTCAGTAAACAAGCTGAAGTCCTGATAGGGTTCAGGCTTCTACTAGGTAGTGAACAGAGTAAGCCTGGGCATTGCTGCAAGGAGCCAGACACAACCTTTGTCAGGGATGCAGGGGCAAACTGTCTTCACAGTGAGTAGAAACTCCTCCCAACAAATGGTCTTCAAAAATACACATCCCTTTGGAAGACCCAAAACAGTAGTGGCCACATGGGGAAAAGGAAAGTTAACTGTGCAGCTGTAAACAACCCTGCACACAACTGTTTCACCATGGTGCTGAAAGAAGACTGTTTATCAGAGACAGAAACGTGATGGAAACATGAAACTAGATGACAGGATGGCTTGAAGCAGCACCCACATGAAAGATAACGTGCTCTGCGCTGAGCGGGTTATAGACGACACTACCGCTAGCACCACCTAAGCACAAACACAGCATTCTTCTCATGATTGCAAGGACAATGGGCACTGGAATTACGGTGAGCAAAAAGGAGACTGCCCTCTTCCAAAGACATTACAGAAAACCCACAACCATGTGGAAATCAGAACACCGCCAAGAAATAGTCACTCCTTCTGGCCTCACATGATTTTTCATGCTATAATGGTGAAACTCTTTTCCCCATCTGCCACGTGACTAGCAGAAAAAGTAAATTTCAGTCAACACAACCAGGGTGGCAGAAAAAAAACCAACACTGGAACTCTAAAAACAAAACCAGGGAAGGTAGCAGCTTTTTGGAACTCTAAAGCTCTGCTCCAAAGTTAAAGCCTATTAAACAGACATCTTAAGTAAATCAGGAGAGCACATAAAATTACTTTAAAAAGCAGTACTATGAAGAACAACTACATCAGAGACTAAGCAATTTATTATCAATTTATAATTTTCTCCACCCATAGTCTTCACAAAATAGTATTTTTTCCCTAATTGAGTTTAATTAACTTTCACATTAACTTAATACACTTTACACACATTTGTTGCTGGATTGCTAGCACGGTAGCAATTCTGCAACATATGCCACTGCAGAAAGTTCCTAACACGTTCCTCCTCTGTCTCAACATGAAGTTGATTCAAAAAACTGTCTGCATAGACATTACCCACCCTCCTGCATGCCCAACTATTTGTTGACCTGTTGTCACACCTCTTCTTCAACTGTCTCACAGAATCAAAATTTACTGCTAACCATTAATGCTCAATGATCCAATTTGAAAGATAATTTAAAAAAAAAAAAAAAAAAAAAAAAAAAGAAGTGTTCACACAAGTCATGAAGGAATGTGCTCCCACATGTCCTAGGATGCAATGGCCATCAGCTGAAATTCTTCAATCCAGCATTGCCCTGTGTCCTGCAACTAGACTTGGAAAGACAGAACTCTAAGAGAGGCAGGAGAGACCTTAGAAAAGTGGGCAGACTATAACATGAATATATCAGAGATTGTTTTCAATTTCTTTTATACCACTTTTTAATGAACAAGAAAAGATGGTTTGCAACTACTTTTAGAGTTCTCATTTTCTACTTCCTCAGTTTTCATCTGTGATAGAAAACATCTCATGTAAGTCTTCTGTTCGGCCAGCCATATCCCAATCATCAATGTTAGCTAAAGAAGTTAGAGGAAGTATTTTCAGGGTAGCATGTAAGAGCCTCTGTTTTGTTTCATTTTTGCTTCTCAGCAACTAGTAGTTACTCATCTTAATATTCTGATATTTCAATTCTTTTAAGACACTCCATGAAGACAAAGATGAGGTTATTTGTCATGCAATATGATGTGAGTAAGGAGAGATTTACTAGGACTTGTGCAGGGTTCAGTCAAAAGCTCCAGTACTTTTCCACAGTGCTCAATTTCTCCCAACTACAGAAAATTGATTACTGCCAAGTTAAGAAACAAAGCTGAAATAAATTATAGCTAGGTTCACTACTTTTGGGATACTATTCTAGAAATACCAAATCTGATTTTTATATAGGGCAGTTACAGAGATGGATTACCTAAAATGAAACATAAGCTCACTGTTTTGAACTAATACAGACAAAAAACGCAGAACAGGTCAGAGAATTTTCCCTGTAGATGGCATCCTCCCTGAATTATACAGTTGAGTGGCCAGAATTGAAAAGATTACACTTTGTTACACTGATTTTCCAGCAGTAGCATCAAAACACCCACGTTAAACAGCGCAAAGTTAACGCCAAATGTTTTCAGCAGCTTCCACTCCTGGCAAACTACTCCCAAATTCCACAGAAAACAAACAAAAGGGTTACATTGCAATGGTTGTGGAGGTCACTTCAAGTAAGCAGAATGGTCAGAACACACTGTTGGCCCTGTAACCTAAAAACCAGTAGAAATGCCTACCTAGTATAATAAATACTCTCCTATACCATGTAGTCATCTCCTTCCGGACAATATTGACGTGAGGCTTGGACACTTGGGAATTTCAGCAGGAAGGTTTGTATGTACAGTGAGGTTGTTTCCAGGACCACCAATTCTGGTGTCTCCAAGCAAAAAAAGTGATTAATTCAACTGTTGCTTCACTATGAGCAGATAAAAAGGCCACGATAGAGCCCCGTCTCTCAAACAGTTCTTCGTTCAGGTTCAGAGTAGCCTTCTCTAGCCCAAAATGCAAAAGACTGCAAGTCCTAAACACCTAAAAGAGCTTAAAAGCAATGCAGCTACTGCAAATGGCAAGGAAGAGACACCTGAAGGTGTAAAACATTAAGGCATTTACACTAATACTTTTCTCAGTATCTACCTACCCTATGTAAAAACAGAGTTATCTTACAATTTTCAGAATAAAAATTCTGAACGGGTACAGAGAAATGAGACTTTCCATCAATTACATATGCAAGGCAAATAATGATTAGCAATTTTAATTAAGATGGATGCAAAAATTCACTGCAAGATGTCTTCTGATACTAGTGATCCCAGCTTCACTCTTGTTTGATGACAGCTGAAGTAGCAGTATTCCTGTCACTTTTGGCTAAAACAGCTATGACTGCATAAAAAAAACCCACAAAAATCAATGGATGAGAATTCACCACATATCAAGGTGAGTTTGTTACCACACAACACAAATTTCTGACGCAGATGACACAGGCTGTTGGACAAAGACAGGCTAAGTAAGAGCAGATCACAAATGAAGGAGATGTTTTCAGAGTAAAAGTGAAAATGTTGCCATCCTTTCATGACTATGAACATCCTGTAAAATCCCAGCTTCTGGGTGTTTATTAAGTGGTTAAGGACAGCATGGTGCATTTTGACACTGAGATACAGGCAAGAAAAAAAATCCAACAGGCAGTGAGTATCATGTTGAGCTTGAATAGTTGGCAAAGGACAAAAAGCAAATGTAAACAAAGGTAACAGGCAAGACACAGACCAGAGTGCAGCAATGGGCTGTTTCTGATGGCATATAGAAACAACCAAACCTTGATCCAACAAGGAAGAAAGAGAAGGGAAAACAAAGGGTGGAAAACAATTGATCTAAACGAACCTAACAAGCTGTCAAATGTATTTAACAACCTGGTCTGAGCTTTACAAATATTAACCAGCCTCTCTCTGTGCAACCTTGAAACACGGGGAAGCTACTGAAGAGAGAAGGTGAGGAACAGCACTCCAGGCAGCACCTGACACTTGCAGCTCTGCTTCACTTCTGCTAGAGCAAGTGCCCTGGTTCACACTGTACAAGGACACAGCCATTACACACCCCAGCTGTAAAACCTGTAAAAACCTGCTGTAAACCTCCTCTCACTCCACTATATGGTGCATCTGATAAACATGCATTTTCTGCAACCTCCATGCAGGTACCTGCCACCCAAACACAGGCATGCACATTTTATAATCACCAGAGTGACATTTACCATATCCATAAAGCTCATCCTTTTTCCTAAAGGACAGGTTCAATTCTCAGTTCAAGAAGCATCACATTGTGTTATCTTGCTTTTTCCAACGTTTCAGCTCTAACTGTAGATGAGAAACTATTTCTGTAAGATACCTCTTTTTCTCTACATCAGCAGCGTTTGTCGTCCTTGAGGACGTATGAAAACCCACCAGCACAGACATCATTAAAGATAATATTACTTAGTAGATATAAGAAAGCTGCATTCAAAAAAGCTTTTAAAAATTCATAATCCCCCCAAAATGAGCAACAGAATTGGGTGATGGAACAGAACTTTATTATTAAGCCATTTTTATGCAGCTGACTAAACACAGGACCTCTCAAAACATTCCAATTACAACACAATTTATCTGTCAGTAAAAATGGAAGAAAAAACAAGCACAGAAACCCAAAGAGCATACATCCTGTATGTCCCCACAAACAGGCACACGAAGTCCTTTTCCTCTTCCCCTCCACCCTTGTTTTTAAGAGAAAAGCAAGTAAGCTTCCTCACAAATATATTCTTATTTGCCTTTATCTCTCCTTCCCTCCAAAAGACCTGCTACAGAGGACTTCAGGCTGTATGGTCGGGGACCTTGGGCCATTACACCTTTACAGAATAAACTACAGACCGATAAGATCACATAAAAAATAGTATTAATTTGAAAAGACACCCTTAACAACACATGGCATACAGTACACACGTGACATTTGAAAGGCCAGTCACCTTTTTTTTTTCCCCTTATTTTTTTTAAAGCAGTTAAGAAAAAATAAAAAATGGGATCACTAATACTTAACACACAAACAAAAAACATCAATGTAGTTTGCATTTTAATTGTCAACTGAAAATGACAGTCAGAAGAGCTCTCCCCCCTCAGCCTTCTTTCTCCCATCATAAAAAGGGGCATGATGACAGCATGAGGGATACTACTCTGCTACAACAGATGAGCTTTGAATTAAGCAGGAGTTGCACAATGATAGAGAAGTCTCCTACAATCACTCCTCCACAAGAAGATAAAAAATAATATCTCACAATTAATTTATTTAGCTAACAAATCCAATTGCAGCTAGGAAACACTGATGCTTTTCCTTGCACTATGCTTTGCAGACCATTAACTTTAATAATCCTTAAGAACTTCACACTTGACACTGAAGGTCTATTCTTATTGGAAAATGGATTTTTCCTGTCACTGGTCTGCTCCACAGGCCAGAAGAACTCCTGCACCCACACGTATAATTTGGGGCTTGTTTTAGTACAGATAGACATACTCAAGGAACTCAGAAATAACTTCCATCTGCCTCACAAAGGAGCCAGAGAAAACATTTCTTCGCTTGACTCATTTATGTTAACCAGTATGCACAGCTTAAACCAGAAGTGTGTTAAGAGAGTTTTCACAGTGTAGCGTAGCTGTACATTCATCGCTGGTAACGAATGATGGCAGGAAACACAGGTTTTAACAGATGGAGGATTCGCTGTGCGGCAGCCTTCAGCTTCAGGTTGTTGAGAGGTGACCCTCTCAAAGTGTGAGCACACAGACAAGAGCCAGGCCTACTCCCTCTCTTCCCACCATGTTTGCTCGCTGCTGGGCTTTGAAGGTTTTCAAAATGAAGGAGGCTCATACCCATCATTGCTTTACTTTGTCTTCTAGTCTCATAAATATTCTTTACCTGTTTTCAAATCATCAGAGCATTTCAAATTTACACAATGCCTGCACGTAAGGCTTCTAAGGAACAACAAGCAGGAACACATGCCCAGGTATTTTACATTTGAGGAAAGTAGAGATTCTTGGTTCAACCAGGCATAGATTCAAGAGTGTACCTCCTTAAGTGCTATGCAGCAAGGGTTTTCAAGAAAAGGTGGCACTGTCAGTGGTATTTCAGACAATGAAAGAAAGAGAGAGATCTTGCAGGAAATCCACCGCAGGCAGCACCAGTACACAGCTCTCCCAACCATCAATATGGTCATCTTCTTTCAAAGGAGCACATGACTTTAAAGAAGTTATAACCACAGGGTTAGCAGACAATATATGGGGATTTCTCCACGATCATACTCTGGTAAGCAATTAGGTCAAGCCATGCTCTTGAAAATTAGTTTAACACAGCTGAAGGTCAAGGAATGAAAGCATGTGGGGGAAGAGACGAAGCAGAAAAGGAGTTGAAAGATTTATTTTAACTCTCAAGCACGTATAAAGCCCTTGCCAGAAAGAGGAGTTGCACTGCTGCTAGAACTCCAGTGTATGAAAGGAACATTCTTGGCACTGAAAAATCTGGCATCTGTGTACAAATAGAAAAAGTGTTGTTCCAAGTTACAAGCTGTACACAGAAACAAAAAGGAACTCCTTTACATCAATGTGCTCACCAGTACTGTCTTGTTCATTTTAAATTACACTTTTGTCAATGGATTGATGTGGCTCAATAGTCAGGTAAATAAGCAGGTTTTTGTTGCTGTTAACCAGAACAAAGAGATATTATACGCTTTTATTACAGACAGAGTTCTGTAATTCTGTTTTTTTAAAGCAGAGTCTCTTGCATGAGCAAGAATTCTGATGTCAGATTTTTTTTCTATTCACATTTGGGTTTTGGAATGCAAATTTGAATGAATAAAGTACTCTGGATCTTCATTGGCAGCAGATGTTCAGAAGAGAAGGCACACTGAAAAAGCTGGAAGCATTACTAAAGGTTTGATGATTCTGTCCTCCTGGAAACCCATAAATTACTGCAGATACAAAACAAAGACATACTAGCAACTTTACAGATTGCTCTAAGAAGTTCACTGAATTATTTAAGTCTGAAAGTAGCCAAAGACTAAATTCTCTTGCCTGCTCTTTATAGCGCTATAGTCTTTACTGTCTTTGAATGCAGAGAATAGGTGGGTGAGAGGCAAACACCAGACAGGCACAGACAAAACCTTCCCTGCTTCCTGTATGTATATAAACAATTCTGCTCTGTCCTCAGTTTCATATTATCTATCCAGCATTCACTTGTACAGTCTGGGTAACACCAGACATGCGTGCTTGTCATTGTGCCAACAGACGAGAGAAGAAACGCAAGTTACCACCATGACTGAAACTTTAGACAGGAGGCTGAGCAATGGCCAGACACTCATTTATTTATTTTTTCTGTTCTCTGATCCAGTTATTGGCTAGGCGGGAAGAGCAATTACAACATTATTAGGGAAAAAAAATTTTAAGAAATCAGGTTGTTGGTATTCCTTTGTAAGCAAGAGCATAATACCTATATGTTGTGATCTGGTCTCTTTAGGAGCTGTAAAACTCCTCACTGCTCATGGGAGAAAGAGTTTTTCATGGTTTCTTGTTGAGAATTCATTTTACCATATGATTACTTTCCACTTTTAAATTTAATCTAATATAGTTCAGTGTGAGATGGCCCAAGTGCAAAGGTATTATATGTACAATTTGACTTTACAGTTAGTTTTTAAACAGTCTCCTCTACGGTATGTTCAATCCCTTTTTTAAAAAAAAAATATTTTTAATATGATACTAAGCCATACTACAAAGCTCAAGAGTTCTTAGCTTCCTAGTATACAGACAACTGCAGTGCTAAACCACACTTTATCATTCTCACTGTCTCTCTCATATGCACTGTACAGCTCACAATACACTGTGGAGTGCCAGACTGACTGAATCTGGGTATTCTGTGTCTCTCTCTGAATAAACACTTCCAAGTCACTGATCTTTGACATGTGCATTGATAACACTGTAACACATGGGAAAAAGTACTGACCTATTCTAGAATGCATTGGAGCTGGTTCTTCATCAAGTGGAAAGAAAAAAAAATAAATCACTGAATGTGGTGTCCATTATATCATATAACAAACATAAGATGCACACAACCAGTATGAAAGTGAACTCAGTCCAAGCACACATGTATCATTCTTGTAAAACTTGGAGATGGTAAAAACAAAGAAAAAAGCGACATGAGAAGGTCCCGTGCCTCAAGCCCCTTAACACAAGCACTTACACTGAAGTGATTGTCAAACTACAGAATGCAAAGAACTAGGTATTATCTTATTTGCCCAAGCAAGTACTCAAGAAAATGCTTCAGACAGAAGTCTACTTATAGACACAGTGGTTTAAAATACCAAAGTGAAGTCCATGCTGAGATGTAGTGGTTATTTAATGTATAAACTGGGGGAATATGTTTGGCTGTAAAACTTCCAAGGCAGCTGGATGTCAGCCATTTCCCATTAAGGATGCTTGGGCTGGAGCTTGCTCAAACCCATTTGGTCTGAACACATGTACATCTGCTAAAGCCTTTTCAGAAATCATTTCAGAATGTGAAAAGGAGAGTACTCACACTTGTAAACAATTCATGTAATAACTATGTCTATGATGGAAAGGAAAAATCCAGAAAGAAGGTGGGAGAAATGCAGAGAAATGCACAGATTTTCAAGCAAAATGCTACCCTTACTGCCATTTTTGGTATTAAAAAGAAGCTTGCATGTCCAGGTACTTAAAGGATCAATACCTAAATACATAGTGATACAAATAAAGAACATAATATACTGAGACAGTACTTAATGCTAGAGTTGGAGTCTTAATGCTTCTATTGTTCGTTAGTATTTAATTTTCCTCCTTCATTTGGGCTTTTACTGAATTTTTTAAACCAGCTCAGCAATTAATATTAAATCATAAGTTAATCTTGCAAATATTAAAAGATGTATGTGAAGTACATCTGACTCAGAACATAAAAGCTCAGTCATCACTTGCTCAGAAAATCAATGATGAGCCTGGGCCGAGTATTGAAACATATAAGCAGAATAAACATTTGATTTTAGTGATGCTTAAGAAAATTAAAATATTTTGAGTTTCCTGCTTCTCTTCTGTAGCAATGGGTTCTGCAACATACTGAAGTGGGTGTTTGTCCTTCAGCTTGGGGAAGAAGACTCTATTGATAATGCTTGTCAGATCTCAGTTATGCCATCCACTCTTTCATCACAATGAGCAGCTTCCCTTTATTTCACCTTTTCAGAACCTCCCTGTTTTATAGCGTATGACCTATGATCTTAATGAGCAATGAAAATGTGCCTCTAGGCAGCATTTCTGTGCAGATTTTGACTCTGGAAGATATCTACATTGAATGGACACAAAAATACACAAATGTATGACAGCTGCACCTGTTAGATACACTAAACAATGCTAATGCAATAGAATGTTTTTACAGTATATTTGAAAAATCATTTAATATGGTGATAGGGTATGGATCATTCACCAAACACTTGCTAGAAAAAGGGTAAAATCTAATTACTGAAAGGAGAAGCGAGGATGGACTGCAGAGCTCTAAACAGGTTATGACACAGCTTTCCCAAGAAACAACAGAGTTAAAAGCATGGAGTGGATTTTATCACATTTCATTAATTCGCATCAGGTATGAAGAATCACTGTAAAATCCACAGGTATCTTAATAACCTTTCAGTACCAGAGCACGAGGAGAAACATACAACCTCAAGCTTATACTCCACAGAAGATGGCAGGGCCATTTTTTGCGTGGGAAAATTTCTAGGTTTTCTCCTTAAATTATTAATTTGATGTTAGCTAAATAAGTCAGAAACTCACCAAGCAATACAATCTATAAAAAAATTTAAGCCAGTCATGAAAAGACTTCTTTTCCTTGATTTCAAGACAGCTTTTTAAGAAGATATGACATGACAAACAAAGCACGGTTTGTGTCACATACACAAGCGGCTTAGTAGCCATCCATATACATTATGGCTTTATGAGCTGCTATTTACAGCCAAATAATTGTCTGCTTCCTCAGCTCTACAGCCTTTATTCACAACTACTCACTCTTGCAGACAAGCTTGGACACTTAGGAATGTAGAACATCTTAAAAAAAGATATATTCTAAGTTGTCCTGGCGGAGGAGGGCTTGCCTGGCTAGCCTACGGCCGCTGCCACCGGAAAACATACTCAGACTGTGCAGTCACACATCTCATTGTCCAGGATTAATTGAGAGTCAGGTTCTGCTTCCCAGTTCAGAGCAGCTCTTCCACGTGCTAACACCTGCACAGCAGTGACACAGAACACACCGGGCAAGGGTTTTATGGTGTGAGTGAGCAGTCTGAGCCAGCAGCCGTCACAGGCAGAGGCTTCCCCATCCCAGCATCCCGACGCCAGGCCGGCAGCTGGCACTGGTACTTCCCCGACGTGCCCGCAGTGACCCACTTCAGGGAGCTCGGTCTGCAATGCCCTCCTGCTCCCCGGCTGCGCTTGGGATGCTGCCAGTGCCAGCACGGGAGGAGCAGGAGGAGAATGCAGCTCAGCGGGTGAGGAAGAGGATCGTCCCATTCACCAGCCCTCTCATTAGGCAGGTTTAGCCACCCTGTAGAAGTACAGGGTGGCTAAATATATAAATAATATATAAATAAGTAAACACCTAGGCAGACCAGCGGGCAGGTGGGGCATTGCTGACCAGGAACTGACACACCTTTAGGAGGGACAGTAATGTAAAGTTTTCTCTTTAAAGGAACAAAAGGGGCAGCAGAAGTGGACTAGATTTATAAGATATGATCTGGAATGGTCTGTTCTCCGGTTAATGTTATAACTGGCAACAAAAGCAGGAAAAGCGATCCTTCTTTTAGGCAGGACTGCCAAGTAAATAGTATCAGAAGGCCCTTACAAACAAAAAGTAATCAGAAAAGATGAGACACAAGGAACTAAGCTGTTCCCTGGTGTGCTTTCCTTTCCCAGGGAATCAACAGCGACTCTCCACAGATGGCCCTGCTCATGGAGATAATACTGCCAAAGAGATAATACACCAAAAAAAGTCCAGACATTTTGGTATGGGAGTTAGAAGTCTATGCTTGCAGAAAAAAACCCACACAAACACACACCAACCCCCTGCCTTCCCCCTATACCCCAAGAAAAAAACCTCCAAAAAGATCAAGACAGCAGGAGGAAGCAAGGTGAAATATCCATCTCTGGGACTACATCAGCATCATCTTAATTAAAGGTAACAGAAGACAAGTGTCCAAATAAAGTAATCAGAGTCAGCAAGAAGAAAGGTATCAAAGAAAGCTAAATTTTATTACCCTTCAAGACTCCCATGTACTTTTTTTTTCTTGCCAATTTTGTTGATGGAGCTATTGAAAGTGCTGAGTTCTTGGCCACAAAGTTGTTAGACCCAAGTAAAATACCCACTAATATTATGTTCCTCTGTTGAAAACGGGAGAAACCCCACACCTCAATCTCCATTAAACTTAGCAGAATAATTTATTTGTTACTGGCATGTTCTGGCATGTTACACCATGCCAGAACAGAATACAATATTATCAATTAACAAAAGTTAGCTCCACCTAGTTATACCTATATGACTACTAAGCAAAGTAAACACTACCAAATAACACATACCACACGGAGTACTGTGACCATAAGTTTTTAAGTATTTTTTAGTCTTATTTAGAAATACAGGACTAGAAAGGACTACCTCAGCAACAAAGTCCAATCCTCTTAAGCTGCAGATGACCCTGCAACAGTCAATGAAACTAAAAACTTCAGAAAACAAAGAAGGATGAGAAGCCTCATACCACTTCTCTACAATCACAAGACCAAGGACTCCGGAAGACCAACACCCTTTCTCTGTCCTGCAAGAGTAACAACTGCAAAACAACACAGCTTCAACAGACTGTGTGACCCGGGGAAAACATTCCTATGGTATCAGTTCCCGTGGCACCCTAAGTGAGCACTTCTACAGGCACACTCACCCAGTGCCTCAAGTCTTACAACTACTTCATGACACTTGAGATAAAACTGATGAAAGGAACAACAGGCCAGAAGTCCATTTACATACCAGACGTAAAGTAGGGATCCTCAAGTAACTTGTGAGAAATTAGAAACACAGTATTAATTGCTCACAAGTAAATATTTCAGGTACACCAGTTCAGTTACAGACTAACTTAGTGTCCTGCTTAAATCAAGAATCACACAGACAGAATGCTACTGCCCAAAGCAATTTTTTTCCCTTTCCAAAGGCTCACTCCTCTGCAGAGTTCAGCAGAAAATTCAATTAAACTATACCTTTCAGTCAGGTTGTACGCATAGTTATAATTTACACTGGCTGTGAACAATCCCAAGCTTTGGATAAGTTTTCCCTTATGTTCACAACCGCCCAGTACGAGGTATTTTCCTGTAGGTTAAGTACAAGGCAAGACCACCTAAGCCTCCTCACAAACAAACAGACTTGTACCTACAAGCAGACAATGCTAAGGAAGACTTGCTGTAGTCAAGAGTGGCACACCACTGCACCACAAGGTCCCTGCTGCTGGTGGTGAACATACTCCTGTCGCCTGGGCAGCTGTGCAATGACGCTTCCTCCTCAACGGTACTCATACTCTTCCAGCGGAAACTGTCTGCCACATTCGCTTGCGTACTCAGGAGGGAACAAGGGGAAGGAAATACAACATCGAAACCAAGAGAATCAAGTTGCAGACCACCACGTGGATTACTCAGTGTGGCGTTTTACAGCAATCCTAAACCAGGTCAACTATTCCAGATTTGGGTGAAAGGCATCTATTACAAGACATCCTCCCCAACATCAATGTGTGCCACAACCAAACAAACCCACCAAACCCCAACACGGTAAAAATATAACACCTCTAGTAAAAAAGGACAACATTCTCAAGAACTACAATAGGCCTGAAAACTCTGAGTGTTAAAACTGATCTAAGATATCTACAGTGACTGTGTCCCTATCAGCTTCCTCCTTCCCCTGGACAGTATCATGAAATCTTTTCCTTTAATTTTAGACGCTCAGTCTTGATACAATTTATGTTCCCTGATCACATTGGCTTCATTTCAAAGAAAAGTCACAAAGTTCACTCTTCTGGAGGCAGGCAGCCTTTCAAATTCCAGCCTGCAGATTTATCTGTGAACACCATAAATGTTAATCCAGTTTCCAAAGTTTGACTCCCCAAGCATTTTCATTCTTCCAGTGTACATAAAAAAACCATACCACTCCAAGCTTTGTGGTGCAAGGCTAAATGTACCAAAGTTTTAAGTCTCCTCTCCCAAGAAGCTTCTTCCCACAGCTTCACCACCTTAGTAGCCCTTCCTCACTTTAGAACAAAACAGCTCTTTGAAATGGAGGGATGAGAGCTGCAAGTACCATGTAAAGGAGGATGTAGCAAGGTATCACACAAGGATACGGGGAGATACACAGTTCATCTGTGGTATTAGCTTGCTCCATAACTGCACCAAAACCAACAGAAATGTCACCCAAGAACTGACCAAAACATGCCGGCTCTATTCCTTCTGTATTGTCCCTTAGATGATGAGATCTCAAGAGCTCAACAACAGTGCCTAAATTGGAATCCTTGGCACAGGCCTTTGTATTCTAGCGGACTAAATTTCACACCATTTACGTTACTCCAAAATTCATGGCATAACAAAGACATGCAACAAAGTAGATCTTTGTAGATCTTCAGGCTTTGTCCACACTTGTGTCAGCTCCTGCCTAGCTCAGCCATGAAATAGTGATGGTTAAGCAGGATCTACCATACTGCAGGGTAAATCAGTGAACGCCTTCCAGCTTTGTTGGATAATCCTCCTTTGCATCACCTATCTTCCTGAAACTTAGTGGATGCAAGGGACCTCCGAGATCATCGAGTCCAACGGGGTCAAAATAAAGTTTGAGAAACAACAGTCTTATTTGAGACAGAGCTCTCATGCAAGCCGCTACCATGCAGGAAACAGAAACTAATGAGCCACTGCTTTAAGTGGCACCTTTTCTTTGGAATATAAAATTGTACTAACAAGTTGCACTGGTTTGCTAACCAAGCCAGTTAAAAACAGAAGGACACCTGGCCATTAAGCCCAGCTGTGGGTCTCAGAGGCAACACGCTATTTCCTCCAAAAACTGATAGACCTTTGAGTACCTCTGACCAACTGCAACAACTATTTGTCAAGGTTACCCCAGAATGTCTGCATCAGCCATCGTTCTCCGAATTTCTAGCTTAACTTCCTTGTTGTTGGTTTATGTCCTCCTGCCTTTGTAGTAAAGAGACTCTTTATCTCTGCTCCTCCTACATATTTAACTTGAGGTGGATTTATGGAGGCAATCACAACTCCATGTAGGCTGAGATTTCACAGTGCTTGCAGGTGATCTGAGTGTGTGCTGCTGCCCCCTTTGACAGCACTACTGCCTCAATGAAAAAGAAAAAAAAAAAAACAACAAAAAAGCCACTCAGGAACACACAGCAAAGGAAAGTGATATTGCCCCTTTCAGCCGCTGACAGAGTGGATGGAGCTCAGCACATAGCTCTCAGGAAAACACGGCCTCAGCCTCCCCTCTCCTAAGCTGAAGGGGCCAATTTCTGCTCAGTACACACAGTGCCAGCAGAGGAAGTGACATACTCGAACATCTGTAAAGGAAGATAATGGTGAGGAAAAAGGAAAGGAACACCAAAACCCCCTTATAAACACATGACCAAAAAAGCAAAGCCCGGAAAGGCAGAATAAAGTCTCATCACACCCATAACATACCAGCTCTGGTACTGATTGTGCCTCACCGAGCCTGGCTAGAACAGAAATCAAAGACAAGCATTTTTATCTGCTTCCTGATAAGTTTAGATTTACAAAGACTTGCGCATTTAAACTAAAGGCACAGAATAATCAGCAAGCTCTAGTTTTAATTACACTTCATTTTAGAAGACCTACAAAAGAGGCATTATTCTCCCCCACAGCAAGTAATAAACTAAACGGAACCAAGCTGTTACACCCAAAAAGCATCTGCACCTCTTGTGCTTTTCACACAGCGAACCTCCAGCACATTTTATAAGGCAGTAAATGTCACCAGTATCACTGTATGGTGACAGCTTCACGCAGCCTGTGCAATCAGCAGCCTGCAGGTTATTACGTGTTTGTGAAAAGGAGGCATTTTGAGGCACAGCTGCGAGGTAAAGTGACTTGAGATGCAGAAGAATAATTCCTGCCACCACACTTCCCAGTAAAGAGACTTTCTTCTTCAGTACCCACGCAACCACCAGGGCCAGGACTTGCTGATAAGCTTGGAATAATCAACGTCTCCTCTGAAAGCTGACAAGACTGATACGTTTTTGCAGTTCACAAACAGCACAGAAAGGGTTCTTTGCTGTAATTCGAATTTCACAATTTTCAACTCTTAAGGAAAAAACAGGACACAAAGATCCCAACCAACCACGTTTCCCGCTCAAACAGTGGCTTTGTGGCCACTGTTTTCAGGATTCCTTCCCAGATCCTTGTCCCTAAAAAAACGTACACAGTCCATCCTATTGTAATTAATTGCCATGTTCTGCTGGAATTTGCTTATGTGTAGTTACAGAAGCAGTGAATTCCACACTTGCACTATTTATCGTTGTGCCTGTACAAATAACACAGGAAACAGTACCGCAAAGCTTTGCAGCTTCTGCATCTTCTGTACTTAACCATTTTACCTCCTTTTGATAGAGCAACAGAGATGAGGTTACAACATGAAAATCAAAGAAAAATTAGAAGTTTCAGTGTATCACAGGTTAAAATTTTATACCTCACATGCAACACTTTCAGCCTCACCAGATCATCGTTCATATTATCCCTCCCTCCCCATTTAACTTTCTAATATGATAAATCATAAGAAAAAATGTTACACTATTAACATTATTAAAGACCATTGGCATGGGTTGTAAATGTGAACATTTTGAAAGGAAGTATTGCCTCAAAGAAATTTCACATCCTATACATCTTACAACAGAGACTGACAATACTTCACACCATTTTAGCACATCGGCTAGATTTGTTCAGGTCGTCAAGTCCAAAAAATGCCACAAGGCAACACAATTCTAGTTGTCATCCAAGTATTTTTTGTTTGGGGTTTTCACCTTCCTCCCAACACAGAGGTGCGATGTAGTTACAGTTATTGTGAGTGGACAGATGACAGGCAGCTTTCACAGTTCTAAAAAGCAGCATTTCTGAAAACTGGTATGTGAATAACCAAAAATACATACATGCATATATATATATGTGTGTGTGTGTGTGTTCTGCCTACATTTTCTCCCTGCTTACTACAGAAATCCATTTCCAGCATTCAAAAATAAAAAGATTAAAAAAAAAAAATATTTCTTTTCACTCAGCACTCAAACGTAAAAGAACATTTTTCAGATTGTTCACAGATAGCCTTGCACCACACATTTGCACAACTCCCTGTTCTCTCTTATCGGCATCTTCAGCATGTTACCCTATGCATTTTTCTTACTCAACTGATAAAGCAATTAGATACCTTAGATAGCAGCGTTAGCTTGCTTTTTACTGTTAGCATCTCTGCTTAGTGAGCTACCAAGCAGAAACTGACTGGTTTCCAAAACTGCTGGGATTCATCATAGCTTTTATCCAACAAGTTGCAAGCACTTCCCTAGTGATTCTAACAGGTCCAAACAAGCCTGAAGTTTAAAATTGTTAGATGCATCTTCCTGCTTTTTGAGTCAACAACAGTATGCATCTATATCATAGCTTTGTTTGGATACCTCTCCCTGCAATGATCTAAGCAATGCTGCGTTTTTCACAATCTGTAGCAACTCCCAAGTAATGCTAGTCACAGGAGGGTAAAAAAATATTTTTATGGGTTTGATCTGGTTTCAAGGTCTTTACTTGCATGCTTACCATAGTGAGGTTTTTAATACTGATGAACTTGAAATCCTGTCTTCTGGGCAGACTGAAGTAAAAGCAATGCAGCAGGGTATTTAAAATGCACAGTCACACTCCCTGCAACTGCAGGCAGAATTAAAATGAACAAAATAGCTTTAATAAATGTGTTGCTCTTTCATGACAATCTCTCCCACCCCTTGAAATTTCATGGTTAGATGACTGCTTAACACATTGGTAGGTAGCCTGCATCTGAACAATACAAGTAATACGTAGCCAAGTCAAATGTGTAAAACAGAAAAAAGCCTAGCAATGCAATGTACACCATGATCTAGAGCACAATCCTCTTAGATGTTCTGTGCTAAAGACAACATTTGGTCCAGTCTCACAAGACTGTTTTGGTACAAAAGCTTGTACCAAAGATAAACCAACTTGAACACTCAGGAACGTGTCAGAAGAAATCAGGAACAGGCCGGACAAGTAAGGGTGATCCTGCCAGTATCCACAATCCCAAGTCCCTTTTTTCTTACTCTCCCAAGGCATAAATTAGAACAAACAAAAAAATGGAATAAAACTCAGAAGCGTTTTGGTAAAAGGATGAGGATCGTTGATTACTTTTTATGCAAAGTTACTGTGAAATACCAGAAAACAAGCAAGTGCATTTCTTTTCAGCCCAGGCCCAGGTCGCTTCTCCCTGTTTCTAACAACGCTAGCCTTTATGTTAAGCAATATTTAAATCTCTACTAGTTTCAATCAAAAACTTCATTTACACAAGCCATTTACTTTCTTCAAGACACCTTTCTTAGATTGCTTTCTTATTCAAATGATTTTTTAATTCTAGTTACTCTCAGACATATTATAAGGTTATAAAGACTGCTAAATATTTTACAGGGGAAAATAGTGAAGATTATTAAAATTTCTGAGTATTTGCATCTTCACTGTGCATTCTCAAAAGGCAGGTTGGCCTAGGAACTTCATGATCTGTTCATTCAAACACACCTCTGTCAATAAAAACTCATCTGTTCATTTATTCACCTTGCTTGCTGCATGACTGCAGCCAAGTAAGAGGAAATAAAAGAATTCTTCCCTAAGAAGGGGAAAAACTAGGTTGATTTTGCAAGGTGGAGTCTTTCATCATTGCTTAACTCAAGTATTAAATCTTGGGGTTCCCAAATGAACACAAGAAATTTTAAAGTCAAAGGTGTTCTTAATATTCACACTTTCTGAGTTTCGAGCCTCAGGGTTGACATTTGCAACTACATTTATATGCAAACATAACGGTGAGAAACCTATCTAAGGGGTAAAGGAGGAATGAATGGAAAGTGATGGGATTCACAAGAGGATATTCGAAGCAGCCCTAGAAATTTAAGTTTAAAAAGAAGTTAAAAACACCACTGAACTAAACCGTCTAACAACTATCCTGAGATTAGCTTATTCTTATGCTTTACAGCAACACTTCATAGCGGAATAATCCCTGTTTCTCAAAGTGATGTTGAAGTGAAAGCTTTGGACCTTTTAAATAACTTCATTCCATTTTTAAAGCAAAAGCCCTGTCAAACATTTTGCAATGTTTTACCGTCTGCTGGCATTTTCTCACAAAAGCAGATACAACTGATGAGGTTCTTAGTTTTCTTTACATTTTTCAAGGAAAAACCTGAGTAGAGTTTAAAATTCTTTTAAATTCTTAAAATATTTTAGGTTTAGACTGAATGCTTATATAGGGTTAAGATGAATAAAAACAACCTCAGTCCTGTAATACCTTGTCTGTAACTGATCACATGAATATACCAGGTTTTTTACTGAATTCCATTACCTAATATTCTGCTAATCGGAAGAATTTTATTAATTTTTTTTTACTATATAGCATTATTCAGTGTCTGCACTTGCCCGTACTGTAAAAATGAAAGACTTGGTCTTCACTGCTGTGTTCTGAAGCTAGCAACTTCCCTGTACGGTAAAAATGAAATGCTTTGTCTTCACTGCTGTGTTCTGGAGCTATCATGTGACTTCCAAAGCACGTTTGTTTGGAAAAATCCCCATATATTTTAACGTTTCTTATGTGACTAGCCTAAGGGCAGTTGTTTTATTTCATAAATATGTATTGGGGACCAAACACGGTGTTGACATTTTCGCTTTAAAATAAACACAACAGAGGTTACATAAACCTTAACACTTTCTGAACTAGCATACTGACATCTTCTCCCTGAAGAACCTTAAGAAAACACAGTAATTTGTAGATCTGTGTCTTTAGTTTCTTCTATGAAGTAATTGAAGTATCAGTGTCTGTAAGTACAAGCATAGTTTTACTTTTAAGAGTCCAGAAACCTAAACCTGAATTTCAGAACACTTTATGTTCTTGCCAGAAAGAACGGAAACCAAATCACACAATTTTTACGTGTCTGAACAAAATATTTAGAACACACAACCTGAATTGGGGTTTAGCAGGATAACACATCTTTCTAACAAGACATCCAATACATTAACACAACTTGGCTGTCCAACACAGCCTGTCATTCTAGATGTATGAAAAAGCCAACCCAGAGCACTATGTGAAAATGAAAGTACACATTCATCAAGTACCTGTACAAGTCGCGGCAACAAGCTCGCACACAAATGGGGTGAAGTTCGTTTTAAATACAGCCCAATGAACTTTCTGAAAACGTGGGGACTTTTTGTTTGTTTGGTTGGGTTTTTCTAAGACACAGTGTTGTAGGTCTAAGTTCTTGCCTATGCCAGTACCTTCTTTACAACGTTTGTTACTCCTGTACCCTTCACTGGACCCTTTGCTATTACTGATCCCTTCCCACGGGATCATCTGCCCCACAAACACCGCCCTGTGGTACATAAACACTGACTGACAGCTTTGGAATTGCCAAGATGAACACCAGAAAAGCATTTTGCCATACTGGCGTGCTACAATGCCACCGGACTCCCCCTTAAAGAAGGGGGAAGGAAAACGAAAAGGGCTTGAACGTGACACACGGCAGCGTTAAACTAAAGGTTTTAAAACACGGGAAGCACTGAAAAAAAAAAAAAACCAAACCAAAAAACACAAAACCAAAAAACCAAGGCACGACTAATAGCTTAAGCTCTTTACACAAACAGCGCGGCATGGGGAGATGATTACGCAGCATTCAAGAATCAAGGTTCAAGCGAGGCAGCGCTCCAGCCGGCAGCGCTCCGCTCCACATCCCCCGGCTCCCGCAGGGATGCCTGGAAAGCCATCCTCACCGCCGGACTGCTGGGAAGCAACCACAGACCTCCTTCCCCACCGCCCCCCCGATCTCTTTCATCGCGCTACCACCAGCGGACCCCACAGGCGCTACGCACACCAGGCAAACTTCTGCCCCGCACGGCCGCCTGGGGTGCGGGTACCCGCCCGCCGCACAGTGCACCGTGTCACCGCACCCAGCCCAGAGGCCACCGCCCGCACCCAGCGCCCCGCACCCAGCGCCCCGCCACAGCCCCAAAACCCAGCCCCGGCCACCCCGGAGCGGGGGGGATGGCGACCCGCAGCCATTCCCCCAGCGGC
>NW_015090766.1:1730864-1952708 GCF_001431845.1 Calidris pugnax | reverse complement strand
CAGGGAGCGGGCGAGGAACCCCCCGTGCGCTCGGGCCCTTGGCAGAGCGAGCGCGGAAGTGCCTGTGGGCAGGGCTTCTTTTAACCGACCGTCCGCCTTATTTTAAATACAAAAGGCGTTAAATCGCCCCCGCGGAGCGCTGCCGCCTGCATTTGGCGTTTTCTAACGCTCCCTGCCCCCGCCCGCCGAGGTGCGGGTTTCCCGGCGTGGTGCGCTCCCCGCGCCCGTCCCGTCGCGCTTTCGTTTCTTGCTGGCTCTGCTTTTCCTCCCGTCCGTGTCCTTCATCCCACAGTGAGGCCGTGATGCCCGGGGAACTGAACAGCTTTCGGCTTCCGTCTGAGCCCCGCACCTCTCAGAACGGCTCACCGGGGGTGAAAAGAAGTTCAGCGCAGTCGTACGGCTTTACGCTGCCGTGATTGAGCGCCGGGAGAAAGAGAGAGAGAGCCTGGCCTCCTTCGGGTCACAGGGCAGCAAGTATAGGAAGCCTTGGAATGTTTTGAGTGAGTCACGGCGTGGCCTTTTGGGCAAGCGTCAAAAATTGTTGTCTTCACTGATGTCACCCGTAAGATGAGGGGAGGGCACTGGGATGGATTGCTGGATGCAAAGTTACATAAATCCATCTTCAAAGAGGGCAGCACGGCAGCAGCTCCTCGGACTGGAGTTACCTGCAGAGCTACGCACCCCGCGCTGCTTGATTTATAGCCAGATGGGCAGGAATACGGTGCTGTGCCTTGTCTTCAGCCCGTCTTCTACGCATTTGTCTCTTAGAGGTTTTCAGAGTCCTACAAGTATCTCAAGGGAGGGTTGAAGGAGGAGGGAGCCAGACTCTTTTCAGTGGTTCCCAGTGAGAGGACGAGGGGCAACGGGCACAAGTTGGAACATAAGAGGTTCCACTCAAATATGAGGAGAAACTTCTTCACGGTGAGGGTGACAGAGCCCTGGAACAGGCTGCCCAGGGAGGTTGTGGAGTCCCCTTCTTTGGAGATTTTCAAGACCCGCCTGGATGCAGTCCTGAGTAACATGCTCTAGCTCTAGGCAATCCTGCTTCAGCAGGGGAGTTGGACTAGATGGTCTCTATGGTCCCTTCCAACTCTAAAATTCAGTGAAATTCACTGAAATTTTAGGTTGTTGGATTTTCAACACAGCTCAAGGTTTTTAACAAGCGCTGTGTACAGGTTCACTTTGGGTTTAGAGATTCTTCCTTTGCTGGAAGCAAGGCCAATCACTGGAGCCAGCCCATGGAATTTGAAGCACTCTAGCCTTGCTTTATCTTCAGGTGTTTTTTACTTCTTCATTTCAGGACCTTTTATGATCAACCTGAGCTCATACAAGAGTGACGTTCGTTGCAGCTTGACTGTATTTTGTGTTGCAAGCACTACTCAAACACGCAATTCAGTATTACTCCTTATGACCCAGCCCCACTTTAAATGAAGCAATTGAAATTTTGCTATTGATTCAAGTAAGAGCAGGCACACATTGGAATCAATACACCATAATTGAGATAATTACTGAGATGCATGAGATCAACAGAAAAATTAATGACTTAAAATGTTTCTCTTTTCATTTGAAGGGGGAAATCTTGCTCCTGTTGCCTGTCCAAATAGATCTGGGATGCCTGTATTTTGTTGTTTGGGCTCCTCAGTGAACCTGAGAGTTGGATTTGAGTAGTCTTGCAGCAAGAGCATATGTCACTATGTTGTGTGCGTGAGGAGGGTGCATCCTCCATTGGAGTGGAGAAAGCTGCAGTGGTTTATCCACGCCATGGCATACACGGGTGCGACAGGAGATGTTTGCCAACTGAAGCACCTTTCCTGTTTCTTCAGAGAAGTACTCAACTGGTTGTGCTTGATGCAGCCCGCTTTGAAAAGGCCTGCCTGTTCTTGGCACTGGTCTTGCAGTCTGGGAACACCTAATCTAAGTGAAAACCCAGCCCATGCTATGCTTTCAAAATACTCATTGATTTCCGTGAGAATGATGTTGGAATGCACACATAGTAAAGGGGAAGAGTAATTTTAAGTTACTGTCAAATGTAATTCAGCAATTGTGATTGTGGTTTACGCTTATAAGTTTAATAGCACATGGGATGAAATCCAACCCCACTAAAATCAGTAGCAAAATCTCCATGATATCATGATTCCATGATTTCCAGCCAATGTATTTTTTGTTTATTGTAACATAACAGAAATAATAAAGCGAAGTTAACCCCTTACATATACTGTTGTAAATCAGGAGCGATACTGATGTCAGTAAGATTATTTTAGTGTGAAAGAGGTTCAGGAGCAAAATTCATAACAACAAATGTGCTTTCAAAGGAGTCATTTCTGCCTGCCAGGTTACTATGTCAAGTGGCACATGTATATTTTGTTATGTAGAAAAACAAGCATTTGTTTTCTCAAGAAATATTACAAAGAATTCAAATTTACAGAAAGCATCTGTGTTCCTAAGTGGTGTTAAGTGGACGGAAAATTACATTATTTCTGCAAATCAAGTGATTTGTAGCACACTGGCCACTTTGCTACTGAATGTACACAGCCATTTCTACACCAAGTTTACAGACAAGGAGGCGTATTAAGTGTATTGTTTCAGGATAAATCTTTTCAAGATCACTGATTTGTTTCTGTCATCCAGATAAGATGTCTCTCCTAATAATGTAAGACGGCAAAGAACATAAATTACTGAGGCTGGCTATTACTTGTTCTGTGTATAGTTTTCTTTTTGAGATCAGCATTTATTTTTGACATGACTATAAAAGCAATTTCCTGGGTTGTGTGTGATGTTCTGTGTGCTGATTCATAGTTTTTTCATGCCTATTTTAATTTCTCACAAGGCAATCTAGTTACTGCCCCTGAAAGTTGCTCTTCTGTATCCATCAGAGACACCAGGGATGACACCAGGATGGGAGGGTGATCATTAGCGTCAGGGAGCCACTCGCTTTTGGTAAACCAAAAGCATTGTTTTCCTACAAAAGGAGCTCCAGATGTGCCAGTGACTTTCATCATTAGGGCTCACATCCCTCAGAAAGTAGACTGAATCCATCGATTCTACTCACAAAGGCCTGACAAAGAAGGCAGGATCTGTAGCTTTCCAAGGCAATGCTTTCAGTACTGTGACTGGGCTCAACTGAGAAGTGCAGAATAAGTTTTGTGGGCTGGAAAAGTAATCCTTCAGCATTTCATCAATAAACAAAACATTATTTTGTTACAAATTGCTAAATTCATTTTAATTGTTGTCTTTTGGAAACCACATAAGAGTCAATTTTGTAGAAAAATTGTCAGCATCACTCTTCTGAAAGCACCACAGAAGGATTAGTGCCTCTTACACTCTATAGGTACTTCCGTCAGTTCCTCATTTTAAAAAATGTATTTCATCTCCCAAGGGATTTACAGCTAATCTAGGATCTGCTAATTTATGTGTTTATTCATCAGGGGCCCATATCATGTACACCCCCCAACGAAGTCTCTGTTTGGCAGGGCTATTAATTAAACGCCTGACTTTTAGACCAGAAAATAGCAGATTATCTGAACTACTTAGTGGTTTAAATGCATATGTTTCATCATCTCCCTGAATCAGAAGTCCGAACCCACTTCTGGAGTTTGGGTTACAAAGCTGTATGCCATTCCTTCTATGAAGATGCCTCACAGGGCAGCTTTTCTCCACTGGAAACGTCAAGCTGTTGATGGAAAAGGGAAGACTCACATCTATAGTGGATGGGTCTTTCCTTGAAATTAAATTATGAAAGCCTCTGGCAAATGACCTAAGAATAATGACTAACCACAATCAGAACTAGATGGCAATTACATCTCTTTGACTTAGCTTTCCTAAAACTGTTCTCCCATGTAGGCTTGGTCTTTGTGTTACTGTATATTTATTTAATAGAAAACAAACTGCAAATGATTACATTTTTAGCAGAACTGTTTCTTCCTGAAAAGGAGGTTTACTCCAAGTCAAAACATTTTGACAAAGACTTTGTTAACATGTCATTTCAGCAAGGTAAATGTGTAATTTGTTACATTTAGTTAAAATACTACTTTTAATAGAGTATTATATCTTTATGTTGCATATAGGATTACATATTCCATGAGACAAAATATATATTCTAAAGTAACATGAGAAAGTCCTTTGGATTTTTGGCTTTTTAATTCTGAGTTCAAAGAGTTTTGATTTCCTACAAAAACAAAACCAATCAAATATGTAACAGCATGTTTGGTAAATTTTCTTCAGTCACACCAAAAAATACTCCGAACCTACGTTTGAAAGAAGAAACCAAGAAAGCACTTGCTGGAAAGTCCTTGGTAATTCTCAAACTACTTCAAGACTTTTACAGGGAAATTGAAGGCCTTATTTGTACAGTATATTGTGCTATAAACCTTGAACTTGACTGGTGTCTTGGTATTGTGATATGCATGTTCAGTAGTAATAATTTATAACATTTACTATCACAAAATTACGAGCTTTGTATCAGCTTCTTGCACAATATGCACTAGAATTCCTGCCGCTCAGCTTTGAAATGCAAAAGTTCAGCAGTCCTACCAGTAAGATATTGTACCATGAGAACATACTTACTTGGATCGGTAAGCTAACAGAGGTAATGGATGATGGGTAGCATTTGCTGTCCTGCCTTTATGTCTATTTCTTCTTTTTTCTTTTTCTAAGGGAGGGTCTACAATCCAAGTCATGAGACCAACAAAAAAATCAAAGTTTGTATATAAAAGGAAAAAAAAACCACCAAACTTAACAAGGGTAATTACATTTATATAACGACTTTCATTCAGTGCTCCCCAACTGCTTTGCAAACATCAGTTGCTTTAATTATCCTTTGCTACACCTCTGTAGCAGCGAGGGTTGTTAAGTAATTAGGCTTGTAGATGCTGTATGGCAGTAGCAGGCGCTCACAGCATCTGCCAGGAATGAGAACCAGCTTCAGAGAAAGCCATGCGGAGGGCAGAGGGGGGGATAGTGCCTGTGGCAGTGTCTTTTGGTGCTGTAGTCAGCCAGACCTCTCACACCACTTTCCTGCCGATGTCAGCTGTTGGAAGGGAAATGTGCTTGCTGACACTTGGCCTTGGCTTGCTGCCTGCCAAAGCCACTTGTGGGTTCAAATTCCTTTGGCATAGTACAGTAATACAGCTGTTATAGCCTTATCCTTAGAAATAAATGCTGAGTAGTATTTAATGTAATCATTTTACAGATAAGGCATTGGAAGTGAAGGCTGGATACAGGATTTAACCATGTATTTGATTTAACCAGTATTTAATTGCTGCAAATGATTTTTCTTTTTTTTTTTTTTTCTTTTTAGCTAAACTTGACTAAACAGTGCATGTGGAATGTCTGCAGGATCAGTCAGATGTGCACAATATTGCCTTTGAAGTGAATGATGGTGACTTAAAAATGATGCTGACCTAACACTTAACTCTTTATTCCATTTAGCCCCTAACACTACCTCTGTTAGCTCCTGTGAGCCAAGACACCTCGGTGATGGTATTCCCTTTGGGGATGCACTGTGAAAGTCTGGCTGTAAAGCCATTAATGCTTCTAACTGCTGCCCCAGATTCTTACTGTCTCAGTAGGTCTGGCATCACAGATATACTGCTGTGGAGTCCACATTGAATACCTCATTACTACAGTTAGCATTATTGTATCTTCTCTTCTGAAATAACTTTTACCAAGGGAATCTCAAAATCTGTACACTGTGCTGATCCCAAACACTGTCTTCACGCTGCTGCTTGCATATGCCTACCACAGTTTTTGTAGTAGAATAGCTCATAATGCAAGACTTGACTAGCACCAAACCAAAACAGATACAGCTGGTGATACTTCAAGGTAAAAGTGCGGGAGATTTCTTTTGTTGGATTAGTACATGATACAGTTCTCAAAATACGGGGAAACCGAGGGCAGCAATTTGAAAATCATGGGATGGGATGAATTTATCAGCTACCTGGCACCCTGATTAGCTACGGGGGGAGCATTAAGAGAGTAGTGCTCTCCAGCTGTTGGTGAAACGCCTGTGTGTGAAATCATTAGCAGATACAAAAATGTCTGTTCGACTGTTTTGCAGCATTTGCTCAGAGTATTTGGGCATTTGTGAAAGCAAAACATCCCTAAGCGTAAGCATGAATCCACAAGAAGTATGTCTGCGTGGAGTTCTCATCTAGATGTTGAGTAGACAGGGTAATCATGTTTGGCACATTTCATGCCCATACATTCCATCTCCCAATCTTGCCTACGTGTACAGCAGGCAATGAAATATTTGTGCTGTAATTTCTGCAGAGAAAAATTTAAAGTTTGGGCTCAGCTTCCCTCACGTGGGGTTCCTTTGCCCAGGTACTGTCCATGGCCCACTCTGATCCTGCAAGGTGCTTTTGTGTGCATGCTGTCCAGTTACTTAGGTAGGAGCATAACTAAGCTTCTGCAAACTGGTGGATTCACCAAGCAAAAGGGTATGGAACAAAGCACAAGAGGCTTCTGTTGTGTGACACTTAATCTTGGCTGGCTGATTAAGAGATAGGGTGTATTGTTCATGTACTGTAATCTGGTCAGTTGAAGTTCCCTGTGGTATAGAAAAAAATCTGTCCCAATGAAATGCTGGTTTCTGAGGTTGATCTCTAACTTCACCTGGCATTAAGAGTAATGGTTGTAATGACCAGCAATTGCCTGCTGAATTTTGGTTCCCTGGCCTCTCCCCATTGCCATTGTTTCCCCTAGTTGCATTGTTAGCTGAAGGTAACGCATCCTAGGCATGTTCCACCTTGCTATGGATGGCTATGCCTGCTGAGGATGAGGAAGTCATGGCAGTTTCCCTGATAGCACTTCTTTGCTGGGACTAATCTCGGAGTAAACACAGTGGAGAGAGGGCTCTGGGCCAAAATAATGATTTCCAAAGCGAGACAGGATGCAGCTGTGGTGCAGTAAGCCAGCAGCAAGGACCTCCTGTGATGTATGATGCAGAGTGTGTTGAAATTCTCCCCACCTGAATTAATTCCTCCCGGCATGTCTTTGTTTCATTTAACATTGTATCCCTTTAATTGATTTGTTATTGTATCACAAATAAAGCTGAGCAAGCTACTTAATGAGTTCAGCTAGTAGGATGGATAGGTTATTTGTTCTGTTTTGGTAATTATTTTATTTCTGTGCAGTTTTCAAAGGAAAAGCAGCTGCTGTTTACCTACATACGCAACTGTCCCAGTAGGATTTTGCTTCCTCAGTCAAGGACCTTGCATCTCCAAATACTGTAGAGGCTTGTCAGCCACAAATAGAACAGGTGTAACAAGTGGTGGTGGTGCCGCCATTGCCAAAAATATATGTTTTTTCTTAATGATTGTCATAGTCACCCGTGAGGATGGAAAATTCTTGCAGGAGTCTGTAGCCGAGATGCGGCAGAGCAGACCTGGAGGTCTAGATGCTAGGCACAGCATTGTGAACTCTGAGCCTGGTGAGGCAGACCACTGCTCACACAGGTACAGTCTGGAGAGCTTGTCATCATTCTGCTGGGTGACTATATGAGCATGCAGCGCCCTGATTGTGCTTATTGTTACTTATGTGCTTAAATAAAGGGACTGCTTTTCAAATCCAGAGTCCTACCCAGACTTTCAAGATGTAGGGAGTAGCATGGTTTTGTCCACCAGTAAAGTACTGAATGTTATTTTAATATTCTCAGCATAAAAGTAGGGTGATGATTCAGTCATAATCACCTTACAAAAATGATACATTATTTACATGCATATTGCTAAAATAGATACTATTGTATCCGTAAAGAATTACTACATGGGCAGTAAGTATTCAAAACACGGTGTTCCTGGATTAAAAAAGGCATGCATTAACAATGATGTGTCTTGTACCTGAAACCATATTTAGCAGCTAATTTAACTGACAAGCAAGGAGAAAGAGTTCTGTCATGCTGCTCTATTTTTCTTCTGACTTTCAGCTATCATCCTGTTGCAAAGACCTAATGCATAATACTGTGCAAAGCACTTCTTTTTTTTCTTTTTTTTTTTTTTCTTTTTTTTTTTTTTCTTTTTTTTTTTTTTCTTTTTTTTTTTTTTCTTTTTTTTTTTTTTCTTTTTTTTTTTTTTCTTTTTTTTTTTTTTCTTTTTTTTTTTTTTCTTTTTTTTTTTTTTCTTTTTTTTTTTTTTCTTTTTTTTTTTTTTCTTTTTTTTTTTTTTCTTTTTTTTTTTTTTCTTTTTTTTTTTTTTCTTTTTTTTTTTTTTCTTTTTTTTTTTTTTCTTTTTTTTTTTTTTCTTTTTTTTTTTTTTTTTTTTTTTACGGTACATTCTAGTTAGCCAAGTAGAAACTTTTCTTTTTATTAGAAAAACAATTTTTATTATGCAAAAGAACACCAATATTTAGAAAACAAAAATATTTTATGATCTGGCCAATGAGAGAAAAATCTAGTCAAGGTGTGTGAAAGAACAACAAAGACGTATCAAGAAATTCAGATGAAAAACTAAAAATGACTACTGAAAACCTGGTGAACGTTTCTCAAGGAGAGAGGCAGCTCTGAATTCAAGTGAGGGAGGTGAGTGGGTTGGTGGCTCAGCCATGTATGACCAGGATCTCTGACCCTGGAGCGAAAGCAGTGCTAATGGAAAAAGACCAGGACTGGAGGAGGAGGAAGGAGAAGGCTTGTGTCCCTTCAATGCTCTTGATAAATCTGTGGTTGCATTGCTTTTTCTGAGCAGTGAGAACATGAAGAAATGCTAGAAAACACTAGTCTCTATTGATGATATAGTGAAAGTGTTTGGTAATATTAAATGTCAGAAAGTTATGCAGGGCTAGTTCTTTGGCTACTGTAAATCTATGTAATAAATTGGTCCTCTAAAACAACGGGACTAGGATAACTCAAACAAGGTCAGTGTTTACCATGAATTCACTTAACCACTTGCTTTGATTTGGGGGATTTGGTGTTAAAAAGTTAATGTGAATCCAACCTGGGAGAAATACATCAGAGAGCTAAACGCAGGGCTAGATACTCATTGAGAAAGTGGTAGCTGCACATTGTTTCACTGAATTTCACTGAATTTTTAGAGTTGGAAGGGACCATAGAGACCATCTAGTCCAACTCCCCTGCTGAAGCAGGATTGCCTAGAGCTTGTCAGAGCATGTTACTCAGGACTGCATCCAGGCGGGTCTTGAAAATCTCCAAGGAAGGGGACTCCACAACCTCCCTGGGCAGCCTGTTCCAGGGCTCTGTCACCCTCACCGTGAAGAAGTTTTTTCTCATATTTGAGTGGAACCTCTTATGTTCCAACTTGTGCCCGTTGCCCCTCGTCCTCTCACTGGGAACCACTGAAAAGAGTCTGGCTCCCTCCTCCTTCAACCCTCCCTTGAGATACTTAAAAGCATTAATAAGGTCTCCCCTCAGCCTTCTCTTCTCCAGAATAAAGAGTCCCAGCTCTCTCTGTTCTTGTTGCAGAATAATTACCTGGGGGCCAGTTTTTTGTTTGTTTTTTTTTTTTTTTTTTTGATTGGTTGGTTTTTTTGTGGTGCTTTTTTGGTTTGTTTGCATGTTTTGTTTTGTTGGTCCAAGCCAACAAATGGCATTAACATTGCTTTTGAATCTTCAGCCCGTGGTTGCGTGTTCGGCGAGCTCTGCTCAGCCTGTTGATCTGCTTTGGAGGTGCTCATTGTGAAGTTGTGGTTCAAGGGTCAGGGGGCACATGGGGTTAATGCGGTAGCGTTTTACCTCAGGAAATCGGGGTTCTGCTTCGAGCTTGCCATTGCTTTGGTGCTGCCAGGATAGCGTAGGTGCTTGCTCCCACCCCTCCCAGCGGATCACGGTGCAGAGTGATCAGAGAGATCACAGTGTAGAGCTGACAGCGGCGGTTAGGACGCCTGCAGAAGAGGTGCCATTGGTGCTCAGAGGTGCCATTGGAGAGGACCGGGCTGGAGACGCTTCATCCAGCGCATCCCGTGCTGCCTCAGCACACTGAGAATCCACTGGGCTTCTCCACACCTGTCAAAACAATGACTGTTATGTCCTCCAGCCCAAAAGATGCAGATGAATAGAGGCTGGGGGTGGGGAGGGTTTGCTGATTATTGATGGTAATGAAGGAGAGTGGGTGGTGATTGCACATTGCAGAAACCTAGAAGAAAGGCAGTATGATATAATTTCACCCTGGGAATCTATTGCTATGGCAACAAAGAACAGATTTTTTTTATTTTTTTTAAAGAGGGTTCAATACAAAAGTATCACAAAAGCAGAAATAAGATTTTTAGCAAACCTTTTCTTCTCTTTGCTGGTATTTGATTAATTTGTATTATTACTGAAATATTTCTAAGCATGAAAAATAGTGTTTGTGGCCCACAGAGATTTCCCCTAAATGAAATAAAGTTTTGTTGTGTTAGCTGTGTTGACTTGGTGTGAAGTCACAGCAAAAATCCTCGTGGTGTTCTTGATGTTCAGTCTTAGAGTTTCATTTCATGAACCGCTTACAGTTTACATTCCGTTTACAGCTCTTAAACTCTCCCTCTGGGTTTACCAAGATGTAACTGAGGTCAGGATTTGGCCAGCAGCATTTTCTATTTCACATAGATAAAGAATTCATGAACATACCTACTTTTACTTAAAGCTATTGAAGTAGGTTTTGATGGCCATTACAAGACACTCTGCCAGCAGTGTTTCATTTCAGGAACCGCAGTGGCTTGGTCTGGTGAATAGGTGCTTGGGGAGGCAATCTTCTACATTTTCTGTGCGAGAAAAGGTTTGAGCTCTGCAGTAACATTAAATGAAGGACCAGTGCTAATCACCCCTCCACAGGAGGAAATAAGGCCTTTTGTCAGAAGGCCAAAAAAGAAATCCAGGAGCCAGATAAATACTGCATGGCTCCGTGCCAGCATCGCCTGCCAAACCCCTGGGATCACCAGTTTAAGTCTGCTGGAGACAAGCTGCTGGTACAAGGAATAGTGGACAGTTATGATTTTCTTGCCCTATTCAGGGTTTCAATAAGAATTATGGGTTACTAGCTAGATGAGCCAAGGATTAGCCCGTACTCAAGGTCTGCTCCTGTGTTTCCGCTTGAGACGTCTTCATTTTTAGGCTTCATCCCACCCCATTTTTCTAACACTTGCACTATAGTAATCACATTTGCTGTTTCTCTGCTCAGACATGATGTTCTTTTAAATTGCACAGTCGTGTTTACACTCTTTTAGCTCTACAGCAGGCATAATTACTCTTTTTTTTTTTCATTATATTGATCATATATTTTAAAATATCTGCAGGCTTTTCATATGATATTAAAATGAATTTCTTCACACCTTGTTTCTGACATAGAACTTGCCAAAGAGACCTCTGATGCTTTGAGATACCCTGAGCTCCATGCACAAAAACCTCTGGGAACATCAATAACATCAATAGTCAAATTACAAATTTAGTGAAGAAAGGCAGCATGCCTACAGCAAGAGGGATTGAATCAAACAAAACAATTTCCTTCTGCGTGACTAGTTTGCACAAAACACAAGCAAACCAAACTCAAAATTAAAACAAATAGAGAAGAAACAAAAGAGAACCGGGGACTCATTTTGATGGAAGACAAGGGAAAACACAGAGTTGGGCTTTTCCCTCCAGTGTGTAAATAGGGCAGGGATGCTGTTTTATTTAAAAGTCAGTTTAGAACCACCTAGCAGCCTAAAACACTGATATCCCATACTTCCACTATATTTAGCAAACATTTATAGGAAATTAGATTGCCAGGCATCACTCACCTTCGGACCACTTTAGGAAGCTTGTGGGGACCTCTGTCTCACATGGGATTCTGTGGTTGGCATTGACCTTACTCAGACAGCTCTGTAGCACCCACTTCCTCATCTTGCTGTCAAACAAGGCTGCAAACCAGCCCTAGCATGCGTTGGGTGTTCTGAGGTGAGGAGCTAAGGGAGAAGGAAGTCTTCTTAGGGCATATTGAGATATGGCAGATTTTGGCTGGCAGAACCCTCTGTAAGGAGCAGTGGTGCTGAGAAATTTTCTGAGACCAATTTTTGCTTCTCTCCTCAAATGTCTTGCCTATAAATTATGAATTTGCAATCAAAGGACTCTGTCCAGCAGACAAAGCTTCCACCACATAATTACTGTGCACAGAAGCTGCAACACTTGTGTCTGGATGGAGAGTGACTGAATTGTATTTTCGTGACGCTGAAGATGTGAAAATTGGTCTCAGAACTCTTGCTGCATAACGAACAGGGGCAATTTCATGCTCCTCTTTGGCCTGGCATGTGCTTTTAATATTTATTTGCTCTTCGTGTTCTCACACCACCACTATCAGTTTTCCTGCTGGCAGGCCCTCTGGCAGGAGCCCCGGCCCTTCTGAAGTGAGCTGGAGCCTTGGCACTGCTGCTGGTGGCTGCAGGGTGTCAGCTTCTTCTACCCCTTTGTGTCGCTAACGGAGCTTAAAATGAACATGGCTTTTCTGTGTGTTTGGACAGTAACTTCACACTTTTTTTTCGGAGGGTTTTTTTTTCTTGGTTTCTTTGGATTTCTTTTAATACTAATCACCAGAAGCTAAATTCACCTGTACTATTTACTCTGCCCTAAGCAATAATTTTGTGGCAGGCATAAATCCACTCTCTGTGTTCTTTTAAGGCTGATAGTTATTGGAGAGACCTCTGTGAATACTGTAGAGTACATTTAGTTTGCTGTTAGTTAAGCCTAATTTATAATGATACTTTTTTGAAACAAGCTGTGTTTAGTATGAACTGATTTTTGTTGCGTATCAAATGCTTAGAATTTATGCCGGAGAGACTACCCACCTTGTATGTAACAGAAAGAAAAGTAGCAATTTTACCTCCTGTTAAACAATACAGATTTACTCTGCCTTGTATCTGTGTAGGCTGCAGTAAAGGTGCAGGTTCTTTTCTATGGAAAAGCCTTATATTGAATTGAACAGGGAAGAAATCAGTAAGATTCCATAGAAATTTAGTAGCTAATAGGTTTGAATGGAGAATTACATTCCTGTTCTAGTGCTCCCTGGGTTGTTCTAAGCATTCTATAGAAAGCTTGCCATTCCCTATTAAAGTCCATAGCAATTTCACTAAATGCTGTTTTCCAAGCTACCAGGACTGGAAGCAGATCCTAAGGGTTAGGAAGCGCCATCCATTTGTTGGACTACTAAAAGCTATCATTTAGTCTGCTTTACGTAGCTGTCATTCCTCTGGAACCACAAGGCAATCCAAAGCCTGAATTCCATTATGGTGGAATCGCTGCTGTAACGGGGGGGGGGGGGGGGGGGGGGGGTTTTTGGGCTTTTTTGGGGGGGAGGGGGGGGGGGGGGATGGTTGTTTTGGGGAGTGGGTGTGTGGGTTGGGGGGGGGGGGGGGGGGTGGGGTGGTGGTTTTTCGCAGCTTCACGCTGATAGAAAGGAGAAGAGAAACAGGATTCTTATTTTTAACTCCAAATCAGCAATACAATCCACTCTCTAAGGTGTAGCTGCACTACTGCAGTGCTGGGTAGGGTTTAGGGGTCAGCAAATGAGCATGTTGTTAGATTGGTGGGGTTTAATGCATACTGCAGTGTACGGGCTGGAACCGTGTCTGCCTGCAGGCTGCAGGAGGAAATCCTACTGCACGTTCAGAGATTGCACTCCCGTGAATGACACCGAGTCTACGCGATTCAGGTATCATAGCAACCTCCATGAATAAAGATCTTTGTTTCCCTGTGACTTGTTTATATAAAAAACACTGCTAGCGTGGGGCCTGGCCTTCCACTCCTGACGGCAGTGAAGGACTGCAGAAGCAGTCCCGCAACCTCCAGTGTGAGTCACAGGGGAAGGATCGTCCCCTTTTATACCCAGTCCTCCCTGGTGAGGACTGCTTTGTTCTAGGTGCCTGTGCAGTCATTAGCACCCACTGAGTCTTCTGACGATCGTGCAGTTTTAATAATTAAAGGGCTTAGTTTTGAAATAGCACAGAAATGAACGAAACGTGTCCCAGCACGATCCTTACCAAATGTGCTTTTCTAAGAAAATGGAAGAGGTTAAGGACTTAAACGTTAAGTTTGCACAGAGTAGTGCTGTGTGGCTGGCCTTCCTCTTTGTGCTCACCAGGTCACTCGGCACGCACTGCTGAGAAAGGGGTAGCTCAGGAGAAAGTAAATTCCTTCAGTGCCTGACGGCAAGAGATTTGATTTGCTTGTGATCACCTCCGTCTTCTCAGGTTGGAGAAGGGAACCTCAGGTTTATGCACTTCTCACTGGGCTCCACTTTCTCCCTCCCTACCACTTGCAGTATAATTCAGGAATAGAGATTTGGCTCCAAACCAGCCCCACCAAGGAAGCAGAGGGGTGAGATCAATGTAGTGAGGCCTTCTTGCCCTCTGCTGTGCCAGATAACCACAAAGAAGGTCGTGCTGGAATTTACTCTTATGTAGGAACACAGAAAGACAATGGCACGTAGAAGAATAACAACAGAGCAAGTCCTTGGGCTTACAGCTTTTGGTCAAGCTGTTATTTCCATTTGGCCCTGAAACTTCTGTGCAAGAGAAAATGGTTTCATTTCAGTTTTCCTATGAAAACATAAACTACCACAGTGTCAAGTATTGCATGGAGAGGAGAACAAGGAGAGAAAGAGTGAATCATCACTATGACCAAGCAGAACAAGACTGGCTAGCCATAAATTTCTACTGATTTAATTTCCTCTCCTGTCTTTGGTATTAGTTCATACATTTGTTCAAAATGGAAAATAACCAGTTCATAAAGCCACTGCACTTAGATGGCCTGAAGAACATCCATTAAACCCTTGAAGTTCTGTACAGGGCAGTAAAAACATACTGACTTCTGTAAAATGAAACAGAGGGGTTGAATGACTGTCTTGAGTATTACATTAAATATCTCATAAAATTTCATAAGCCAGCAGAGCCTTTTTAAACTTAAGTTACTGATTATGATATATGGCAGCATATGTACTACTGCAAAAACAAAGCTAGCGCTAACTTAAAAGCTTATAGCCTTACCAGGCAAAAAATGCTATAGATATCAAAAAACCTCTGAGGTACTTGTACATCCTCCTCCAGATGAAAAATATTTTGTGGTTGCTGGGAATTTGAGCATTTGTGATCTTAATTCAGAATGCAGCCTTTTGGCAATAACCTAAATTTGATACTCCAGTCAGTAGAGCTAAATCGCAGGAGTTCAGGAATGAACTGTAAAGATGAAGATCAAACATAAAATATCATTCTAGGTGAAAAAAAAATAAAATTCACATCACAAATGCAGAACCCAAAAAGAAATGTAAGTGTTCTTAGATACTAGAAAGAACTTCTTTCCTGTGAGGGTGGTGAGACTCTGGAACAGGTTGCCCAGAGAAGCTGTGGATGCCCCAACCCTGGAAGTGTTCAAGGCCAGGCTGGATGGGGCTTTGAGCAACCTGGTCTGGTGGGAGATGTCCCTGCCCATGGCAGGGGGGTTGGAACTCGATGATCTTTAATGTCCCTTCCAACTCTAACCATTCTATGACTCTGTGATTCTCCAATGCATTCTTGTGCACAAATAGGTGGTGGCTTCATGTGTGCATGCATTAACCACAGTTCCAGGATTTCAGGCTAGTTGGCTTATGGGAAGTTAAACATTAGTCCTGGCACTATACAGCGTGCAAGCCACCTCCATACTTCACACTTTCATTTATGGTGTTAACAGAGAGGCCAAAGATGTGATTAATGTGGTGATTCTGCCTGAACCAAGTGTTTTGCTTCCAGGAAAATGCTAACATACTTCATTGCTGAGCACTCTGGTGTGGTCACAGCTCTGGTTTTTTAGCTCTTTTTTTTTTCTTTTTTTTTTTTTCACACCCACTCACCCTAATGTGAAACTGGTAAAAGAAGCATTTTGCTCATGCAATTCTATTTACATGGTGGTTCCTTTTATATCTGCTGCATCAGTTATATTTATTAAGTATTGCAGACAGCCACGGCAGGTAAGCTGCAGTTCCTTACAGTCTGAACTACCTTTCTCATTTCTCAACAAGGTAGGGGCATCCTGAGGAACCGGTAGAGGCGACAGAAATCTGCCAGGGAGGAATGCGTGCCCTCCCTGAGTCCACTGGGTTTTTTGCACTCTGAAATTCAGGCTCACTATCTAGAGGAGTTCTTTTATTTCTACAGCATATTTGTTCATACCTCCCTTTTGCCCCATTTGCCTGAGCCCCTCATATCTCTTGACCTTGCTCTGTTTCCCATACCGTCTCATTTTTTGGGTTCTAGAGGCTCTTTCTGCCTGAGCCACTTCAGCACCTGGGCTCTGTCCCAGCAGCTGAGCCACCTGATCCCACAGACCAGTCCTTCCTCCATCTTAGACCATCAGTTACGAGCTGCCCTCCATCTACCAAATCTGGGATCAAGGGACTTGGAGCCTTGGCCTGTGGTCCTCTTCCACTTTTCAGTGATCTTAGAAATTAGAAAGAACACTGAGCGTGTCTATCTAGATTTTCTGTCAACATCCTGATACAAATACAAAGCATTAGGATGCTGTTATTTTAATTCTGCTGTTCCGGTCATTATTTCCAGAAGACAATGATGAACTCCTGATCTCTGGCATCCTCTGTTAACAGGGCTCATTTCAGCGACCTTGCAGTGCTTGGCAGTACCAGATACCTGACCTTTTTTTCCTCTGACATTTAACAGCCACTTTGGAGGTATAATCTTTTTATGGCTCTTGAAAACCTATTTGCCTCATATGAAGCTGGTGTCCTTGACCACAAATTGAGGGCATGCTGTAGCAGCTGGCTCTTTATGAATCCAAAGGGAAACACAGGAACAACACTACTGACAGATAAATGGAAATAAGACAAACAGGTGCTTATAATGGTGGTGGACCATGGAAAAAAGGTTGCCTTATGAACAAAGTAGATGGTATCCAGGAAGCTGGTAAAGAAAATCAAATCCATGAAATGCGGCAGATTTCCATAGTGGTTATATAAGTATTTACAGCAAAAAAGCTTTTTGGGATGCCTCAGAGATAGTTGTAAAAGACACGAAGGGCATCCTCAGTTCCACATTCACAGATTAATCAGAATACGGAGCCTCATGTTTTCATCTGACCATTCATGTAAGAATGAAGTTGGTGCCTCCAACGTAAGAAGGAAAAAGATCAACAGCTAACACAATGTTCTTGACATAAGAAATTACTTCTTGTGTTCCCATAACATGGTCCCACTTTGCAGACCATAAAAGAGAGAGTGCCTTCTCATATAGATTCTAGCTAAAATAACACAATAACAGCAGTAGTACCCATGGTTGCCAGTAGTACCCAGGGTTCAGTTCTGGGCTCCTTTAGACGTCATGCTCCTCAGCAGAGCCTCCTACATAGGATTTAAAAGGCTCCAGTGGAACTTCTGTAAGGAAAAGAGCACAGTAATGTCCCTCTCCAGTTCTTTCTAATTCAGACATTTGCCCTTCTTGATTGTTGTGAGTGGTTGCTGGTAGAGAGTGTAGCTAATGGCTGCACTAATGGAAATAATTAATCTTGTTTCAACACTGATGAAAAGGACTGACAAGCCTTGCCCCACCAAAACAACTATGTGCTTTTATTTATTAGGTAGGATGAAGGAGTGGAAAAGATAGAGCTGGAAAGGTCTTTCTTTTCCAGGGTGAGACTACTGTTGTTGCCCGTTTCCAGACCTGGAAGTCCATAAGAGGCTTTTATCATGTAGGAGAAGTTTTGCTGGTAATAGACCCCCAACTGCTGTTCACAGGCCTGTTGGAAAAGAGCACTTCTCCTTCTAGTTAGGCTTGGTAAGTAAAGTCTTCTCATCATTTGATTCAGGATACTTAGAAGTCAGGGGGAACTGAGCTACTAGTTATGCAGCTTAGGTCCTTTAGTCCAACAACACAACTCCTGCCTCCTTCTACCTCCAGCTAGACTACACTTTTTACATTGTATGTTCCTCTACATTCTGTACAGTTCAGACTGGGAGATGCAGTTCATTTCCATATGAGGTAGATTATGTTAGGCTCTGTACTTCATCTCTCTCACCAGGAGAGAACATAGCTCGCTGAGGAAGTTGCATTTCAGAGCTGCTAAAGTTGCCTTTGATTAGTACCTTTGCCTTTCAATGGTGAGTCACCCTGTTCTTTCCTCCTGTGAAAGCTAATCTTAGTTGTTGCTTTGGGACAAATACTTTACAACTGCAGAGTTATTCACCAGCAGTGAACTCAGTGCCTTTCTATTTACAGCGAACTTCCCACGCTCTGTTGTCTTGTGATAGATCTGAACTTCACAGAATCACAGGGGATGGCACTGTACCCTTCTGTGCTGAAAAGAGCTTAAGAAGAGAACTATGTGATACCAGAAGCAGAGAAGTGGGAAAGGGCAACGGAACAGTCTTCCATGGAGGTACTTTGAGATATATTAATTTGCTTCTGAGAAGGCGGAAAGGAAGCTGAAGCCCTAAGGAACTGTGGGCCATTCATTAGCCTCTTGCTATCCAAGCTCAAGAAGTCCGATGTCCCAGGTTGGCAGAAGACCTCTCAATACACAGCATAACACCATCCTGCAGGAGAAGGGGAATCCATGTAAGAAAAGTAATCACTTGAAAGAAATGCTATCATGGTCAATAATTAAGTTGTGTGACTGTGTAAACACAGATAACTCTCTCTCCCACACAGGTTTTGATTCCTGCTGGGGAAATTATCAATGACTGAGGAGTCTTACCCCTCTGCTACAGGATGGTGTAAGACCAATTTAAATGTGTGCAATGGAAAGTAAGAAAGAAAAGCCAGGACACAATTGGTATACAGGCTGTCATGACAGTGGGATCTATTAGCTCCATTTATAGGTTTTTTCAAACCCCTGCGTGTGTCTGAGTATTGCTAGACGTTACTTTCATTTATCTACATATTTTTCCAGATTAAATACAGCAAGGCAGCAAAACAGTCTGAAAACTGAATAGAGGGGAAGGAGAGAGTTTGAATTCCAAGAAACTATACCCCAGATGTGTCCTGATGAGGCTGTGAAATATCAGAAGTGTGGTTGTTTCTCCAGGAACTGGGTCATCCTGCTCCCATCTGTTGCATCTGAGTAAATCCTAGTATTACACCATCCAATTCATTTACTCAGTTCAGGATAACATCCTTTTAAAGTAAATATTTACCATATACTGTCTTCACCATTAGCTAGATGCAATCCTGCAGTTGCTTTGCATTTTTATGGAAAAGAGAGACAAGTGGTAGCTATGAGGAAAGGCACAGCATGGTTTTCAAACTTGTTCATGCTATGTTACTAGGGGATTTTACTTTCTGAGCCTAAGGATCTCTTTTACTCCCATTCACCATTGTACACCATCCCTGTGGCAACACCAGTTGCTTACAAGGAAGGATACAAGTTTCTTTTTTTTTTAATCTTTTTTGTTGATGACAACATTCTCTGTCAAATGGTAGAGGAGCCAGCAAGGACAGACGCCGTACTGGACCTCGTCCTTCCCAACAAGAAGAGGCTGATGGGGAATGTCAAGCTCAAGGGTAGCCTTGGCTGTAGTGATCACAGAATGGTAGAATTCAAGATCCTTAGGGCAGCAAGGAGGGTGCGCAGCAAGCTCACCACCCTGGACTTCAGGAGAGAAAACTTTGGCCTCTTGAGGGACCTGCTTGGCAGGGTAACCCGGGAAAAAAGTACTGGAGGGGAGATGGGCCCAAGAAAGCCAGTTAGTATTCAAGGATCACCTCCTCCAAGCTCATAAGTAGTGCATCCCAAGAAAGAAGAAGTCAGGCAAAAAAGCCAGGAGGCCTGCATGGATGAAGAAGGAGCTTACAGACAAGCTCAAAAGCAAAAAGGAGGCCTACAGAGGGTGGAAGAAAGAACAGGTAAACTGGGAGGAACACAGAGAAACCGAGTGGCTAGGAACCAGATTAGGCAACCTAAAGCACTGATAAAATAAAATCTGGCCAGGGATATCAAAGATAACAAGAAAAACTTCTGTAAGTACGTCAGGGATAAACACAATACTAGGAAAGGTGTAGGCCCTCTCCAGAAGGAAACAGGAGGCCTGGTCACCCAGGATATGGAATAAGCAAAAAGGAGGCCTACAGAGGGTGGAAGAAAGAACAGGTAAACTGGGAGGAACACAGAGAAACCGAGTGGCTAGGAACCAGATTAGGCAACCTAAAGCACTGATAAAATAAAATCTGGCCAGGGATATCAAAGATAACAAGAAAAACTTCTGTAAGTACGTCAGGGATAAACACAATACTAGGAAAGGTGTAGGCCCTCTCCAGAAGGAAACAGGAGGCCTGGTCACCCAGGATATGGAATAGGCTGAGGTACTGAATGACTTTTTTGCCTCGGTCTTCACTGGCAAGGGCTTTAACCCCACCACCCAAGTTGCAGAAGGCAAAAACAGGGCTTATGAGAATAAAGAACCACCCAATATAGGAGAAGATCAGATTCAAGACCATCTAAGGTACCTAAATCCACAAGACCTGATGAAATCCATCCACGGGTGCTGAGGGAGCCGGTGAATGAAGTTGCTAAGCTGCTTTCCATTTTATTTGCTAAGTCATGACAGTCCAATGAAGTTCCTACGGACAGGAAAAGGTAAAACATAACTTCCACTTTCAAAAAGGGAATAAGGGAACTACAGGCCAGTCAGTCTCACCTCTGTGCACGGCAAGACCATGGCGCAGATCCTTCTGGAATCTTTGCTAAGGTACGTGGAAAATAAGGAGGTGATTGGGGACGGCCAACATGGCATTACCAAAGACAAGTTGTGCCTGACAAATCTGGTGGCCTTCTACTGTGGTGCCACGGCATTGGTAGATAAGGGGGGAGCAACAGACGTCATCTACCTGGATTTATGCAAAACAGTTGACATTGTCCTGCATAACAAACTGGTCTCTAAATTGGAAAATAATGGATTTGATGGGTGGACCACTTGGTGGATAAGGAACTGGCTGGATGGTCACACTTAAAGGGTTGCAGTCAATGGCTTAATGTCCAAGTGGAAGCCAGTGATGAGTGGCATTGCTCAGGAGTCAGCATTGGGACCAGTGTTGTTTAACATCTTTGTTGGAGACATGGACAGTGGGATTGAGTGCACCCTCAGCAAGTCTGCTGTTGACACAAAGCTGTATGCTGGAGGGACCAACATCCAGAGGTACCTGGACAGGCTTCAAAGGTAGGCCCGTGCAAACCTCATGAAGTTCAACCAGGCCACGTGCAGGGTCCTGTACCTGGGACATGGCAATCCCAGGTACAAATACAGGTTGCTCCTCATGGCTGGAGAGCAGCCCTGAGGAGAAGGACTTGGGGGTGCTGGTGGACGAGAAGCTCAACATGAGCTGGCAATGTGCACTGGCAGCCCAGAAAGACAATCTCAGGTAGGACTGCCTCCAAAGCAGTGTGGCCAGCAGGTCAAGGGAAGTGATTCTGTCCCTCTACTCCACTCTGCTCTGGTGAGATCCCATCTGGAGCACTGTGTCCAGCTCTGGAGTCCTCAGCACAGGAAGGGCACGGACCTGTTGGAATGGGTCCAGAGGAGGGCCACAAAGATGATCAGAGGGATGGACCATCTCTCCTGTGAAGACAGGCTGAGAGAGTTGGGGTTGTTCAGGCTGGAGAAGAGAAGGTTCTGGAGAGGCCTTATAGCAGCCTTTCAGTACCTGAAGGAGGCCTACAGGAGAGATGGGGAGGGACACTCTATGAGGGATTGTAGTGATAGGACGAGGGGTGATGGTTTTAAATTGAAAGAGAGGAGATTTAGATTAGATATTAGGAAGAAATTCTTCACTATGAGGGTGGTGAGCCACTGGAATAGGTGGTGCAGGAAAGTTGTGGATGTCCTATCCCTGGAAGTGTTCAAGACCAGGCTGGATGGGGTTTTGAGCAACCTGGTCTAGTGGAAGGTGTCCTTGCCCATGGCAAGGGGTTTGGAACTCTATGATCTTCAAGGTCCCTTCCAACTCTAACCATTCTATGATTTCATGATTCTATAATGTTACAAAAAAGTAAAATATATTTCTTGCAGCTTGTAATTCACCTTGATGGGTAAGATATAAACTTCCCATCAAATAGCATTTGCTTCTTACCAAATACCATTTAGTCCTCACCAGAACTATTCTGCTCTTGTGGGTTCCAGATTCCCATTCCAAAGTATTTCAAGTGCTTAAATGAAATCAGATGGTAGGTGGGAACTTGAAAAGGGTGGAGTATTGGGCCTAATAGTTACATGTAGGTTCTCAAGTTTAGATCTTTCCAGAACATGAATCCAGAAGTCAAATAAATTGTAGAATGCAGAATCTAGCAGCTTTTTCCCCTTATTTTTTTAAAATGCTACAGTGACTAATGAAGCAGTACATATCCAGTCTGATGCATTCATAACTTCTGGATGGCCAGACATGAGTCCTAATCCTATAGTTTGGCCAGGATATAAGGAATGAAGGCAAAGCACTGAGGCTCTCAGGCAAATTGCTAACAAGTTCGTTTTAGTGTCTAGATGTAGAAAGGTCACATGAATATATGTTTGCAGTAGTTAAATGCTACCAGGCAGAATTTGAAAGGAAATTATGTGTAATTTCTCTAATCCAAAGCAATTCACAGTATTTGCTGCCAGCAAAAATTGTTCAGGTTCACATGTTGACTGAAGGATTAAAAAATGCAACCTATGTGAAACTGGTTATTCGCTGGTGAAAAGCACTAAACATTTACTATGGAAGGCACAGAACAAGCAATTACTTTCTACATCCCTCCCACTGTACCTCCACCCTCCTTAGTTTCCTTTCCCCAGGGCATTTCACTACAGCTGCATCCTGCTTTTTACAAACTGCCCTTCTTTTCTCGCATTTGGTCCCTTTAATAGAAGTTGCAAGTCATGCTGTTTTGGAACAGCTCTGTGATGTATGCAAAAAAGAAAAAACAGGATCAGCACCCCATGTTCATGTTTGCTTGTAGCCTAGGGTAAAAATCTGAACTCAAGTTTGCAGGAGGAAAAGGCATCATCTTTTTTGTTATTACAATTCACAGTATGTTTCAAAAATTGTCCTGGCCTAAAGCCCACAGCTTAAAATCTGGTGTTGAATTTTTGTTTCCTTTGATAAGAAAAAAACCCACTGTGCTTGTATGGGTCTGAAAGAATGTAAAGCATACCACCGAGTGCAGGTCTTTTATGTAGGCAGGCAGAAATAAACTGCTCACTTACTGTTTTCTAAGATCTTCTGACATATTGAGGTATGGCTTTTATGAAAATCTCTTCCCTGTTTCTAAAAGAGCTCTGCATGAGTTTTTCTTTGGTAGCTCAGGGCACAAATGAAGGTAGAACAAGACTTGCTCTTTGTAAATTATTATACATTTAATCATCCAGGGTCAGCCTCAACCAGCAGCTGCACTGCTAGGTTAGTGAGGTCTCCTGTGAGAGGTTTGGCCCATGTGTTTCCTTGACACCTGCAAACAGGCACTCCTGAGCCTCCCTGGAGGGAAGGGATGGGAGCGACTGCCTCAAACAGCAAGACCACTGCCCTGCACATCCAGTCAGTCAGGAGGTGGGAGGCATTTGTTATCCAAAAAAATGCCCAAGAAGGAAAGTACAGCCGTGTAACTAATGCTCCCCTTCCTCAAAGGTCCTGCCAATGACAAGAGAGAGTATTTTCTTTCATGACTCTAAATCTGACAGTTGGTTTAAGGCTGACTTTCTCAGCAGGTCTCCGAAAGTGTTAGCTTTCTTAGCAAATGATCTCTGCAGTGCAATGTAACCATGGAACCCACTGTAGACTTAGCAGGAAGAAAGAAGACAGCTGGAAAGCAAAGTACATGGACCAACTGCCCAGGACAAGTCCCAGGTGTTCTTGAGTGAGGATTTATCTTGTAGATTCAGAGCTGTTATTTTCTTCTTCAGCTTGTTGTGCAGGAATGAAAGGGTACACATCAATAGTGTTCAGCTCTTCTCAAAGTACAAGAAATACACCAAAACTAATGTAAATCCAAAACATTTCTTAAAGTGCCACTGATGAAAACAGTAGTTGGACTACTATGAAGTGGCAACTTTCGTGTGATTATTTCATGCTATAATTTCATACTGAATATTTATTTCCAAAATCTACAGTAAGGCTTGGTGAATATGACAGAAATAGTGTACAACAAAACAGGATTAAATTCAGACATATTTTCAGTCATACTCTTACACATTTAAAATAAATGGCTGCAATAGACTGCCTACAGTCAGGTCTGAATGACTATTTAGTAGATTAATGTAATAATCCAGACAGTTATTATAGGTTATTATGTGCTTACTTGGGGTCTTCCTAAAGATACTGAATGTTTTTTACAAGTAACTAAGTTTTCAAATGCTGTATTTCTATGCATTTCGTTACATCAATACTTAATTTGAAGAAAATGGGTACCTGAAATAAGAAAGTTTTTACACTTTTTGCTGAGTGGAAGTCAGAGTAAATGAATAATAAGGAAATGTAAGGACACAAGCAGTTTGATCGCTACTAAGTGGTGGATCATTGTCCTGTAGTTGCTACATTTGATAAATAGAGCACTTTATTAATAAGCCTAATGTAAAACCAGAAAATTCTTATATAAGTGCAGATTTATTTTATACTATTTGAATTCAGAAAATCCTGTTAGTAGTAATATTCTAAGATTTTGCCTAAATCAGAGCTCACTAGAGATGGAGGTGTTTGTTTTTTAAAAAAAAAAAAACAGTGTTCAGACCTCCATGGATTAAAAAGTGAGAATGATGCACAGTGGGATTGAGTGGACCCTCAGCAAGTTTGCTGATGACTCAAAGCTGTGTGGCAGGGTTGATATGCTGAAGGGAAGGGATGCCATCCAGAGGGATCTGGACAGGCTTGAAAGGTGGGCCCGTGCAAACCTCATGAAGTTCAACCAGGCCACGTGCAGGGTCCTGCACCTCGGATGTGACAATCCAAGGCACAAATACAGGTTGTTCCTCATGGCTGGAGAGCAGCCCTGAGGAGAAGGACTTGGGGGTGCTGGTGGACGAGAAGCTCAACATGAGCTGGCAATGTGCACTGGCAGCCCAGAAAGACAATCTCAGGTAGGGCTGCCTCCAAAGCAGTGTGGCCAGCAGGTCAAGGGAAGTGATTCTGTCCCTCTACTCCACTCTGCTCTGGTGAGACCCCATCTGGAGCACTGTGTCCAGCTCTGGAGTCCTCAGTACAGGAAGGGCATGGACCTGTTGGGTCCATAGGAGGGCCACAAAGATGATCAGAGGGATGGACCATCTCTCTTGTGAAGACAGGCTGAGAGAGTTGGGGTTGTTCAGGCTGGAGAAGAGAAGATTCTGGAGAGGCCTTATAGCAGCCTTTCAGTACCTGAAGGAGGCCTACAGGAGAGATGGGGAGGGACTCTTTATGAGGGATTGTAGTGATAGGACAAGAGGTAATGGTTTTAAATTGGAAGAGGGGGGATTTAGATTAGATATTAGGAAGAAATTCTTCACTATGAGGGTGGCGAGCCACTGGAATAGGTTGCGCAGGAAAGTTGTGGATGCCCCATCCACATGGCTCTTGTGGGAGGTGTCCCTGCCCACAGCTGGGGGGTTTGTGATGCCGGAGCTTGATGATCTTTAAGGTCCCTTCCAAGTCTAACCATTCTATGATTAGACACTGGAATAGGTTGCCAAGGGAAGATTTTGAGGTCTCATCCCTGGAGGTGTTCAAGGCCAGGTTTGATGGGGCTTTGAGTAACCTGGTCTAATGGAAGTTGTTCCTGCCCATGGCAGGAGTTGTAACTAGGTGATCTTCCATGTCCCTTCCAACCCAAACCATTCTATGACTCTATGACTAAGAGTCTGCAATACTCCTCATCCTACGATTTAAACTACACCTTCTATCAAGGAAGAGCTGTTTCTTTCTAGTCTTACTGTATTGTCTACTCACTCTGGCTCCTTCTGTTTGCTTCGAATAAGCAGTTCATGCTGCCTCCTCCCAGCATGATGAATGACGAGAATAAGCACTTTGGTCCTTTGGTCCCTACCTGTCCTGTGGACACTGTCTCTTTGTTAAAGGGAAGACAATAATGTGAAGCATCCACCCTCTGTTCATTCTCTTTTAGGGTCCAAAGAGTGCAACCATCAGCCTTAAGGCTTCTCTTTGAATGCATGGTTACTAGAAAGACACCAGGTAGCTTTTTACTTTTCTTCACTTTCAGGCCCCTGTCCTGCAGATGAAGTTTATCTGGTCTTCTGCCATTCAGTTTGGCTGTTACTATATGGTGCCAGCTGTGGAATTCTATCTCTGTATAGAAAACTGCCATTAAAGATGGTAGGATTATTAATTTCTATCGGAGAAAACGTTTTAAATTCCATTAGTATTCATTGACATGAATTCCTTCAACTCTCTTCACAAGTGATTGCTTTAGAGTGTGAATATTTAATCAATTGTGTCAAACTTCCTTCTAAAACTAAACGAGACTGAGGCTGAGTTAATTTACATTTAAACAATTGAGATTCTCTTCAGAGTTATTTATTAATTCTTTTTTTTTAGAAAGATATTTAAGTACGAATGAGCTACACAGACAAATGCTGCTTCTGTTTCTTATGTTGTGCATGCTCCTTTGATAGTCAATACTCATATCAAATTAATTCATTGCTTTAATTCTGGAATTCTAATTGTCACACTAGAAACAGAATAGTACTGTATATGACCTAGTATTTAGACATACCTATTTCTATTTTTTTGGGAACATCAGTGGTCTGTAAATCTCTACAGGGAAGCACAAGTGACAGATTTTTTTAAAAAAATGTTAGTATGAGTATTTTACATTGTTTCAAATATTGTCCACTGAGATTTTTCAGCACAGCTTGGTACCAAAAAGTGAAGTATTTGAGAGAAAGTATTTTTTTATCTGTTGAGGTAAGATAACTTTATGTGAAAAGTGAAGCTGTTAGACATTAAAAAAATGGGTATTTTTTGGTCTGTAAGTACATATAGTGCAGCTGCTGTCAGGAAAAATAGTCTCCCTCAATTAAAATGTTGGTGAATTTCATGGATTCATGGATTTGACAGAGTTGGAAGGGACCTCTAGAGATCATCTAGTCCAACTCCCCTGCCAAAGCAGGATTGCCCAGAGCACATCACTCAGGACTGCATCCAGGCGGGCCTTGAAAATCACCAAAGAAGGGGACTCCACAACCTCCCTGGGCAGCCTGTTCCAGGGCTCTGTCACCCTTACTGTGAAGAAGTTTTTCCTCATTTTTGAGTGGAACTTCCCATGTTCCAGCTTATGCTGGAACCCTCGTCCTATCGCTGGGAACCGCTGAGAAGAGTCCGGTTCCATCATCCTTCAACTCACCCTTTAGATACTTATAAACATAGATTAGGTCTCCCCTCAGTCTTCTCTTCTCCAGGCTAAAGAGCCCCAGCTCTTTGAGCCTTTTCTTGTAAGGGAGGTGCTCTAATCCCTTAATCATCTTTGTTGCCCTACGTTGGACTCTCTCCAGCAGTTCCCTGTCCCTCTTGAACTGGGGAGCCCAGAACTGGACACAGTATTCCATTTGTGGCCTCACCAGTGCAGAGTAGAGGGGGAGAATCTAACAGTGCGTTAGGACTCAGAGCTGTTTGTACTTCCTCATGATCACAAATCTTTGGTTTTAAAATAGGGAACCCATTTTATTTTCTTCCTCCTGAAAGAAATATCCTGTACTATAATCAAATGGATCAGCTTATTTTAAGATACAGAGTTAATACAGACAGACATTTTTTGTCACTTTCACAGAAGTTCAAGAATGAAGTTTGTTCTCTGCAAGCTCAAAAAGAGAAGTGTATAAGCAGCTATGCAGATACACTGCTGACCAAAGTGGCATGTTATCGTGCAGAACAGAATTAGCATTCCTGCCATTGCCATCCTTCTCTTCTGAGGATTGTATTTGTCACTGTCCACGTCCTGCTTCCTCAGCCATTGTCCTGCAGCCTGCAGAGTTATCAGAGGACACTGAGTAATGTATTCGTTTATTCATTTTCCTTGTCTTTAAGGGAGGAGATGGTGACTATTGTAATCATCATATTGGGAACAGTATTTGTGGCAATAAAAATGTAGAGAAAGACTTACTGGATCTCAATTTATAATGAAGTATCCATTTTGTCATCCAAGATGCCGGGGAAATTTACTTTGCCTCTAGGATGCTGTTTGCTTATACTAAGCAAAAAAAGACTGGGAAATTGTAAGTGAGCATGTTGCGATTTAATGAAAGAAAATGAAAAGTTTCCTTGCAATGAACCTACTCAACCTTACATGCTAATACCATATGAGAAGAGGATCCCGTCTCCTGCCATGAAAGTTTCCTGCCACTTATTTCCAGAGATGCAACAGCATTAGGGACCTGACTGGGTAAAATCCATTTGCCTACCCACCCAAATTCTCCTCATACACTTCTCAGCCTTTCATTTGCATCCAAAGAAGCGTTTACATGCAGCTTACTAATGATCATTTTCATCGAGGTATACCATTAAATAAAAGGTGCTGTGCTACAAATTTATTCTGTTATGTGGTGCCTGCTCTGGATAGTATCCAGGAAGCAGTTCCACATGAATTGAAGTTTGGGAACCCTGGCTCTGAAAACTGGTCTTATTCCCATTGCTGTAACTTGTGTTTACTAGCAGCTTACATTTTGGAAGACATCTGCCTGGAGCAAGGTCTAATTTTGAAGTCAGACCTCGGTAAGATGTGGGAAGAGAAGTGTATTAAATGTATTAATATTGCCAGAGACTGCTGACTCTAAAAAAACCAACCAAACAAACAAACCCCCCCCAAAAGACCCTAAAGGCAAAACAGGTAAGAATAATCTCTTAAAAACTCAAAGGGGCTTAATAACTTTTCAACACCTCAGACATTCCAGCCTTTCCTCTGGAAGGCCAGAAAGTCAAAATTACAAATAGAAAAAGCTAGAACTCAGCCCAGCAAAAAAAAACTTGTCTGTGCATGTACCAGGGAGAGGGGAAGAACCACAGAGGAGATACAACCTGCTCCCGTCTCCCTGAGCCACAGGAAGGGCACTGCAGAGAGATCTGAGTGGGCTGCCTACAAACCAGGCTGGATGCCCGGCTTCCCACGCACCACGCTGGAAACACGGGCACTGAAGCCAGTTTTTGCAACGCGCTTCTCAAGCTTGTTAAAAGTAGTCTGCTGGATGGATGTCCCTGTGTGCGTCTCTGCTAACATTGGGAACCCTCACCGCGCTCTGTCCCCACTCACCCGCATCGCAAAGCAGGAGTTAAGTTTCACATTGGTAATTAAACCCTGCCTTGTGTCTTTTTATCCTGGAAGACTAGCTGAGGTCTGCTTTTGTTTTTTAATTCTCCCTTTCCTTTAGAGGCTGTTGTACACTGGCACGGGTTACCGCAAACTGCTGTAGAAACCGTTTAGCTCTACTTGGTAAAGCACAGGAGATGCACACAAAACACTGACAGAAGGCAAACCACATTGTCAAACATCACGTGGCACTTGCGAGGATGGTGCTTCTTCTGCCCTAATGATATCAACACCAGCAGCAGGCCTTATGGAAATGTGTCGTTTCACAAGATGAGAGACACAGAGCAGAAACCAGGGAGGCAGAGGCTTCCGACTGGCAGCATCCCAAGAGTTGTAGCAGTTCCCTGACCATCCTGACACAGCATGCCTGGAGGTGTGAAAGCCTTGCAAGCACCTGCTATGAGAGTTGAGAAGAAACCATGGCAACAGTAACTACCACTGTGCCTTATCACCATTTAACTTTGCATTCTGGCCCAGTTTTAACTTTTCCACTTTTAGAGTGACCACTTGGCCCAGGCACACATTTGCGCATCTCTTGGCTAAGTATTCTGGCCTGATTGCTTAAAAAACCCATTTATGGAGTTACAAGCACTTGTATTTTACCTGGATGTTTCTGTGTAATATTCTACAAGAGGTGTTCTTCTCATGCAATTTCAGTCACAAGCTACTACTCATGTTATAATTCATTGTTTGCAAGATAGATGCAAGGAATAAGGTGTTCACTGGGTTGTGGATTTCTCCCTTAAAGATCTACCAGTCTCATAATTTCTCCCAGCATTTCATTCATTGCTAAAAAACGCTGGCAAATGGAAAAAACTCAGTATTATGTGTACTTTGCCTTCAAGAGATATTATCACAAAACCTAAACTCTTTGTAACACGTGAATGCAAAAATGTTATCATGGGAGATCTGCTCTAGAAAAACTCTGCTGGACAAAAAGTAATTCAGAAGAGTAAGGTGATATAAGTGCAAGAAAGGTCTGATGTTGTAGAGAGATGAAAGCCATACAAGTAATTTGCTTTCATCAGAAGTGCTTCTGCTTTACATGGTACAAATTGCTTTTTCTGCTGAATGTGTAGTTTGAGCATGAAGTCATATCCTGACAGATTAAAGGACAGAGCTTTACTTTCTGCTCCTATTGCCAATGTTCTATTTTTGCATTTTGTAGACTACTTTCTTATAAAGTAGCTGTGATTTTATAGGGCTTCATGCTGCAGCGCCCATCATCTCTCCTCCTGATTTGGGTCACTGGGCACAAGAATGGGAGGAGGGTTAGACAAAAACTCATGGAAGTAAAATTCTTTCAAGGGCTACTTCCCTGCTGACAAGCAAGTGTTGCTGCTTAGCCATGTAGCTTGCACAGACATTTGTGAAAAAAAGAAAAAAGCTACTGATCATCTCAAGTGACATATGCTGCATCTACCCAAACTAAGGCTTTGATCTCAGACCTCATGCCCTTACCCACACTGTCCTGCCTCGCTCTAAACCATGACTCAAATACCATGCGTGTTTCTCTTTCTCCATTTCCTGTATTTCCTGTTCTATATTCTGTGCTTCTGAAGCAGGACCCATCATACATATTGTCCCCATTTCCAGGATCTTGCTTTTGTTGATTTACAAGGTTTCCTGTACCCCACATGAATAACAGCTAATTTTGTGAAAGCTGCAGATAGATAAAAATATTTGCTGCCTTGCACAGCTCATCCTGGTACTCACTTCTTTCCTATTCTGTGGATGCTACCAAATGCAGTAGACCATTAACAGGGCAACCTGGCTACCCAAGGCCAGCAAAGAGGGAAAATAGATCAGTGACAGACCAAAATTAGGGAATGCCTTGTTTTAACTGCATGCAGAGTTTCTCAGATCACTGATACAGGGTTGCCATTATCCCCTGCATCAACACCAAGCTTCATTTTGGGTTCTCTTTCTCAGGGTTTTACTGGGACTATTTACCATAATCCTTGCAAAGAGACTCTGGAGCAGACCTCAAAGGCATTGAAAAAATTGTCTTGAATTGCTTTTCCGAAACAAATTTTCATCTCCTTGCTTCATTGTGGAGAATGACGGCTCTTTTAAATATAATAGAATATGTAAGGTGGTTTATAGTATGTTATTGAAATTTATATTGCCAGAAGCTTCCAGTGTGTTGGTCAGAGTGACATAACAAAAGCTGCTGTTTATGTTTTTAAGCCCTTCTTTCATCAGCAGCTTAATCATCTCCTACCTTCAATCAGGGAATTTGTTTTGCAGATGAGGAGTACGTAGGAGACAGGAATCTTATTCTGAAGGGAAAATACGAAAGAAACCTGCTGTTTTCTGACAGCTTGATCAGAAATGCAAGGGAAGAGTGGAGAGGAGTGCTGATGAAGGAAGTCTGCTGCTAACGCTAAAAAGCCATTTTTTTATGGTTGAAGACTTTTTTATTTCCTACAAAGATGCATTCTGGAGTCTTGTATTTCAGCAGTTTTCACAGTGTCTTAGTGAATGTCCGAGAGCAAATCAACTTCTGCCTTTTCTTGAATCATACAGATGATATATCAGTGTCAACACCAACAAAAAAATCTTCCTGTGAGTGTTTAGGTTGGCTGAGATCTCCTGTTTGATCAGTAATACAGATCAAAACCAAGAAGGGACAGTCAGAAATTAAATAGCTCCTTGATAAAAAAAAACCAACCAACAAAACAAAAAACAAAACAAACAAACAAACAAAATTAAAGCTAAGCATGTTGGCAAAAATGTTGCCCAGTCTCTCCTTACAGCACAATGCCAGAAAAAAACTTCACACAACATAATGGGTGAGGGTTTCTTTGTCAGTCCAGTGTAGTCACACATTCATAACCCTCTAGATGGTCTGATTAAAAGTGAGCTGAGGAGAAGGACTTGGGGTTGCTGGTGGACAAGAAGCTCCTGGGCTACATCTAAAGAAGTGTGGCCAGCAGGTCAAGGGAGGTGATTGTGCTCCTCTACTCCACTCTGCTCTGGTGAAACCCCACCTGGAGTATGGCATCCAGCTCTGGAGTCCTCAGCTTGGGAAGGACATGGACCTGTTGGAATGGGTCCAGAGGAGGGCCACAAAGATGATCAGAGGGGTAGTGCACCTCTCCTATGAAGACAGGCTGAAAGAGTTGGGGCTGTTCAGGCTGGAGAAGAGAAGGTTCTGGAGAGACCTTATAGCAGCCTTTCAGTACCTGAAGGGGGCCTACAGGAGAGATGGGGAGGGACTCTTTATCAGGGAGGGTAGTGAGGATGAGGGGTGATGGTTTTAAATTGGAAGAGGGGGGATTTAGATTAGATATTAGGAAGAAATTCTTCACTATGAGGGTGGTGAGGCACTGGAACAGGTTGCCCAGGGAAGCTGTGGATGTCCTATCCCTGGAAGTGTTCAAGGCCAGGCTGGACAGGACTTTGAGCAACCTGGTCTAGTGGAGGTGTCCATGGAAGTGGGGTTGGAACTCTATGATCTTTAATGTCCCTTCCAATTCTAACCATTCCATGATTCTATGATTCTATGATTTGTAAGGTTCAAGCTCTGCTATTAGTTCACATACCAACTCTTACTTCACTGATGGTGGGTCTGAGTTGCTGGAGAGCAGCCCAGCAAAAAGGGATCTGGGAGTGCTGGTTGGCATCAGCATATGAGACAGCAGTGTGCCTCAGCAGCCAAGAGTGCAAACCACATCCTGGGGTTCATCAAATGCAGCATAACCAGCCAGTCAAAAGAGGTGGTTATTTAGCATGTATGTAGCATTGGCATAGCCTCACCCTGAGCACTGTGTCTAGTTCTGGGCCCCCCCAGTTTAGAAAAGATGTGAAAGTGCTTGAGTGCATCCGGAGGAGGGCAACAAAGCTGGTGAAAGGGCTGGAAGGAATGTTTTATGAGGAGTGGCTACGGCTCCTGGGTTTGTCTAGTTTGGAGAAAAGGAGGCTGAGGGAGGAGGTGCTGAGCTCTTCGCTCTGGGATCCACTCATAGGATGCATACGAAGCTGCATTAGGGGGGGTTTACACTGGATGTGAGGAGGTATTTTTTTACAAGAGGGCAGTCAAACACCGGAACATGTTCCTTAGAGAGGTGGTCAGTGTTCCAAGCCTGTCAGTGTCCAAGAGGCATTTGTACAATGCCCTTAATAACATGCTTTTAATGTAACTTTTCATCAGCCCTGAAGTGTTCAGGCTGTTGGACTAGCTGATTGTTGTAGGTGCCTTCCAACTGAACTATTCTATTCTATTCTACTCTACTCTATTCTACTCTATTCTATTCTATTCTATTCTATTCTATTCTATTCTATATTATAAGACTATTTTAACCCTGAAGATCAAGGGACTGTTTCTACAGATCTGTAAAATGTGAGGGAAACCTGTCCATTCTCAGAGGGCTGGAATTTATTATGAGGGAACCCATATCCCCATCTGAAAGCTTGTATATGTCCACAAATTATGGTTTAATACATCAGATTTTTGCAAGATTGCCTTGAGGTTTTTTAACAGTGAAAGTTATCCACTTTTGCTCTTTAAAGGCAAATAGCTCCTACCCTGGGGAAATATTTTGAAAAGCTCTTGTTGCCAGTTTTATGACATTCAGTCTGACTATAAAGGTTACAAATGGAAAGATTAGTAGGTGTTGCTCCTTCTTAGGCTTAGTTTTTTAGCTTACACTTTTAAAGTTTTAAAAAAATATAAGGATAAAAAAAAAAAGAACTATATATTATATTCACTATATATACTGCAAGCAGTCTATCTACTGTATACACTTATAGAGTGGGATCTGGCTCAAAAAGGTTACCCCGAATGTAGTACACAGAACAAAGCTGTGGCATGTGTGTCTGGATGCCGACTTGAGATCCAGAGTATGGTTCTGGCTGCCACCAGCTAGCCATCTCCAAAGCAGTATCTTGGCATGCCTGTTTTATGCCTTGGAATAACCATAAAACATCAACTGTTTTCAATAGGTTGTACAGATGATGATACACTACTCTGGAGGATAAGAGGGCTTAGCTGTAAAGTTTTAAGCCAAGCTATGCTTGTTGTCCCTGAGGCCAGATAATGGTCCCTGGAAAATTTTATGTACTTCTATAGATGTAAAAAAGTCTTGGTTTGACAAAGTAAAACCCAGCTCAGGTTTGAAACAGCTCCCAAGAGGGTAAACTGCTCTCCCAGGGTTGTCCTTCTTTTAATCCTGCTGCCTAGCTCCAAGGAAAAAACTTTCTGCCAGTCCTTCAACAGGATCTCTGCTGTGGTCTTTAGTCACACCCTGTTCCACAGCTGACAAAAGCTATTCAATCAGTTCTGTGTGTTATGCAGTAGTTTGTTTTTAATATTGCAGATTGGCTAACCAACAGCCTTGAGGAAACTTACAACAAATTTCCTGAAACATAATATAAAGGCACGTTTGTTTATCCTATTCACTTCACATGACAGAGCACATGGAAGGTTTAAGAAGAGCTGTATGTGCTGATGTTAAGGGTTCCAATTAACAGAATCATAGAATCCTAGAACTGCCTAGTTTGGAAGGGACCTTTCAGGTCATCTAGTCTAGACATCAACCTAGCACTGAGAAAAACCATCACTAAACTGTATCTCTAAGCACTATGTCTACCCATCTTTCAAATACCATCATGGATGGTGACTCAACCACTTCCCTGGGCAGCCTGTTCCAATGTTTAATAACCCTTTCAGTGTAAAAATTTTTCCTAACATCCAACCTGAACCTCCCCTGTAGCAACTTGAAGCCATTTCTGCTTGTCCTATTGCCCGTGACTCGGGAAAAGAGACCGACCCCCACCTCGCTACAACCTACTTTCAGGTAGCTGTAGAGAGCAATAAGGTCTCTCCTCAGCCTGCTTTTCTGCAGATTAACCAACCACAGTTCCCTCAGCCGCTCCTCATAAGGCTTGTTTCCCAGACCCCTGAACAAGTTTCGTTGCCCTTCTCTGGACTCACTCCAGCACCTGAATGTCTTTTCTGTAGTGAGGGGCCCAAAACTGGACACTGCACTCGAGGTGGGGCCTCACCAGCGCTGATACAGAGGAACAATCACTTCCCTAGTCCTACTTGCCACACTGTTCCTGATACAGCTGAGGATGCTGTTGGCCTTCTTGGCCACCTGGGAACACTGCTGGCTCATATTCAGGTGGCTGTCTACCAGCCCCTCCAGGTCCTTTTCTGCTGGGCAGCTCTCCAGCCCCTCTTTCCCAAGCCTGTAGCACTGCATGGGGTTGGTTTGACCCAAGTCCAGGACCTGGCACTTGGCCTTACTGAAACCCATCCCATTGGCCTTGGCCCGTCGATTCAGCCTGTCCAGATCCCTCTGCAAAGCCTTTCTGCCCTCAAGCAGGTTGATACTCCCACCTAACTTGGTGTCATCTGCAAACTTACTGAGGGTGCACTCGATCCCCTTGTCCAGATCACTGATAAAGATATTAAAGAAGACTGGCTCCAATACCAAGCCTTGGCCATTCATGACTGGCCACCAACTGGACTTCATTCCATTCACTCCATTCACCACCACTCTCTGGGCCCAGCTCTCCAGCCAGTTTTTTACCAAGTGAAGAGTACTCCTGTCCAAGCAATGGGCAGCCAGTTTCTCCAGGAGAACGCTGGGGGCAACTGTATCAAAGGCTTTACTAAAGTCCAGGTAAACAACATCCATAGCCTTTCTCTCATCCACCAAGTTGCTCATTTTGTCATAGAAGGAGATCAGGTTTGTCAAGAAAGACCTGCCTGTCATATACCCATGCTGGCTGGGCCTGATCACCTGGGTGTCCTTCATGTGCCACGTAATGGCGCTCAGGATCACAGGATCACAGAATCTTCATGGTTGGAAGGGACCTTTGAGATCACTGAGTCCAACCATACGCAAATAAAAAAAAAAACCAACCCCCCAAAAACCCCCCAAACACCAACAACCCAAAAAAAAAGACCCTGAAACAAAATACCCCTTTGAGATCACTGAGTCCAACCATACGCAAATAAAAAAAAAAACCAACCCCCCAAAAACCCCCCAAACACCAACAACCCAAAAAAAAAGACCCTGAAACAAAATACCCAACCCAATAATCTCGGGCACTAGAGCATGCCCTGAATGCCACGTCTACACGTTTCTTAAATGCCTCCAGGACCAGTGACTCCACCACCTCCCTGGGCAGGCCGTTCCAGTGCCTGACCACCCTCTCTTCTTCCTAATATTTAATTTAAACCTACCCTGCCACAACTTCAGACCATTTCCTCTGGTCTTGCCATTATTCCCTTGGGAGAAGAGGCCAACCCCCACCTTGCTACAGCCTCCTTTCAGATAGTTGTAGAGGGCAATGAGGTCTCCCATCAGCCTCCTTTCTCCAAACTGAACATGCTCAGTTCCCGCAGCCCCTCCTTGTATGACTTGTTCTCCAGACCCCTCACCAGCTTGGTGGCTCTCCTCTGGACACGCTCCAGCAGCTCCATGTCCTTCCTGTAGTGAGGGGCCCAGAAATGAACACAGTACTTGAGGTGAGGCCTCACCAGTGCCAAGTACAGAGGCACCATCACTGCCCTACTCCTGCTGGCCAGGCTATTCCTGATACAGGCCAGGATGCTGTTGGCCTTCTTGGCCACCTGGGCACACTGCTGGCTCATGTTAAGCCGGCTGTCCACCAACATCCCCAGGTCCTTTTCTGCTGGGCAGCTTTCCAGAAAAGGATGATCTGTTCCATGATCTTCCCAGGCACCAAGGTCAGACTGACAGGCCTGTAGTTCCCCAGATCATCCTTCCAACCCTTCTTGTGGATGGGCGTCACATTTGCTAGACATCAGTCAGCTGGCACCTCCCTGTTTTGCTGGGGCTGCTGGTAAAGGACAGAAAGTGGCTCTGTGAGCATTTCCCTGAGCTCTCTCAGTACCCCTGGGTGGATCCCATCTGTCCCCATAGACTTGTATATATCCAGGTGTTGGAGCAGGTCCCTCACCATCTCCCTTTGGATTATAGGGGCTTAATTCTGCTCCTCACCCCAAACTGCTAGCTCAGAGGTCTGGGTACTCAGGGAATGACTGACTCTATTACTAAAGACTGAGGCCAAGAAGGCATCAAGTACTTACGCCTTCTCCTCATCCTTTGTCATTATGTTACTGCCTTCATCTGTTAAAGGATGGAGATTCTCCTTAGTCCTCCTCTTGTTACTAATATATTTATAGAAACTCTTTTTATTGTTCTTAACATTCAAAGCTAGGTCAAGTTGAAGGTGAAGAACATTTTAGACTATTTATAGCTGATATTTTTCCCCTTTTAGAAACACTGCTAATTGCAATTTTTTTGAAAGACAGAGCTCTTTTTTTCAGTTTGCAAAATACGGGTTAACATGCTTGTCAGCTCAAAAGAGTAAAATACAAGAATGCTACAGGAATGCTGGGCTTTGTATGTTGACTTCCATTATTTAGACTTAAAGCAATTCATAGGCAGCCTTGCACACTCATTTGGTGCTTTATATGCAAAATTTCTTAAGCTTCTGATATTGAATGCATAGAACTCTTGTATGAGCATCTCTAGCCTTGACAAATTGGATATGTAACTCCAAATCTGCAAACTGGATACCAAAGTCCTCAACTAGGAATCAAAATGTCCTGCTCAGATTCTACACATCCTTAAATAGCAAATGATACAAGTAATTACCTGCTTCTGAGGCCTGCTGTATGGGTTAATCAAAGAATATTTATTTATGCAACATTTACAAAGTGCAGTGTACTACTATATGGGCCAAAGCTTGTTTTTCTTTAATTTTATACTGAAGGCTCCTTAAATGACCAAAAAGGCAGTAAGAGAATAAAAAAGGACAACTGAAATGTCATGGCAACATACCTTTGCCATTGGCAATGACGGCTAATGATATGCAAATAAATTTTAAGCCACGAGATTACAGGAGAGGCATGTTTCTATTATGTCAGTCCTTTCAAGGGACCTGCACTCTATATTTTAGATATCATTGCTGTTTTCTCTGGCTTCATGTTATAGTCTTTCTTTATGTGCTTCATTGTAAGGTATGCTAATTGTGCTGTTGCAGTGTGAAAGTGGGTGGCATAAAATTCTTTAACTGAACTGAAAATCAGACCACGTAGGTTTTTAATCAATAAATTGTGCCTCCTTCCTCATAGGACTTTGAGGAATCTTTAATGTAGGTGAAACATCAAAAGTCAAAGTCTTGCTTCATTAACTGCAACTTCTTTAATGTGAAAACCATAGCAATTCTGGCAAGTAAGCTCCAGGTTACTGTATTAGTTGATGGTCTTCAGCTGTAGCTACACAAGCTTGGGAATTCTTGGATTCAAAATACAAACTTTGCTGCATGTATCTAAAACTGCATCCATCCTTGCCCTGGAAATGTGTCAGCCATGCCTTAGTGCATTTGATTTGTTAGTCAGAGTGACAATGAGACTTCTGCCCAGGCAAGAACATCAAAGTGTGTTTTCTAAACTGTCCCCTTTTTTTGGTCATTAATATGTATTATTCTGGACAGGATTTCCCATAGCTATTCTGCCACCCTGAAACAAAATACCCAACCCAATAATCTCGGGCACTAGAGCATGCCCTGAATGCCACGTCTACACGTTTCTTAAATGCCTCCAGGACCAGTGACTCCACCACCTCCCTGGGCAGGCCGTTCCAGTGCCTGACCACCCTCTCTTCTTCCTAATATTTAATTTAAACCTACCCTGCCACAACTTCAGACCATTTCCTCTGGTCTTGCCATTATTCCCTTGGGAGAAGAGGCCAACCCCCACCTTGCTACAGCCTCCTTTCAGATAGTTGTAGAGGGCAATGAGGTCTCCCATCAGCCTCCTTTCTCCAAACTGAACATGCTCAGTTCCCGCAGCCCCTCCTTGTATGACTTGTTCTCCAGACCCCTCACCAGCTTGGTGGCTCTCCTCTGGACACGCTCCAGCAGCTCCATGTCCTTCCTGTAGTGAGGGGCCCAGAAATGAACACAGTACTTGAGGTGAGGCCTCACCAGTGCCAAGTACAGAGGCACCATCACTGCCCTACTCCTGCTGGCCAGGCTATTCCTGATACAGGCCAGGATGCTGTTGGCCTTCTTGGCCACCTGGGCACACTGCTGGCTCATGTTAAGCCGGCTGTCCACCAACATCCCCAGGTCCTTTTCTGCTGGGCAGCTTTCCAGAAAAGGATGATCTGTTCCATGATCTTCCCAGGCACCAAGGTCAGACTGACAGGCCTGTAGTTCCCCAGATCATCCTTCCAACCCTTCTTGTGGATGGGCGTCACATTTGCTAGACATCAGTCAGCTGGCACCTCCCTGTTTTGCTGGGGCTGCTGGTAAAGGACAGAAAGTGGCTCTGTGAGCATTTCCCTGAGCTCTCTCAGTACCCCTGGGTGGATCCCATCTGTCCCCATAGACTTGTATATATCCAGGTGTTGGAGCAGGTCCCTCACCATCTCCCTTTGGATTATAGGGGCTTAATTCTGCTCCTCACCCCAAACTGCTAGCTCAGAGGTCTGGGTACTCAGGGAATGACTGACTCTATTACTAAAGACTGAGGCCAAGAAGGCATCAAGTACTTACGCCTTCTCCTCATCCTTTGTCATTATGTTACTGCCTTCATCTGTTAAAGGATGGAGATTCTCCTTAGTCCTCCTCTTGTTACTAATATATTTATAGAAACTCTTTTTATTGTTCTTAACATTCAAAGCTAGGTCAAGTTGAAGGTGAAGAACATTTTAGACTATTTATAGCTGATATTTTTCCCCTTTTAGAAACACTGCTAATTGCAATTTTTTTGAAAGACAGAGCTCTTTTTTTCAGTTTGCAAAATACGGGTTAACATGCTTGTCAGCTCAAAAGAGTAAAATACAAGAATGCTACAGGAATGCTGGGCTTTGTATGTTGACTTCCATTATTTAGACTTAAAGCAATTCATAGGCAGCCTTGCACACTCATTTGGTGCTTTATATGCAAAATTTCTTAAGCTTCTGATATTGAATGCATAGAACTCTTGTATGAGCATCTCTAGCCTTGACAAATTGGATATGTAACTCCAAATCTGCAAACTGGATACCAAAGTCCTCAACTAGGAATCAAAATGTCCTGCTCAGATTCTACACATCCTTAAATAGCAAATGATACAAGTAATTACCTGCTTCTGAGGCCTGCTGTATGGGTTAATCAAAGAATATTTATTTATGCAACATTTACAAAGTGCAGTGTACTACTATATGGGCCAAAGCTTGTTTTTCTTTAATTTTATACTGAAGGCTCCTTAAATGACCAAAAAGGCAGTAAGAGAATAAAAAAGGACAACTGAAATGTCATGGCAACATACCTTTGCCATTGGCAATGACGGCTAATGATATGCAAATAAATTTTAAGCCACGAGATTACAGGAGAGGCATGTTTCTATTATGTCAGTCCTTTCAAGGGACCTGCACTCTATATTTTAGATATCATTGCTGTTTTCTCTGGCTTCATGTTATAGTCTTTCTTTATGTGCTTCATTGTAAGGTATGCTAATTGTGCTGTTGCAGTGTGAAAGTGGGTGGCATAAAATTCTTTAACTGAACTGAAAATCAGACCACGTAGGTTTTTAATCAATAAATTGTGCCTCCTTCCTCATAGGACTTTGAGGAATCTTTAATGTAGGTGAAACATCAAAAGTCAAAGTCTTGCTTCATTAACTGCAACTTCTTTAATGTGAAAACCATAGCAATTCTGGCAAGTAAGCTCCAGGTTACTGTATTAGTTGATGGTCTTCAGCTGTAGCTACACAAGCTTGGGAATTCTTGGATTCAAAATACAAACTTTGCTGCATGTATCTAAAACTGCATCCATCCTTGCCCTGGAAATGTGTCAGCCATGCCTTAGTGCATTTGATTTGTTAGTCAGAGTGACAATGAGACTTCTGCCCAGGCAAGAACATCAAAGTGTGTTTTCTAAACTGTCCCCTTTTTTTGGTCATTAATATGTATTATTCTGGACAGGATTTCCCATAGCTATTCTGCCCTCAGAGTGATCACTGAGTGAAGTCATTACATCTCTAACTGTAGGCAGCTGGCAAGGTCATGTGGTCCACAGCCTGCTTTCAGATAATTAATGTAATATAATATGATAGGATATGTGATGTGACATATACACAGTTTTTCTTATTGTCTCTAGGGTTTTTGCAAACTTTTTTCTTGTTATTTTTCTGGTTCCTTTCTGATACATAATTTTTGTTTATCTCAAATCAGGAAAATCTGTTTCCAAATTTCATGATGATTCTTTATAAGAACTTCAGTGAAATTAGAAATTCCTATTATAGTTTGACCTAAATATGTAGCACAGATACTTGCATGGCACAGCTGCTTTCCAAGAACACTTCTGTGTTTTGCTGCTAATGATGTCTATAAGTGGATTTCTCAATGCAGAGATTACTGGAAATTTACACATTCCAGTACTGGGAGAGAAAAAAACAGTATCCTTGTTTAATGCCTTCTGAAAAAACCTTGACAAATGAACCTTGGGTAAAAGTCACTTAGCATTACTGAAATTGTTTTACTAAGATGTTTTTGCTGATGATTTATGTTGACAAATGGAATGTCTGTATAATTTTCCACTTGCACCTGGGCAGTCTTGCTTTGAGGCCTGTAGCCTGTGTACTGCAATTTTCTACAAGGCTAGTGTAAGGTGAAGACACTGTTCTTTGGGCATTTTTGCACAGAAACATCTTGTGAAGGGATTTTTGAAGAGTACAGGACAATGTCAGAGCTCTACCGCTCAGAAATGTACCTCTGTTCCTTTCTTAAAACCTGATTTCCCTTCAAAACAAAACAGACTTCTCAGTTAAAGTTTTTTTTTTTTTCATTTGTGTAAATACAAGATCGTTTTTCTCACTGCCTTAAAAAGCATTGTAGGTGTAGCCTGTGTACTGCAATTTTCTACAAGGCTAGTGTAAGGTGAAGACACTGTTCTTTGGGCATTTTTGCACAGAAACATCTTGTGAAGGGATTTTTGAAGAGTACAGGACAATGTCAGAGCTCTACCGCTCAGAAATGTACCTCTGTTCCTTTCTTAAAAACTGATTTCCCTTCAAAACAAAACAGACTTCTCAGTTAAAGTTTTTTTTTTTTTCATTTGTGTAAATACAAGATCGTTTTTCTCACTGCCTTAAAAAGCATTGTAGGCTGCTACATGCATACAGTTCAATCTTTCTACTGAACTTCTTCCTCTCTGCTACTAAAGCACCCTGCCAAGTACCACATATTTACAGATAAAGAAGAGTAGGAAGAACAACTAAGAAGTCTTTAACCAAGGGAAGGAAAGAAAAAGACAGAGATTATGACTCAAGCTAATATTTTCCACAGAAATCGGGAGCTGTAGAAAGTCAGTTGCCTGTGGTAAAGATATAAAAGAACGTCTTACCTTTTAAGGCTTGAAGCTAAGGCAGGGTTTTTTTGTACCAATGAAAAATGTGCATTTCCACTAAAATTATTCTTCCTGCAGGTATGTAGATGAGAGTATCTAAAAACTAGTATTTTCAGTGTTTAACAAATTGAATTTGTTTCAGGGAACTCAGTGCATAATTTAATATCTAATGCTCTAGGGACAGAAAACGTCTGTAAAAGCCTTAAATCTGTTCTTCTCAGCACACAAAACCAAGACTGGCTACACAGCCTGTCAGTACTAGGGCTTCATAGTATGTTGTAGAAAACAAACCTTCAATTATTTTTGTCTGTATACAACAACTCCTCAGATGATATAGCCTAAACAATATCTCACAGTATTTTTCTGCCTTAGATTCTCAGTAAATCTATTATTATGCCTATCTTTTTTTTCTCCTCATCAAGCAAGTAGGACATAGAAGGAAGAAGTTATTTTAAAACCATGAGTTACACTTAAAATTTTTTAATTTACCTAAAAATAAAGGCTGCCAGATCAGAATAATGATGAAACAAACCAGATAATCAGTGCAAAGTACCATTTTCTCTGAATACCCATCACACAGCTGCATTTAAGAACCATGTTTCATGTAAGACTTTCTGCCTCAGCCTGAGCTTGCCCGTTTGTCGTCCATGCTGCCTGATTCCTGCCCTGCACTGTGCTGCTCTGCCACCCACCGGCCTCTTTACTCCTGGTAGAGAGAAGGCAGTGCAAGAACAAAACGATTTTCCTACACACATCAAAACGGCGATTTGGAACAGGCCCACCTGGAGTATCTCTACAGCAAATGAAGCATCATTTCAATATGCTATCTGTACTTTTCCAAAATGAAGAAGACCGAACAAAGTGTTGCTGAAGGAACGGGGCAGACACCATCCAGCACTCAGCTACTTGAATCACGTCCATCCTGGGTACCACTGGGCTGCTGAACTTCCCACACATTTGGACTCATATTTAGGAGAGATGAGCATCTTCCACTGGCATCAAAAGGCAGCTATGAATGACCCCTGCCTCAGAAAGTTAAGACCATTGTTTATGTATTTAATTGTGGATTGACCTCATAGATATCTAAAGTGAGCATGCACATGCATCAAAACTTAGGGGTGAGAGAGGTTTTGAGTTTTACCTACCTTCCTGTGAGATAAGAAATTTCCACAGACTGGAAAGATCTCTCTTACCTTTGCAACCCCTCAATTAATGTCTAATGGCTGTGTTTTCCATGTTGGCAGACCACGATTTCCTGTCCACAGGAGCACTAGAATTAAGTAGCAAAGCCCATTTTTGCACTACCAACTCTTCACAAGTTATTTTTATGTTTTGAAAATTAATATCACATTACGGGAACAGAGCTATTTTGAGCTTAAAATGCTTTGGGAAGCTTCTATAGTTTTACATAAAAATGTAAAAATTTTTCCCCAGTATTAAAAGCAATTAATATTCACAGTTTCTATTTCAACCTGGGAAAGATGATGATCATAATTGATTGTGATCTAATATAGGGCATAAATATGTTACCCCATATTTCCATGCTCACATGAAAGCATAGCTTTTTATAAAGGGCATCCAATATTCCGCTATGATTAATGAGAACCCTTTCTGTGCCACACGTCCAGATACCTCATGGACATCAGATGCTCATCCTCCCTTATCACTTAAGCAGGAGTGCTCACTCCTGAATTCATGTTCTGGTTATTATATGAACAGTACTATTAAATAGCACCAAAAGTATTACTGCTTTTGGCTTATTTGATAAGCTGTCCTTTGAAGAGACTCTTCCAAAGTACATTCTTCCCACATATGGCTTACACTTCTGTTATGCTTTGATTAATGAAGTATGGTAAGTCTTAGCATGCAGTCATCCAGCCAACTTGACAGCCTGGTATATCCCTTTTATTTGAGAGTCGAATGGTTACCGTTTCCATAGCCACCCTTATTTTAAGTGGTTTAAATTCTCCAGGGCTAACAGATAGCTCAGTGTTTCCCTCTTGGAATAATGAAGGGCATGTTCCTTTTAATGATGGTCATATTAGACATTCTCTAATTCTTTGTGTTACTTGGAGGCAATTATGTTACACCAGTTTGCATGAAGTAGACCAAAGAGAAGAAAAAGATCAAGATGTTGCCACACACTGACACTATGAACACGCTATTAACGAACATTGGCAAAGGAGGTGGGGAAAAAAAAACACCAACCAACCAAAAAAACCAAAAAATCCACCAAAAGTCAGATTCTCAGCTAACACATACTAGCAGTGATGGGATCCCAGGAGCAGCTTCAACAGCCACCAGCTTAGGGACCTTCGTGAATGGAGTATTCTTGCACGTTAGTAACCGAGGCATGCACCCAAGTGTCAGGATCTGCAGCTGTGAACTGTCCGCATCACAGAAGAGGGAAGAGGAGACCTGGTCACCTTCCAATCATCCAGTGTCACTGATTAGAGCAGACAATAATTCAGAAATAAGATTATCTTAGGCTCTGAAGTACTATTCAGTATGGAGGCCCTGCAACTAATGTCTACCAAACCATGATACGTATAGTAGGGCACAACTGGTATTCGATATGCCAAAGGCAGATTTCAGCTAACATATGTGAGGTAAAGGTAAGATATTGAAATACTAAAAAGCCCAGGGATTCTACCACAACAAACCAAAACACGGAAAAAATATCTTATCATGACCTTGCTGGATACAGATCTGTAGAGATTTGTGAAGTTTGTCTTCATTGACATCTGCTCCCAAGCTTATTAGCTCATTTACATTCAGTAATTATCTTACTGTTCCTTAGCTAGACTTAGAAGTCATGCAAATCAGAGTAGAGAAGATACTAAATTTCACCAGGTGCTAATTAAGTCACCTAGGGTTTGCTTCATGTGAATTTTGCCATCAGTGCAAAAGGCTCAGTGGTTTTGGTGCTAAGCCCCCATGCTCAACTGCTTGCACCAAAGACCCACGCTCAGGTACAATACTTAGTATTCTAGATGATCTTTTTACATCAAGTTTTGATCAGAATAAAATATTATGTTTCATTATTATACTTTCAATATGGGATAGTATACCATACTAGCTAATACTTTTGTTTGAGATATATACTTTTATATAATACTTTTGTTCTAGTTGTAGCACCAATGGGGGGTGGCCAGCCTCAGCTAGGGTTCTGGGTTTCACCCTCCTGGTCCTTCAGACAGGTCAGGAACTGGTGCTGGCTGACTGGGCACTCTGTTGCCTACAATCGTTTGGTTTTCAGGTCTGAAGTACAAGCACCCTTCTGGCCAGTGTTAACAACGACCTATGTCAGCTCATAATCACAGACATGGCTACAACATATGTTAAGCATTCACATTTCCAGTTCAGCACAAAGAACAATTATGGGACTTTACACAGTGACAGGGACAGAGCTGAAACAATAGGACCACCATGTAAGGCAACAGGCAGAAGGGCTTTCTCTTTGCAAACAGGCATTACAGGATTATTTGGCAAGCTGTGTATGCACAGAAAAAAATTGAGGGGAAGAAGCCAGCAGACAGAAGGAAACAGTTTCGTCCAAGAAGAGGGAAAGAGTAAGTATGCTCTCCAGGGAACAAAAGCATGTGCGTGTAGTGAACCACCTACTGGTTTTTGTTTCTCCTGCACTGGAGGCAATCAAGACTTTAGTTTGATCTAGACACTGGGTTTATAGCTGTTCCCTTGTGTCCACCTATGACTGATCTACACACTTGTATAGACGTTGAGCTCCAAAGTGTCTGTAGAAGAGGAAAGGAACTAAATTTCAACATTTCAGCAGACTGAATCCACTTACGCCTTCTCGTCTATACTTGCACAATCAATTTGTCTTTATAGTTCAGATTATCAGCATCTTGGGGAAGGAGCTGTCAGACGTATTTTTTTAATAAGCATCATGCCTGCCCATATCACCATGCCAATAATTATAGTTCTGGATTGCTTTCTGGGGATTGTGTGTCTCAGGCAAAAGTGAAAAGAAATAAATTAGAGGTATTATTGTAGCCGAGATCACAGATTTTGAATGAAGCTGTTGGGCCCAGTAATTTAGATTTACATTTGTTAAAAATAGCTGTCAAAGTTATATGTCAATCTGTTAGCACAATGTTTAATTTATCTTTCTCCTCAGCAAGGTTGCCTGGAAACAGGGAAATAGTCTGAGAAATCCCTTTGTGAAAGGGTGGTATCACTTGAGAAATCAATATGGCCACTTTATGACTGCTATTTTTATTCAAAGATTTAGAACCTCTGAGATAAAAAAAAAACAACCTTGTAGTAATTTTAAATACACCTGGTACAACTAGCAACTTGGAGGTAGGACTCTGTTTGGCACTTTGTTCAGTGACAGCAATCTGTCACTTTCTCAATTATAGCGTAAACTGGTATTGCTCCTGGCACATGAAACAATCACATTCCAGGCAGAGTTTCTCTTGCAATATGCAAACTTAGGACTGAGGGCTGACGGGCATCACAGAGAGATAAAAGAAAGCAAATTATTTTTAACCACAGGCCATGAGATTGCAGCACGAAGTGCAATCAGAGCATGGAAGCATCCATACTTACAGTGTCTGGCCCTGGCAGACAAACAGAGGTCTCATGGCCAGAGTGGCTCATTCAAATGATGTTACTGAGGAGACATCCATCCAGGTTTGCTGTCAGCTCATGTACTGTTCCACGTCATGTGTGACTGAGAAAGACAAGGAGGCAAGGACAGACAGAGATGACTATGTCAGTTATATTAACTGGTCAAGGGGAGAAATGATCATGCAAGACTTTTCAGAAATAGAGCTCCATGCCGTGAGTCTCTCATTTGCCTGTGCTGAAATCTCTGCTGATGAATAATGGTCTTTAGGGAACACTTACGAAACATAAGCATCAGTCACTGCAAAGAGCTTTTTGAGCTAAACAGCTATGTTGTAGGATTTCTTCTAATGCAGAGGATTTATCAAAGCTTTTGATTTTTTCTTTATCGGATTATGCAGAGGTTTAAGAACCCAATACATCCTTAATTGTATGAAAAAACATCGTCACATAGGTTATTGCCCTGAAGTTTTTGGGACACATCTATGGGTTTAAATGGACTGCTTGATCAGGCTCCATGATTCTTTGCCAGCTCCATCTAGCTACGGGTTTTGCAGACCTACAGGTGACCCTGGTCCTTGTGCCCCTACCCTCCTGGCAGTTGGGCTCTTCTATTTTCGACATTTCTCAGCATCTTGCCATTGTAGACACCAGATAAGCACAAACATTGCTGAACTATGAGTACACTGAATATTAAGCCCTGAATGCAATAAACATAGGTGGCTGGAAAAGGCTTCAATGGAGCCAGTTGCACCATTGTGCAGTCAGGACTAGAGGAAGACGCAGGCAGAGCAAAAAAGAGTAGGAGAAGGCAGTGCCTGCTGGAAGAGCAGGGTGAACAGTTTATACTGAATAATTAATATGATGTGCTTCACCATTCTCATTCTTCACAGATTGTCTGTCAGCAGGATTACAATTTTCCCATTAATTTTCTGTGGGGAAAAAAAATCCAGCTTGATTTCTGCCAGTAATGTTGTTTGTTATCAGTGGAGACAGAGCGAGCATTCAGTATGCAGACTCACGGGTTGCACTGGTTGCTTTTGGCTGGACAAACATACCTTTTTCTGTCACCTTACCTGGAGAGTGACATTCTTCAAAGCCTGGTCCTGCTACAATTGAATTTACTCCAGGATCCCCATTGACTTGAATGATATGAAACAATACCCTGCAGTTATATGGTCAAATCAAATCAGTGCACCACGGGTACTCACACTGAAAATAAAAACAAATCCCTAGAGGAGTTTACACTCCACATGCATGAATTTTCCTGTCCAAAAAGGTTACCTATACATGGAGGACGTGACAATAAAAAGCATAGGTCAATCCCTAGTCTTTGTTAGATCTGAGTATGATAAGTATAATTCACTTGTAGTCAAAAGTCATTTTACATTGATACATTTAACAGCAAAATTTGACACAAGGCAGGAAGGCCAGGAGCTGATATGAAGCAACTTTTTGAGTTTTGTGGCCTTCAGCTAGAGCTAAGATGACTCAAATAATGTAACATGCAATTCCAATAACGCTGCAGGGATGCTGTTCAAGAGCAAATGTAAATTATGATGAACTTATGCATCCCTGGGGATTTACACAAAGAGAATACAGAGATGATTGCCTTTGGGATGAATGAAGGCTGCAGTACTCACTGTGCTATACCAACATTAGCTTCTGTGAGCAAGACATGAAGAACGATGGCAACAGCAAGCACAGAATTGTTCTCAGAAGGGTTCCGAGTGAGCTGCTCCATGGGTGAACGCCCGTCAGAGAAGCTGGGGTATCTCCAGGGCAACTTGTTTCTCGAACTCTCCTGCCACAAGCATAAAGTATTGATCTGCACAACCCTATAGATTTAGGCTTTGGATTTCAGCAATCTTTCAGTATAGTCTCTGTACACTGCTGTAGCACTGTTTTCAAGAGCCGTTCATGCATGAAGACAGTTCAGCAACACTAGTATGGCCACCAGCACACACACTCAGATGGATGTGGCCTCTCCGCTACTGATGCAGATGTTTGCATGCTAAGGTGTCCAGGCATATAAGGGAAAGTTTAAGAATAAGCAGGACAAGAAACAGTCACCAAGAAATGACAATCAAATTAATAAAACACACGGATTAGAATGTGGTTTTTTTTGTTTTTTTTTTTTTTTTTTTCCAGCCAAAATAATCTTAATGGTGTTTGACTTACAATTTACCAATGCAAGGATCACTCTCGGCCTTGATAATGCGTAATAGAAGTGCTAGTACTTCGGGGCAGGAGGAGGAATTACAGTACCAGTCACCCGAGGTGTACCTCACCCCTAATCAGCTAGAGCTAGCACCTCTTAGGACCATTCTTTATAGCCTGCCTCATTGCTAAAGGCTGGTGTGGGGGTGTGCTGTAGCTTTACTCCCTGACAGCTCCATTAACCTCACCAGAGGGCTAGACTTGGAAACAGAGGAGGGCTAATGTAATCCATTCCCTTAATTTGAGACAGTGACAAGTAAAGCTGCTACAAAGTAAAACTGTTTTTTTCTGTAGTGCCTTGTATTTATTGTGGTCCACAAGAAGATGGTTACTCACAAAAGGGGCCTTTCAGAAGGGCACTCTAAACGTTCAAGCGGAAGGCTTTATTCAGAGGGATCTTTACTTAGCAGCTGTAAAAAAACGGCAGTGTTGAGACCTGCATAAAATAGCACTTTATGATACTGAAAGCAAGGGGGGAACTTGAACAGGGCAAGATAAAGGAAAAGGGATATAAGTAGGAAATTGCAGATGAGTTTTCAAGATGACTTGGTTGAGCCATTCACTGAAACTGATTTTCTGTACAGCCTCATTAAGCTTTCTAGCCCAGGCATTTTAAGTTGTACATTAACAGAAAACTGTTTTCTAGTCTGCCTTGCATTTGCAGGTATTTGTTAAGTAGCACAACCAGTGCTTTTCTAATGGTGAAGAACTGCTAAACTTTAATAGCAACGTTAAGTTCAGAACTCATAATCTGTTAAGTTTGTAACTGAGATGATGTCTAAGACCTTACTGTGAGTTTTCACTGGACTGTTGTTTCCTTGTCCACACGGCTTCTGCATACATGTATATCATAAAGACTACAGGGCCTAAAAGCTCCTGGGGAAAAAAAAAAAAAGTCTTATAGAGAAGATGGGTTTCACTGATTTATTAGACCTCATTCCTTAAATAGTTAAGATCAACTAGCCACTGCATTTGGGGAAATTATAGTTGGCTAGGTTAACAAACAATTGCTTGTCTAGGTGAGTAGCCCCATTAAAAAATCCATTTATCTCAGGAGCACAGGAAGGGTGTTCTCTCTCATCGTGCTTCACGGATCTCCCCAAATCTAATTCAGCATGCTGCTGTATTACAGCAAATCTGCAGAAACACAAACTGATCAGCTCTGAGTTGTGCGTTTCATGGTAGGCAGGGGAAAATAGACTGACTACACCTGGAGAATTTTCTTGCTGTCCTGACTCTTGGAACAGGAGGGAGTGAGTTCAGGGGAGATCTCTGAAATAAGCCGAGGGTGATTTACATGAAGAATTTCAGAAAGCTGGTCTCCCCCCGTGCTCTTCCCCTTGCCACCCTGTTTTATTAAGAAATTGAGAAAACTGGAGGGAACCCCAAAGGTGGCATCAGCACTCAGAGGGCACACACTGCCCTCCGCAGGCCGCCTGCCTCGGGAAGCTCACTGCTGTCTGCAGGCCGACCGTTAAAGTAGGCGAGGCGCCCCTTCAACAAATAACACTATTTTATTTAACTACCAAGACACACCACGGAACAAAAAAGAACAAAAAAAACCCAAAAAAAACCTCCGGCCATCCGAGCCATCAAGCCGCTTTCCTTCCCCTGGTGGGGCCGCCTCTGCCACCGGGCAGCAGCCTCCCCGGCTAACCTCGCCAGCGCTAAAATGGCGGCGGGCGGGCCGCCCGGAGGAGGCCGCGCCTCCCTCCTGAGGGGGGCTGACACGAAGCGGGGGGAGCTGAGGGAGCTGTCTTGCTGCCTGCGCCTTCCTCACTGCCAAAGGCAACTCCCTCAGCGCCGCCTGGAGTGGCGGCTTTGTCCCTGTGGTGCTGGGGACACACCTGGGGAATCCGTGTGTGTTTGTGGAGGTAAAAGGCCCAGCCACTGTGATTTACAGTTTAACCAAGGTACCGGTTAAGAATTGGTGACTGAGTTTGGCCCGGCCTCCAAAAAACATTTGCTCTCCCTTGGCAGCCGTGAGGGGTTCTTCCCAGCCTCAGCAGGGCTTTGGGAAACCCCCGTGGAAGGGGCACAGGGATGTTGCAGGAAAGTAGGAGATGAAAGTCCATGTTGGGATGACTGAAGGGAGTGAGCAGGTTGGTGAAGGTTTCTGATCCCCTTCTTTTTTTACAGTGGATGGCGCAGCTGGTTTTGCTTTTTCATGCCTGAATGTGGTTCTTCCTGTAAGCAGGTAGAGCCGCTGGTAACGAAGTGCATCGCAGGTAACGATGTGCACTGCCTTTGCACAGGAATGAATCTTGGAGCCAAGTCCCCTGTATTCCGATGTAAAATATGCTGCCTTCAGGTTCTCCTGAGAGATAATGGTGAACTTTTTATTTGCACTTGGGAAAACAGTAAATAGGCTAGGGAGCAGAATATAATCTGCTTGGTTGATAAAGATAGAAAAAAAAATTCCTCTGTGTTTCATTCTCCCCCTGGATATTTATTCCTACAGCCCTTCATCACTCTTAATTGTTATGGACTAGAAAAACTTTTTGTAACTTTTACCTCAAAGTTCAGAGTAAAGCGAATAGCCATAATTCCTTCAACAAAACCTGGATCAAATGCTAGCCTTGATGAGAGCTGCCCATATTTCCTTACGTATTCTCAAATAAAGGTATTTTGTCTCTCTTATATAAGAACTTGCAAACATATCATATCAGGAGAGATGCTTATGAGGTGTGAGAGCTAAGAGTTAGTCTAACTATTCTTGTATCAGAGGAGCAGTGACAAACTGAAATAGAAGAGGCAGCCACTCTTCTCCAAATTCAAACCAGACTCAAACATAGGTTTTTGTTTTGTTTTTTGCTAGTTTCCTTCTAACTTACAGGCACAAACAACAATGCCATATGTGATTCAGCCTTCCAATGGCTTTTCCTTGCTGTCATTTTTGCCTGTGATCTTGGAATCTCAGAAGGTAACTGCACCTCAAATGGTATACAACTCTACCCTGCACATGAGAGATAGACAGAATCTTGAGGCACAGAAGGACCCTTATTTTAGACATGGATTATCAAGGTAATTGAGCCTTGTGAACTGGAGTTGTGCGTGGCACAAATGGTAAGATTTATCTGCAAAAGCACAGCCTTATAATGCCTGTAGCCACCTGCTTTTTTTTTTTGAGCAAAAGGCCCCATGGGATTCACAGAGACTGCAGCATGCCAGCACACAGCTGTGCCCTCATTTCTGATGGACTCACCACTTGAAGCTGCTGTAGCAAGAGATGGGGATGTAAGAAATATTGCTTATAACCCACTGAGCTCCGTCACCCAGGCATCAGGCTGAGGTGTCCAACTTGGGGGACAGTCAGTCTGAACAGGAGATTTTGTAGTTGCTCATGTTGTTGCAGTTTCATCTCCAATCAGGTCATCCCTGATTTCCTGCCAGAGCAGGATGCAGAGCTCTTTCTAGCCTAGTTTTGCAGACTCAATGAATTCAGGTGAAGATTGGCTCAAGTATTTAAATTATCTGATTTCCTCCAAAAGTTTGAACTGCCTTTCATAGATTCTGCTGCAGCTACCACTAATGAAAGCTATAGGTGTAACTCAGATGTGATTCAGAGAGTCAAGTTCTCATTTTGGTGCAGTGTAAAGCATCTGCTCTGAATTCAGCACAAGTAACTTCTCACTGACGCTAAGGGAAATTATGTATGTCAAATGAAAAGAGGGCATGCCCCATGTATGAACCGGGCAAGCCAATTTATAGTCTCAGTTACACTACTGTAAACATAAGGCAGTTCGTTAACTGCTAGTGGTGCTGCATTTATACCACTTATATGTGTTCTAATTTAATAATATTTTAAAAAATGCTCTTGCATGTCTGTCTTCAGCGTGGTTGATCTGAGGCTTTGGGAAGCCACCTTATGAATTTACGGCGCAATCACTATTAGTCCACAGAGTGGTGCTGTTGGCATATTCTGGATGTACTGCAGCAGAATACAGATGTTTCTTAGGTCTGTTTAATTTAGCTAAACTTTTGTCCAGGTGACATTGTAACTAGGGACAGAATTTAAACAAAATACTTTACATTTCTTTTCCAGGCACTCAGCTTCTCTGAACAATAGGGGTTCTGTTCTAATTGCAGGTTAGTTTTCATGGTTTTTAACTGTGCTCATGTTATGTTATTGTTGTTGTTTGTAAGTGAATGTTAGCATTATTTGACCCAGTGCAGGACTGCAGAGAGCTGTCTGTCCTTCTCAGGTCTTTGTCACTCAGTGTATGAAGTAGCACGACCTCAGGGTTTTAGATGGACAGCTGTGGAGTATGCCACCTAGAAGGGCTTCCCTTCAGCCTGAGGCTCTGCGTGCAGGGGAGCCTGGTACAGGAGCCAGCGTTACACCTCTTGCTCACCAAGTGGTGTGCGATGGCCACTGGTGTCCTTTATGACTAGGCAGAAACAACACTGTTGATACTGGGTCAAACTTCTCTACATTATGCCACCACGGGCTTTTGTCTACATTATGCCGCTACAGTTTAACTCTCTCTGAGAAAAAGAGAGAATATTTTGGTTCCCATGCCCATAAACTTCTGGCCTTTCTGAGGCAATTGCCAGCGACTCCTGTCTGTACTATTCTGTACCATCCTAAAAAAGTTACTTATTTCTTTAGAATTTGATACTGTCTTAATTATTGTGGAGAATTAGGCAACCTTTATCTTAATCGTTGGCTCACCAGCTACAGGTCACAAGAGGCAAGTTCTTTTAACTTATCAGATGAATTAGCCCTTGCAGACCTTTCTGCTTTTTCCTGAATTCTCTCTTCTGTGTACTTTGACTCCTTGACTATCGTCCCAAAAGGAGGGAAGTAACTGCTGCTTCACAAAATGACGTGTCTCTTGATTTTTCTTGAGCCTCACTGGTGAATCCAGCTTGAATCTTGCTAAATTGCAGAATAACAAAGGAAGTCCAGTCTTTTTTTCTTCGCTGTCAGGTAGGATTTCAGACAGTTTTGCTTTGAGATCTCAGTTGATGTGGCCAGTCCTGTGGGAATCCCTCTGACCTGGTTTCTGCTGGTACTGCTCACCTAGCTAGTTTAAAATAATTAATAGGTATTTGTGTAAATGTACTCTGAAGGATGCATAATAGATTTTCTCAGGAAAATTAATTGTAATTTTATCACTGATAAAGGATTTCTAATGGCTTTAAAATTTATACAAAGTGAAACAAGAAGACTAGATCTGCTGAGAACAGAGATAGATAATCCTGGTTTGAGAAATCAAGAGCAAGCTCTGCACAGAAAATCTATGCTGCTTTATAGGATAAATGTCTTGTTCTACATCTTTGTGAATGACTATTATGTATTAAAGCTTCACAGACTGTATTGCAAAACATTCATGTGCTCAATTTTGAGCACATTGCCAGTGGAACACTTGGTTTACGTGCACAATGAACCTGGTGATCTCTTATCTCTGCATTCCACATACACAAGGATTAATTTTATAAAGGCTGACTCTGTCATACTTTCTCTGCTTAAATTTATTTTAATATATACTCCAATATCCAATTCTTGACTGATTTACCTATATAAGTGTGTATCACAAATTTCATTAAAGCATACATCACACAAACTTTGTCAGTGGCAAGTTGTAACAAAGCTTTATTTTGTACAGTATTTTCTTCAGTTGCATCATACTTCCAAGATGCCTGCGACTGTTCTATGAGACACTTTTTCAGCTGCCAAAAAGTGCACAGCTTTCAGAAGAGAAATTTTCCATGTTACGTATCTGCTTTGAGCTGATAGGTATCTAAAGTTAAAGCTCAAATAGTTCTGCCATTTCTGGGAATATGCACAGGAGGATAAACAAATTCTTTGTTGTTGTTGAGAAGACCTGCGTGCTTTGTAGAAAAGTTTTTGACGTGGTGGGGAGATTGCTCTTTTGCTACCTGGAGCTTTCTCTAGCCTACGCAAATGTACCTTCGTCTGGCCAGGTTGAAACTTTCAAAAAAGCTTATTTGTATGTGCTCAGTAAAACTTTTTTAAAGCACAGAGCTAAATTTAGCCTAGAGATCTCACTTGCAGTGAGGGTGCTGCATCCTCTGTCACTCGTTTCCAGCTGCTCTGTACATCAGTAACAGGCCCACAGAACAGCAGAGCACACTTCCAGAACGAGCATTTTTCAGTACTTGTTCCCACTCTGTATGTGGAGGGTCTTCTCCAGATTACATACTAGAGGAGGTGGTAGACTGGGGCAGGGAAGCTGTCACCCCTATTGGAGAAAGGGAGGCCATCAGGGCAAAGCAGCATAACAAGCTTACTAAAGTACCATTGCCCCAGACAGAAAATGCTTCCTGCCAGAACTTGGAGTTGAATGTGGGATTTCCAATCAGTATCTTCCTCCACAGCCAGAAAACAGCTTTGAAATCCACTGGCAAAATATGTTTCATATTTTCCTTCACTGTCTTATCCAGTTTAAGGTTAACAATTCACATGCATAAGAAAGTGCTCTTTTAGCCCAAACTGGCAATCTGTATGGCCTGGAATTTCTATTTTTGCACTAAAAGAGCAAAGTTAATAACATTAAAAGAAACTTAACACCACAAAGTTAAGCAATCCAGATTTGTGATGTGCAGTCATTCCTCCCCTTGCCTTATTTCCTATGAGTCCTCCAGATTCTACAACAAATAATTCAGGGATTCTAGAGACAGCAGTCTTATTTACTGCATAGCTTGCCTACACTCTCAGAAACTCTGTTCTCCACCCAGAATTTTGCTGAAGCTGTTTGGAAAAATAGGATGTACTCACGTACTTAAGAACAGCAGGATAGCATATGCACAAAGGGGCCAAGTTTCAGCAACCTTAGTATTCTTAGCTCCTAACTGAAGTTTTTAGACTACAGAGTATTTTTTTTGCTTAGTTTAATATAGCTTCGGTGAGGGAGAAAAGGTTGTAAGATTTGCTGAAGAAAACCAAAACACTGATAGGGGATAAATCTTACAACTGTTTGAAGAGGAAGTAAACAAGGTATCAGAGCTTTCCTAGCTGGGGGAATGGTGAGATTTAAACAGATTTCTGCCTTTAAATGTTTATTCAATTTCCTGTAAGTTCTGGTTTGTTACCTTTTTCTCCTAGTTTTAATTAATGAAGAACTGAAAGGTGAGCTGCAGTTTTACAGAAAGGTAAGGACCTGGTTGCCTGAAAGCACTTGGGTTTAGAAAATGCCCAGTGCAAAAAAGTGTTCATTTGTTTCAATTTAAGTGACAACAACGCATTCATTGCTGGCTGGTTTTTGGAGGTTCGGAGCTACAGACTTTGCAGGCACAACTCCATTTACTCCCCTGAATAAGCCAAATACAGTCCAACTGTTTTTACTTTCTTTCCTTTCAAAATGGAATTTGGCATGTCTGCGTATCTGGTCTTGTGGGGCTCTGACGCATACTGGTGCAAAGCCCAAGGATTGCAGGTGTGGAGTGTTGTACATAGCTGTGCAGCGTTAAACAGTAACAGCAATTGTCTGTAAGCAGTTGTTACATTTCTTAATTTTATGGTCATCTCTTGAATTGGGTAAATATATCTTTGACCGTGTTCCATGTAGCCTTTTAACAAAGACATAAAGAAAGGGAACTATTTTCTGGCCTTTAAAGCATTCTCACTTTCCCATTCCTAAAGGCTTGCCAGAATCAATGAGAGTATCTTTGGAAACATTTAATCTATTCAGCAATTAGGCTTTGTTATTAGTGAATGGCTAAATTTACATGCCCACAAGTATTCTTTCTAACACTAACAGCCTGAATTAGAGAAAGTCTGAAATTCTGCAATGTGAAACTCATGATTTAGTGTCCCCCTTGGCCTAGGCCCCACGGCCTCTTCTTGTTTGCCTCTTCTGTCTTTCTTGAGGTTCCTCTGAGGCAGTATTAACCCTGCATGTTAGCCAGGTGACATTTGTTTGAAAACCGAGTCCTTTGGGGAAAATTCCCTTCTTCACACAGGATGGGGCAAGAGAGTAGGTCAGTGGCTGGAGATCAGTCTATTTTGCTTCATTGTTTATCAAAAAATGTTAATTCTTTTTTTGGATAACATTGTGTAAGTATTAACATTTGCTTTCAAAACTTAGTGAGCTTCTCTGAGAGTAAAGGGTAAGTACTCCATATGTTCTACTTCCATGTTTTCAAAAGAATGTGACTAGTTATATATCAGGCTTGATTCACCTATGAGACTGTCTTAGGGTATGTGTTCCACTGCCGTGCAGTAGTCTGGACCTTCTCCACTCTGTATTTATGTGATACTATTGTAAAGGCAGGCAGTGTCACTGTCACATATCCTTTCTCAGGTCTCTTCCAGGACAAGGGAAGGAACCTTGGAGGTACACTAGGGAAACACTGATGTAGTGTGATTTGGATCACACTTTCTTGAAGCCAGAGGCTTTTTATTTTAGTGAAGGTAGAAATTGCCCTGAAAATATGTAAGGGGAATTGAGACAGGATTTCCTTTCTGAAGAATGCGTAAAGGCGTGCAGTTGTCTTCAGAGGGTGATAGGATTTCTGAGAAGAGCAATATTTCAGGATCATGTTTGTCTTGGCTGGCTGGGATAAGGAAAGAGCTTGATGCCTAGAAGGGGAAAAGGAAGGAGTATTCAACTGAAGGATGTGGTATGGCAAAAAGATAAAGGAAGTCATGTAGAGGAGATGCAATCAAGAACAGATTTTTTGTGTGTGTGTGTGACAAAGTTATACACTCTTTGACTGGGATTCCACCTTCTTCTTTCCAATTGCCAGGACTTCTGTGTGGGCTCTTTCAATGCTGTCAGTTGCCATACTTCATTAATGACCCTTAAGGGGCTAACATTAACACCTGTTTGTGGTTATTTCCTGTCACTGTTTACTCTCCCAGATGGTACAAATACAATATGCCCAGTGTGTTAGGCATTTGTCAGTAATGTACTCTTTGCCAGCTAAATGCCATTCATGTTAAATTTGGCAGCCATTTCATAGCTTGAAGAGTTTGTCCTCTAAGTCAAAAGCAGAAACTGCAGACAAATCTTAGATTCTCAAAATAAATAAGACAAAAATAGCCCAATTGTTTGTCTTTCATCTTATAGTTTATTTTCTTGTACCAAAAAGGTAGAACTGAGGAGAAGAAGCAACTTAAAATCTGAATGAGTGCCTAATGAGTGACTGAGATGAGTGGCTCCAGTGCAGTTGGATAGGGTGTACTCATGTGATTCTGAATCTACTATTTCATGACCAGAAGAAGATGTGCCACTTTGTTCTGATGACTGAAAGCCACAGATATTGGAAGACTGTGCTGCAGAGAAGAATGTGGTTTCCAGGTCTTGAATGAAGTCTTGTTGTTGCCTTGGAAAGATATTTAAAGAAGTAACCAGAAGGCTAATAAACTGTGTTTCTGGAGTAGTCTGAGAGGTCATCCAATACTGGCTAAAATGTTTCATGTGTGTGTCATGCATGACTTTGATTTCCAGCTCTCCCAGAGCAGGGAACATGTTTTTTTTCTAGGACTGTAATGCACCATGTCCATTCCCAGTTCTAGGGAAATGTTTTATATTGATAGTAATAAGAAAACCACAGTATTAATGCCAACTATCTTGGCTTTGTTAGAGATTTAAAAAGTTGGTGACATACGTGTTTGGGAATTTCTAGCCCAACAGGCAAAAGTCTAAAAGATGAGTAAGTGAATACCTCTGCTAACCCATAGACCAGTTGTTCATTAAAATCATTACTATATAAATTGCAACATTTCAGCACAGGAAGGGTCAAATGGGGTGCTCATGCCAACAGTGGGCCTATAGATGCATTTTATTCCAGGTCAGATGGTGTTATTTAGAGGCTGAATCCCTGACAGCTGTGCCTTGATGACAGAGATGATGGCAAAGCCTTTATCTCTTGATTCCACACAGGCAAATATCCAAAGCTGATTATTTTACTAGACAAAGACCTCATGGAGATGTGAATACAGTCAATTATTGTAGCGGTCCTTAACATGGAGCATGTCTGTTCTGCATGTGTATAAATGTTAAAGTCAATTAAGAATGCAAGCCAGTTTTTAGCTAAACAATCAGGGCCATTTAATATGAGTTTCTTCATAAGGTCTTATACATCTGAGTGAATATGATCTTATTCATTCATCAGCTCCTTCAGGACGATAGATAGTTTGTCAATAATCACATCAAACCTGGACATTGGGTTCTTGTAAGTAAAAAGGTTCTGAGGGAGCAGTTACAGAGCAAGGGAAAAGCGGCAGCTGTAAAAAAGCCACTCAATAGCAGGCAACTGGAGGATCAATAAGAGGTTGTCTTTCCTTAGGGTGTCAGAGCAGAGAAGTTTCTTTAATGCTAGGAATCCGTATCACAAATAGGTAATAGATCCATTTTACATTCCTATGCTATACCATCATCATTCCCAACGTGCAGGGGAGAGTAGTGTATGGGTCAGGAGGCCTCACTAAGCAACCATTCATTGCCTTTGTTCTCCTCGTCATTTTGGAGTCTCATCTCTTTGAAATCTTTAGGGTTTGTGGATGTGGCATATGGCTGCAGTGTGCCATAGAACAAATATACTTATGGTTAAAGATTTTTCTGTAGGTCTTACCAATCTTAATATCCAAAACTTTTACCAGCTTGTATGAAAAGCAACCCCATTTTTTTGTAATTTGGTTTTTCTGTTACATACAGTGCCAGACTTAAGCGTTGCAACACTCTAGTGGCCATGTGCAAACTGTCCTCATAGAAACCAAATAATTAAAGAACTGCTTAAGAAGATGAAAGGAGTTAGAAAGTCAAAGAGAGACAGAAAGACTCAGGGTGTCTGGCTTCAATGGTGATGATTATGATCTGAGGCTTCTTTTGTTCCCTGCAGTTTGATGCCCCTTCATTGAGGTGGGTATGATAGAACAGATTATCTCTAAATTCAGATAATTTTTGATTCTGTTTTATACAGTGTGCTTCTACAATCACCTCTGAATACCATTGCCCAACTGAAACGGTAGTAAAGAGCAGGGAGGAGATAGAAACACACATAAGACATGCTTTGGATTTTGGAAACGCCAAGCAGCTGACTACAGAGTTGACTTTTTGAATGCAGACGGCCAATAAAGACTGGTTTATTTTGGAAATGGTCTCCTGTTTCACTCCAACTCCCTACTGATTACTGAGGTTTAATTTCCTATATCAGAAGAGGTTTGTGTTTCTGGTTGTATGGTAAAGAGTGAGTCTGTGGGTTTTGAGGCCCAAGCTCAGATTCAAAGGGGTCAGAGTGGCTCCCTCTGTATGAGGAAGCTAAAGTTTCTAACATTGCTGGAGGAGGGCATGTAGTCCAGCACAAGCCTCCTTCAGTACAAATGTTTGATAACAACTATTAGAAAATACATGAAGCTCTGAAAGCCTATTCAGTGTGGGACTTAAAAACTAGAATCCTCCAGCAATGGGTAGGCCACAGATTTTCTCAACAGCTCAAGAATAGTTTCTCCTGTACTGGCAGCCCTGTAAATTCAAGTGGAGTGCTGGACAGATTGTTATGTTCTTTCTGCCTCCTTTGTGACTATCAGTCATAAAATCTAAGTAATTGGGAATTAGATGACAATTTTAGTGCTGATAAAAATTGAGAAAGAATGGAATCCATCTGGGTCCTCTCAGAACCGTGATGAGATGCTGTGGTGACAGGATTCGTGTGTGTGTGTGTATGTGTATTCACTAAACAACAGGGCTAAAATGCTACTTTGAAAGTTCAGGCAGAAGTGAATAAATTTGTGAGAGTTACTTCTCGATTTTCAACTTGGATTAGCATTTAGAATTGCTTGCACAAATCACCTTTACAGGTCTACTTGATCCATCTATTCTCTTTCTGAACAAATGTCTTACCTGACTTTGAAAAAAGTAAACTAAATCTCATAAAGGCACAGAGCATAAGCAGGAAAATGTGGGACCATGCCTGCTATTCATTCTCTTGAGGAATATCCATAGAGAGCCATGGAAACTGTGTGGGATTACAAATCTTACCCTACAAATTGACTAACAACAAATGAGATATCCATGTGTCACCAGTGGAGAGCTCTCTCTCAGACATGCCATTGCCAATGTGACAGTCATTAGTATTAGGAAGAGAGCAGAGAGCACTGTCTGTAGTCTTGGGCAGATGGTGCATCATAAAAGATGTTTTATTTCAGTCCAGACACTGGACATTAGTTTGTGAGCTCAGTGCAATGAAAATTTTTAAGTATGAAACTAGGATTTTCCAGATGCCAAAGCTCATTTACATGAATTTGAATCCTTTTATTTTTAATCACTGCTACACTTTGCTTTCTTGCTCTATGTGACACATATTTTTTATCAGCAGCAAATGGTATCACTTTGAATATGCTGTTATTTCTACTTTTAATGATGTCTTTGTACTTTGATTGATACGGATTATACATTCAGCATGATCCTGTGCCACAGATTATCATCAAAACAGATTTCCCTCTGGAGAGTCTTTGGCTTGGCTATAACACGAGACATTTTTTCTCAAAAGTATTAAGATCCATGAAGGACAAGGCTAGCAGGGAGAGAGAGGTTCCTGCATTTTCAGTTCACTGAGAACATTAAAGTGTTTGGAGCAGGTTTCTCTTGTTGCTGATAAAGGTGGACAAGAATTGCCATTCTGTCTGACTTCAAAAGAATTTACATTACTGTTCCTGAGCTATAGGCTGTCTTTACAGCCTATATGCACTTTTGCGTCCATGTACATCTGCCATTACCAAATTGCTCTGCTCTAAGAGGAGCCTAGACAAACTCTATAGCTGTGTCTATGCTATGAAATTCAGGTGGAACATTCCCAGCTACTGGGAGGTTGCCTGTGGTCACAGAGTGTTAGAGTCTTTCTTGCCATAGATTGGGCCCACTCCAGCTACTGTTGTCCCTGAGCTGTTCCTGGACACAGCTTGGCAGCAAAAAAGGCCCAGGGACCATTTTCAACAGACTGTTCATATGTGCTTGACTATGACAGAATTCGATTGTTCCATTCAGTGGGAATGCTACTGTGTGTGTAAAATTTAGCCAGGAGTGATATATCCACTGTCAGGCTGAATGCAACTAACTGCCCCAGTCTACCATACTAGCAGTGCTGACCTTGATGTCTGAAAGTTGAAGACCTTTTCTCCACTGCATCTCCCACCTGTGTGTGAAGAGGTAACAGCCTCATGACTGCTGTTATTTGCAATCATAATAACTTCTTCTGCCATGATAGGTCCCTGATACTCCTTTTTCCCCTGTTCGAATGCACAAACTGGGGGAAGACTCCCAAGGAGGAGTTGATTTTGCCTGAGCTGACAGCATTGTCCTCTTGGCTGTTCATGGTGCATTTCCAAGCATAATCAGCACATTCAGGTGCAGGCTCCACACTACTTGTGCATTTAGAGTTAAACCAACCTGCCTATTCTGGCATTGTGATGCAGAAGCAAGAAAGGACAACCATTATCACTACACAGAGTATTAACTATTGCCAGCCTGCCAAGGTCAGCTAAATATCCAACCAACATTGATTCCTGAAGGGCTGCACACCTATTACATCCTCTTCTATGTAAATGCCTACATAGTGGCATGTATGTCCACATGAGTGGACTCCCAGCCCTTTTAAAGATCAGGCTATGTATTTAAGTCCTCAGATAAAAGTCTTTATCCATTTATTTTTGAAAATACTGGCTTTCCTAGGTGTGGATTTTAATTTTTTTTTTTTAAATGAAGCCCTTTTCTTCCCTAAGATGCTCCCCAGAGCTCTGGGGTAACCCCTCTCCTTTTTCTTCTCCCTGGGATTTATCTGTTATTACAACCTTGAGGTCTGTAACAGGGCTGCTTGTGCCAATGACTGATTAATAAAAGGCTGAGATTCCTTACAAAGACGTGCTCTCCATAGTAGGGTGACTATCTTCATAGGCATGATGGTATGAGACTGAGAGTCTTTACGGTAAGACAACTGCTTTCTTTATCCATCCTTTACTTCCTTGGAATATTCAAGCCTTCATACTGCTTTACTTTACCTCTTGTTAGAGAGAGTGAAAACTGTCAAGTACTTCCTGCCTTTGTTGGTGAAATCTTCCCATGTGTTATTGAACTGGTTATCGGGGTGGACAAGGAGATAGGCACTGACATGCTGCCTTCTTCTTTGTTTGAGCTCACTCTGTAGAGTCTCAGTGTGTGGAGTTAACCAGTGTCCCTGTCACATTGTTTTCCCTCCAAAACCTTCTCACCTAGATTCTCCTTGACAAAATTCTTCACTGGTGAGTCTCAAGGTATTACAGAGATCACTGAGACTGGAAAAAACATCCACCAATAGAGCCTTATATAGGAAATGATCATCTTAACTGCAGAAGAACTAGTGCCTCCTTATACCAATTACAAGTTTTTCAGTGCCAAAACTCCATGAAGATTTCAAATAAAAGAGAAACAGAGTGCTTTCACAAATAAAAGAGAAACAGAGTGTTTTCGCATCTTCTGTGTTCCAAAAAACAAGTTAAACAATGAGACCCTTTAAAATGAGTTGGTATTCATTGAAATGAATTTCTTCCTAAGGGAGAAGGGCTAATCAGCTAAAGGGCTTTTTTTTTTGCCTGTGTGTAGAAATCAAGGTAGTAAAATCTAATTTGATTTACAGGAATGATGGTGGCACATAGCTCTGATGTGCCATTAGCTGTCCCTGTGGGTATTTTTTCTGCTATTTTGTCAGTTAAGTTTTTTCAGCTGGCATGTTGCTTTTCTCCTTCCTGCACTGAAAATAATCTAAGAGATATGGAAACTGTGTTATGAATTATTCTTCAGTTTTGCACAACTGAATTGAATAATTTTTACTATGGTTTTGGTCTTTGTTCTGCCTTCTTTTCTATTAAAACTCAATGTTAAACAGCTGTTTGACTTGCATGTGTGATGCTTCTAGTTTACTTCAACACACTTAACCTGTGTCTAGTTATTCCTAGGGAAGGAAGGCATTATTTCATGAAATCTGTAGAACAGACCTATACCATTTCTTGATGTAAGACAATTTATACAAGTTGTGGATTTGCTATAGGGGGGAGGGTTTTGTTATTATGATATCTGATCCCAGGGCTTGTTTTTGTGTTATTCAGCATTCTGAGCTCAGTATTTTTTATGGTGGGGCTGGTGCTTTTTGGGGGCATTTTTTCGTACAGTTCTTTGGATGTTTTGTCTTTACTGAAATTTCTCATTCCACCCCAGTATTCTGACTTCCTCCTTCACTGATTTTTTGGCTCTGACAGTGCTGGGACCGCTTTTTTTCTCTCCCTTTTTAGATTTTTCTGTCTGTCTTCAAAATTCCAGCTTCCCATTTGGTATGCTTTAATATTTCTGTTTCATTTCCTCTGTGTGCTGCTCTGTGTTTTCTGTTGGTTTTATTTACTTGTGAAAACTCTAGAAAAAGTTTAAGCTGTTAGCTGTCTTTTGTTCATTTTGCAGATAGTCTGTAGTGACTCTGAAAGTTATATTGGGATTAATGCATGCCCTGCAGAACCAGCCATCTCTCACTGACCATTCTTTCACTGACAATTTATATTCATCAGTTTACTTTATATTTACGTTCACAAACTCATAATTTTTGTTTAAGGTTCAATGGTTCATCCTGCAAGACATAATAGAAGCATTTAATTTCTTATCATGAAAGTGATGTGTAATAATTTAGTATTTTATTGAAAATATAAGTTCTTACTTTTTTGTGTGTTGTGGTAGGGAGTGAGCTAAATGACAGACAAATGACACACAGTTCAGAGGGCAAAGTCTTCTTTTGTGTTCCTTCTGGACTGATAATCCGTCATGTATAATATTTAGTTATTTCTCTGCAAAGATATAAGTGGCTCTGCTGTCTGAAATGCAGATTTGGGAGTACTGTGTTTCTGATGAAAGAGATTTTGGACTTAATTTGTTTAATGGTGATGGGGCTGTGTTAATTGCAAAAAACCCATGCAGTATGTTCTATGAAGACTGTTTCTTTCCACATGACCTGCTCATCTATAAATAAGAAGATTTAATAAATTACAGGGAAGTGAATCTTTGAGATCTGTAGAAGAAGATTAGAAGTAGATTGGCTATTGACTTCAAAGAGAGCTAAGTGCTCCTGAACATCTTGCCTTTGACAGTATTTTGTGAATGTTTGCATAGCTGGAAAATGGTAAATATGCTACAAATCTCTGACAGCAGAGATTGACACAAATTCTTTGCCTTTGTGAGGGGAGGTTCATAGCATTCAGTTTGCTTTATCAGCAGAGAAGCTAGGTTTTTTTCTCTGAATTAAGGGTACCAATATTTGGAAAAACTTAGGAAATGTATCTCATTTTCCGGAAGATGTTTTAGAAAGCATTATGGGAAGCATACTGGGAAACCATTATAAACTATTAAAAAAAAAAAGAAGATTCAGAGATGTCTGTTTGTTGTGGCTTAACCCAGAACTATTTGAGACACCACAGCTCCAGCAAGTAGGTTTTTTGCAAACATTTGTACTGTTTTGTGGCTGATGACTCCTCTTGGATTGTATTTTACTTCAATTTTAACCTCTGCACAACACTGGCAAAGAGAATGGTTATTCTGCATTAATCATTCCCTGACAGTGAAATGGCAATCCGGACATTTGAAAATGACACAATAAATTCTTGACCCTCACAGCAAAGTTCCCAGGGACTTCAGAGGGGGCTGTGGCCATGCAGATGAATCAACTCCTATACTGTAGGGCAATGGATGTGGACTTGATGCGGACTCAATACCTACAAGCACCCAAGATAGACTGTCGGTGTCTGCTGACACTACCCAAGCCCTGGCTCCAGAGAGAAAGCTCTTCTTCCTGCTCTGGCCCTTTTAACCCAGAATGGGTAGTACCTCATTAGAGCTTCTCCCTGTTCTCTTTGTGCTACAGAAACTATCCATGCAACAATGAAATACTGCCTTCTGGAGCACATGGAAAACTCCAGATGAGTAGAAAAATCTTCCTCTTCCTGCACATGAGGTCTTAGAAGCACCTAGCACTGAGCTCATGCTCCAGAATGGGAATTAGCACTCAGTCAGTTTGCTTCAGGCTGCTTAGTACTTTATTGGTGTGACTTGGTGTCAGTAAGGGACTCAGCTCCTGACACAGCAACCCCATGTATGTGAGGCCCAGCAGCCTCATGATTTTGCAGCAAGGCCACTGGAAAGCCCTGGTGAGTTGAGCTTTGCTGAGCACACAGGCAGCTCTTCATGTGGCAGGGAGGATAGGAAGCTCTGCCCCAGAAGATGGAATATTTCATCTTCTTGGCTCTCTCTCTTCTCTGAGGTATTGTGCCTGACACTTCCCTCTCTCATACCTTATTTGCAGGTTGCACCATTGGTCCACAGAAGGCTAGAGTCAGCAGACTTGAATTTCATGTGCTGTTTACATACTCTTCTTATCACTTTGGGTATTACTTTACTTCCTTATCTTGCATGTGCTTGGTACATGAAGGTATCTAACTCCTTTCTGCTTCCATCCCCCCGTCTTCCCTTATCGGTAGCTGCAGCTCTAATTTCTACATTTACTTTCCATAAGAAACTCTTACTGAGTTTATTTATTATTTCCCAGAATTTCTTCTCTTTCAGTCCTATTGTAATTTGTACAGGTTTCTGCGTGTCTGGAAAGTTGTTCTTAAAATCTCACTTGTCCCTACAGGTAGTGTGGGTCTTGGCCTATGCGTCCATCCCCAATGTATATATAACCAACATATACATCTGACCTAATTATTCATAGGATCACATGATAGAGAAATTAGGGGGAGGGAAGGTCGTAGTCCTCTGTCTATTTTTCCAGTAGCTCCTAACTGTTTCTTGCCATGTATTCCTAGTTGTCTAGTTTTAAATGTCTTTCATGTGGTCAGTATATAATAAAATCTAATGACTTTCACTGTTTGGAAAGTTGGGTGGTTTTTTTTCCTGATAAGAAGCTTGACTTTTCGATTCTCACTTTTTCTCTTTACATATTTTTGCATTCTCCAAAATAAGGTTTCTACTATTGCACTTAAAATCTTCCAATGTTTTTGTAGGTGGCTTTATATCCTGCTGTCCTTATAATCCATTAGCCAAGCCATTAATATTTCATTCTTTTACTGCTTCCTTACATGTCAATGCTTTCATCCCAGATCCTTGCTGTAGTCTTTAGTGATGTCCCTGTAACTTTTAAATTATTTCTGATGATGGAAATATGGAGAGTACTGTACTGGAGATATGAACCAACCCCTCAACTTGTCTAAGTAGTAAGAATGAAAGACCAGTGTCAATTTAAAAGCTCTGCAGATAGGGCTCTATATTTTCAATACCTGAAAATTAGGGCCCCAAGCCTATATTCATTTTACATCAAAATTTCCATGAGTTAATTTGGATTTTTATATCTATAAAGGAAGCTTAATTTGCCTTTAGTATTGGATGTTACATATGTTACAGGGCCAGAAGAGACTGCTCTGATCCCCCATTTAATATATCCAAGGATCATGCTCGTTGACCACAGTGTTGAGCTGGAAAGCCACATTCTCTTGAGTAGCCATCAGGAGCTCGAATCTTTTTCAGCTGCTGCTTCCAGAGTAGACTCCCCCTCCTCCTAATATGGCTTTTGCCTGATTTTATTCCTAGATGGATGAGCCTGCAGCTAGCTGTCTTGAATTAAACATTGTCTTTTCCATGTTCTTTTTCAAGTGATCCAAATTCTATGGTAACCTGATATTGTCATTATTTTGTGTTAGCCCAAATTTTATTTCAGTGCGCTATTTTGCTTCTAGGCTTCTTTATGTTTTTTCCCCATTCATGTTAATAGTTTCTGCAAAAAGCTATTACAAAAACCACACTTCCAATTACACTGACACTTCATTACATGCTTCCTAGCTTGGCTGTTCCTTGGTAAGTGTAGCATAAATTTGGCATCAGCTTTGATGCCAGCAATGTAAATATGTCCCCAGAGGCTGGCAGGCACCAGTGCCTCCCTTTTCTTCATAATCGTAGAATCATGGAATGGTTACAATTGGAAGGAACTTAAAGATCATCAAGTTCCAACCCCCCTGCCATGGGCAGGGACACCTCCCACTAGAGCAGGTTGCTCAAAGCCCCATCCAGCCTGGCCTTGAACACTTCCAGGGATGGGGCATCCACAGCGTCTCTGGGCAACCTGTTCCAGTGCCTCACCACCCTCACAGGAAAGAATTTCTTTCTGGTATCTAATCTAAATCTCCCCTCTTCCAATTTAAAACCGTTACCCCTTGTCCTGTCACTACACTTCCTGACAAGGAGTCCCTCCCTGGCTCTCCTGTAGGCTCCCTTCAGGTATTGGAAGGCTGCTACAAGGTCTCCCCGGAGCCTTCTCTTCTGCAGGATGAAAACCCCAGCTCTCTCAGCCTGTCTTCATATGAGAGGTGCTCCATCCCTCTGATCATCTTCATGGTCTTCCGCTGGACACGTTCCAACAGGTCCATGTCCTTTCTATGTTGAGGACTCCAGAGCTGGACACAGTATTCCAGGTGAGGTCTCACGAGAGCAGAGTAGAGGGGCAGAATCACCTGCTGCGACCTGCTGGCCATGCTTCTTTTGATGCAGCCCAGGATGCGGTTGGCTTTCTGGGCTTTCAGTGCGCACTGCTGGCTCATGTTTAGCTTCTCATCTGTAAGCATTCCCAGGTCCTCCTCGGGGCTGCTTTCCAGCCATTCTCCGCACAACGTGTATTTGTACTTGGGATTGCCACGTCCCAGGTGCAGGACCCTGCACTTTGCTTGGTTGAACTTCATGAGGTTTGCATGGGCCCACCTCTCAAGCCTGTCCAGGTCCCTCTGGATGTCATCCCTTCCCTCCATCGTGTCAACCACGCCACTGAGCTTGGTGTCATCGGTAAACTTGCTGAGGGTGCACTCAATCCCACTGTCCATGTCTCCAACAAAGATGTATAATCACATATGGGGTATCACCATCCCCATACAATCAATGTGGGTACTGCCTCCCACCACTGATGCACCTTGTTGTCCCAGCCCAGCACCCACTGAAATTTCCCTGACTGCCCATGATGCCGAATTTGCCCCAAAAGGCGAAATAGAAACTGCAGTCTCAGAAAATAGAAACTGCTCAGAAAATAGAAACTGCTCAGAGACTAAGTTTTCAAGTCCATAAGCAGGAGGTATTTATTAACAACGCGTTGGGGAACTCTCCAGGCCGCCCTGGACAAAGAGTTCCGTCGGTTAGCAATCAGTGCAGCTTTTTTATACAAGTTTGAGTGTAGGTTACATCATCTTTACATGCATATTCATATCTTTACATGCATATTCATATATAGGCGGAGTCTTCCATTTTGGGGAGTCGTCTGGTGGGAGTTCCGGTGCCTTCATCAGGGTGGGGGATCGTCTTGTGAGTCTTCCTCGGATTAAACTTCTGAACTCTTCCTAATTTGGGTAGCTTCTTGGTGTACTTGGCAAGGTCGGAGTGACCTTGGTTCATCCTAAAATTGCTGAAGCCACTACTTCATGTTCTGGTGTTCCTTCCTATCAACTCGTTCTGTTCTTTCAGACAATTTATTACCTTCGTGATTTGGTAAGATCTAGCAAATGTAGCCTGACTGACCACAAACGGGGCCTGCAACTACTCAGAGCTATGACAAGAGAGGATGCAGGAATGTAGGGAGTAGTCCTGAGACCAGCACAATGATGTCTTGAAGCAGCAAAACAGTATTGTCGACCTTGTTAGGAGATAGGGGATTCAAAGAAGGAACCCAGCTTACATTTTAACTCCTTATTTCTCGAAGACTGCTTCCTTTTGAGCGGTTTCACCCAGGACACCCATTTGTTGGTCCTCTCTTGCAGCATTTCATTTTTGTCCAGTCCTCTGTAATTTCCATTGTATTCTAAAACATCTCAATACTTCAGCATGAGTACTTCATCCAAACCTTTTGTACATTTTTGGGATGCAAATTTTCCATACCTGTTTTTGGTTTTGTTTTTCAAAAGTGACTTGCTTTAGTAGCTGTTTAACTTCCCCCCGATTTTTTTTTTTTTTTTCCTGAAATTGAAGGTATTTCCTTGTGATAAGAGAGAAATTTGTCTCTGGTAAAAAACAGCTATAAGATGAAGTTATACTGCATATTTCTGCATTTTGTATGTTACTGACAATAATTGAATTTTTGTCTGTGTCTGGAATGTCTCTGTTACTGGGATTCCTTTCACTCGTAGGCCTCTTAGAAATCTCCTTGCTGTCTTGAACTCTCCTGAGCCACTGATTTATTTTACGTCCTTTTGTCTTGCTAGGAAATTTCTATAAACCTGGCTTGTAATTTAGTTTCCTATCTATCAACTTCGTTCTTATTTACAATAGAATTTGTACACTTCATTTTGAGCATTAAGAAGGAAGATATTTTTTAAGGTAAATTCTTAAATGGTGTTTTTCTTAACCCTCTAACTGGCAACATATATTTGGATGGAATAAACTTACTAGTCTCTGGCATCACATTTCCTACCCCCCCCCGCCTCTTTCCTTTCCTTCCAGTTCTCTGTTGTTTCTGGTACACTTGAACATCAGATAACAGACCACTAAGTGGGATCACTCCTAGTTTTGTGCTTTTTATTCTTCTAGTTTGAGGTTCATTATTTCTCCTAACTTGTTGTCAGTGAGAGCATCAGTAAGGAGACAGACACAGCAGGAAGCAGGAGTTATGCTGTAGGGATTATACTCCAGGGGACGTTGCATGCTGTTTTCCAATATGATTAATCGGGTGAAATGCACAGAGCTTTGTAGTCTGAAGAAATCCATTTTGAAAGGGGGTCTGTTTTGTTACCACTGAATTAGGAAGGTAAGGATTTCCCCATTCCCCCCCAGGCAAATATCTCAACAATTAAAGCACAAAGGGGAAATAGTTGTAAGTAATACTAAGGCATGAAAATTGGAAAGGTAGGCAGGCTTAGCAGTCAGGCTTTGATTTGTATGTCACAGATCTTTGGGTGGAATGCCACAGGGCTCTTGTAGCCTGAAGTAAATGCAGGCTGCTAATGGCCCTGGGCAGAGCTCTGGGCTGGAAGGACTTGTTTTTGGAGGGCAGTGGCATGGCCCTCAAGCCCTGCGGTATCCAGAAACCTGCTGGGCAAATGAGGCCATGGAGAACCATGGCCAAGGTGTATGGGAGGATGGGTGCATCGGTTCTGCTCTGCATGAGAAGGCCCCAGCATAGGCTTTAGGATGGTAAGTTGATTGGTTTTCAAAGGTGAAGAGAATGAAAAAATATGATGCTGTAATAGCACTAGGCTTACAAAACCCACACTGCAGCAGCAGTGGCTGCCCCCACTGTGGATTAGGATTTCATTTTGAGGGACTTCATATAGTTAGGCAATAAATACAGTGACACTTTGCAGAGCTGAAGTAATTACAAGGAGAAATCAAAACATTGGGAAGCCCTGTTAGGAAACAGGGCCTCAAGAGATCCTGTAGGATATGCAGACATACCTGGCTCTGGTTGTCTTTCTGATATGCTGGTCTTGGAGTGTCTGTGTGTACGGAGAGCCCATACTGGGGTCAGGGTATGCTGTGGTTTACCTGGGAATTGCCCCTGGTGCTTTAGTTCCCAGTGCCACTGAGCAACAGCATAGGCTATCCTGGGAGCCATCCACTGGAAAGATTTGATGTTAAACACAGGTTAACTCCTTCTTTATTTGAAGGACTGGAATAGGGGCACTTCCAAAAGTCAGGAACAGCTCAACAAGAAGGATTACTAGTGTTCTATTGTTATTTGTTTTGGCATATGCGGAAGTAAAACATAAAAATTCTTGGATGTGGCCCAGTTTAATTTTAGGTGAGGGAAAGCTCTGTGTTCTTCCAACCTGGCTATTTTAATTGTATTATGAACCCTGAAGGTTCGGCCATGTTATGACCAGACCAACTTCACTGTAAAATATGTCATCCAGTTAAGGGTTTTTTTTAGAAGGAGAAATATAGAAATGAACAGCTCTACTTTCTTTAGCCCTCTAAAGTACAAAACAATTTTTATTTTAAATTTGTAAAAAGAATTCTTTCTCTCACATGGGACCCTCTCTGCCAAATCCGGCACCTCAGCAGAGTTAAAGACATAAATCTTTCCAAATGCCTCTAGGTAACTTGGTAACTATGTAAATGAAATGAGGTTGTGTGAGTGCCATGTCTTTTAGTATAAAAGTTTGTAGGAAAAACACTTACGGAAAACAAAAAAATCTTCTTCTGTTTTGAGAGGAAATGCCTTTGCATATACACTGATAGGAGTAGAAGGGGCTTCTGAAAAAAACACGAATTATTAATAGTTTTTAATAAATATTTACAACATATACTTAGAACTCTACAAATATAAACCAGTTCCTTTGCCACCTGCAAAGAAATTGCCTGGTTTTATTTTTAATACATATGGGTAGGTAGTAGAGGAAATTTTTACTATTTAGGTGAATCCTAATGGAAATATTTTTGTTCCTGTATTTGGTAACTCTGTAATTGTGCTGGAAACAAAAGAAATATTGGGCGGACTGTATGATTATTTCTAACATGCCTAAAACTTTCTGGATCCCTGTTCCTAAAGACATCACTGGACTTCCTGGCTTCTGTTTGATTTTCTTGGGGTTTTGTTTGTTTATTAACAGGGGACTGGGAGGTGTATTGTTTGTAAACCATCAGTGCAAATAATTTTTCAGCAGAGTCTTCCATTAGTTTATCAAAAAAGTTCATGGTTTTGTAGTGGTATGATTTTTAAGAGATTTGGTTCTGTTCAGTGATTAATGTGGAACAGTTGGTTCTTTCTTACATTTGTCTTTTAAAGTTCTCATAGGTACAAGATTGACAGTAAATCACAGCATCCACTGAGTGCAAAAAGAGGTTATTTGTCAGATTTATACACCTACTTGCACTTTCTGTGCAAAGAAGATTTTGGTTCTCAGTAATACTTGCAAAAGATTTCCTAAAGTGAAGCAGCTATCAGTGCACTAGAAAGTAAGACATCTAAGTTGGAAGCAGGTAATGGTCGAACAATACAGACTGAAAAACTGCTGAATCTGCTGCCTCCATAACAAACTGTTGGGTAACATATTACTCAATGCAGTCTTCATTGATCATGTTGTACTGCTGAAAAAAACCCCACACTTCTTTTTTTTTGTGTGTGTGTGAAAGAGGTCCAATACATCTGTACAGCTATGAGCATGAAACTGTGCCCACAAAGCTAACAGAAATGTCTATACTGTTGGGTCCAGCAGAGCTTGGATCTGGTCTTCAGCAGCTCTTGGTGCCAGCTGACAATGTCTGCACAGGGAACACAACTGTGCCTACAGGATTGGTTGTATGGTTTGTCTCAAGTGCAAGTCACAAGTGACTCCAGGGCAAACAGGAGGGCAACAGTAAAGCAAGTAATACACCATGATGTACTAATAATGGAGTGATGTAAGTGTTCCCCAGTCTTGATGGCTGCATTTTTTTACTTTTTTGGTGTCGATAGAAAAGAGAATGTCCAGTCAGACCAGGGGAGAATGCGGTCTTAGACAATTTCATTGGGCAAGTCAATTTATTTTGAGAAGTCATTAGTCATTGGGCTAAAGTCATCATGATGGCTTCATGTTTTAATTATGAATCAATACACAATGGTCTCCAAATGTTCTAGATAGCACTTGTGAGGGAGAATTAGCATGCATATTCTGTATGGGAAATAGAAGATAAAATTATTTGTATCAGACATAAACAATGTTGTGGGTGACTTCAGTTTTGCAGAAGTATCATGCCTGGGATTTTGCTTTTAATTTTAGTTCATAAGGCAGCTCCTCAGTGGGTGGAGACCAAAAGTATTCCACTGTGATCAGTAGAAGGAGCACAGATTTCACCAGCTCATGATGTCGACTTGAACACATGATGAAGAGGTAGTTTGGCCTGTCACTGGTTGAAACAGGCGTGGGTAAATACATTTTCCAAAAGTGGCTTTTATTTGCACAAGTGAAAGACAGGTGTTTTAAGTTCTTCTTACCAATTATAGGCCTAAAGTGTAAAAAATCTTGGGTCATTGGTTCTGATTTTGACCTTCCATTAATAAGAGAAAGACTGAGCTCTCTGAGGATATTCTAACTCATGGAGACCAATGATTTGCTCTCATTTTAGGTCTACAGGCTATCAAAAAGTAAAATAACACACTCTGGCTTCAAGGCATGTAAAATAAAACATGTGCCCAGTACTGTATACACAAAGTGAAAAAAATGTTTCAGGAGAAAGACAGCACTTCAGTATTTGACATTGGTAAATAAACATTGTGGTAACTTTGTCCAAGAAAGACTGTGATTTTTTCATTCACATGTGACGAGTATTATTCTTTTATGCCATTGTTTCACTAATGCTACACCATGTATGACACTCCAGGATAATCTGCCAATGAGGGAAATTTTAAGTGAGATGAAGGAAAGGCAGTGTGGCAGAGTGGCGTGCTTTACGTGCAATGGCTATTTTGGGGGCCCAAGGTCAGCAGCTCTTGCTGTGAGCAGAGGACTCTGCATGCTGGAGGACTTGGAGTCAAAACTACTGTCTCCTAGGATTGCTACCTGTGTCTGAGGGCCGGGGCAGGTGGATTGCACAAAGCTGAAAGGAGACTTGCCTCCATTCCTGGAAAATTTTCTACCCCACCTCCATCTGGGCACGGGGAAACACAGAGGTCCAGGGTGAGATCCTAGAGGCATTTGCCAAGAGCTAGGCAGGATTGCAGTTGGGATGCATCAATAGCCCACAGCAGTGTCCATGAACTGGTACTTGGGGATTGCAGCAGGGTGAATAACCAGAGATCCCAGCCATCAGGAAGCTGCAGAAACACGTGCCTCTGTTGCCGCATCACTCTAATAGGCACAAACCCGGCTTGGAGTACCTAGACAAGCTGCTGTCACCCATGAGGCTTCTTTGATGTGCAGAGAATTAACTGCCCATGGTTCAACAGCATTTTCAAGCAGCCTTAACATGAAGTGCAGCTCTAATGCTAGGCCAGGGTCATCCAACTCTCCCAGGCTTCCTGCTCACTTGTGCAGGGTCTGGCAATGAGTCAATCCGGCTGCTGCTCCATTGACTGGCGAGAAATAATTTGGGGCTTCAACTTTGAATACCCACCACTGCTGTTCAAAAGGACGCTGTTCTCCCCCTTGCATGAAGCCAACCAGCTTGCTCTATTCCAAGAAAATGTTATTGTGTAATTTAGTGAAAAAAAGAAAAGTCCTTGCTGACCAAACAGGTTTGCCTATGTTCTGCTAGCTCTAGTAACACCGCTGTGTGGAAAGCAATCAGCCCAGTGGTTTTAATATGTGGAGCTGCAGCTTTGCTTTGCAAGCGGAAGGGATTGTAATAGTGTCTGCTGAAACTATTCCTGCCAAAACAAACACCAGGAGAGATTTCTTTTCCAGGTACCAAAGTCTCGCTTTAGCATTTGCCAGGGAACAGATTTTAATTTTGCTGTCTTCTGCCTAAGCTGGACAAATAAAAAAGGCACCTGCAGATAGGTAACTATCAGTCAGCATCTTGGTACTAGCGGGCTGCCTGACAAGTTGCGGGCTGCAGTCATTTATGCAGTTTTCTCTATATGTTCAGGCAGGGCTTTACTCTTTCGTTTCAGTGCTTTTATAAGAGCTCAGGACCGGGGCCTGCATTTTTCTGCGGTAAGCTCACAAAGTTGGATTCCCCTCGGACTTGCAAACCTTGGCCACATTCATATTTTATGTGAGCCACTCTGCGCAGCTGATTCTTCTGGTGTTTATTTTTCTTGATTTGAAATAATTCTTATTTCTCTCTGAGGAAACCTTGTCTGTTAATGACTGCTGGCTGTAACATGCCAGCAACTATCCTCAGGTCTTCTCCCATGGCTCTGTCTCACCTCATCCATCACCTCCAGACATGAGGTCAGAGGTTACCATGAAGTGGGGGAAAAAATCATGCTTTTGAGGAATTGAATTGTTTTGCTTAAAAACTTTGTCCTGAGGTTAGCTATTCAGGCCTTCTTGGCTAAAGTGGTCTTCTCTCCTATAGGAACAGGCATCCAAAATTTTCCAGTGGTGAGGTCATAGCTTTAGGCACATGTTACCATACTGACTGATGATAACTAGGAGATGCTCTGTGCAGTTGTGCCACTGTATTTATCCTTGTGTCTCTGGGGTTGTGTATATGTCTCTGTGTGTGTGTAGCCACAAATGTCTGTGAAAGAGAAACCTGGATCCAGATCTGTCCTTCACAGCTGCATTGGTTTGCCCCCACAAAGCTGCACCTAGGGCCTGGATCCAAGTCCAGGAGGAATGGGAGAGGAGTCAGTTCTTCCCCCCACTACCCCTAAGATGGGGGGAGTAGCGGGAGTGGCAGCAAGCTAATGGTAGGTTTCAGAGTTACAGATAGATGAGACAGGCTTTTCCCATAACTTGAAGCAGGCTCAGGCTGTTTTGGAGATTCACATGTGGTTAGAAATGGCAGTAGGCAACATCTAGGATGCCATGAAAAAACTCAGACTTGTGATATTTGCAATTCAGTGTTGTGGAGCAAAGCATTTCAATTATTTTTGCTGAAGCTGACCTATATTTCTGGTTTGACTAGGGTAGCTGGCCTTCTCAACTTCTGAGTAATCGTCAGCCACAGGAAGCATAAAATACCACAAGCATACATCATATTTATCTGTTTCATTTATTAGTCAATCCGAGAAAATGGTGTCATCCATGTAGATGGGTAAGTATAGCATGGATGTAGACCATGTTCTCTAATTTCCCCCAGACCCTTTACCTTATCAGGAATAGGAAATTCCCTGAGTTACTTTACAATCACAAATAACGTAAAATTTTACTTCTCTTTGATAGGACTTGCTAGTCACCTTGGTGATTATCCTATATTATTTCAGAATATACATATGAACTTCCTTGAAATATAAGGATGTCCCATATCCTCTCCAAGTCTTTGATGAGAATTCAGATTTACTATCCACTATCTTAATGGAAAAAGACACTTGTGATGCCTAATGGGATAAGAGAAATCCTGCCATGATCTGATATTATTTAATCTTAACTGTGAAGACAAGTCCTCCATTTGCACTTCTGCTTTCTCCTTTCTCTTTTTTCCTCTATGTGGTTTTTCCTTATCCATATTTTTATCACACGGCTAGATGAAATGCTTATTGATCACTGCTAAGCTGCTGGTGTCCAACATAGGTACTTTATTTAATATTGTCTGTTTTCACCAAAATGTTGACAGACAACCTGAATCAAACTAACATTGACACCTAAACATCAACTTAAACGTCAAACTTTCTACCCACTGTAGTCTGATTCATCAAGACATGCTTTCTTTTGTCATAAGTCATGTTGCTCTCTCTGACGGTTCAGTGCTTGATTTATGAAAATCCACATAGTTCAAAAGTTTTAAAAAGGAAAAATCATGTCAATAGCTAGGTGCAACGTAACAAACACTTTGAAGTTAAACATGTACTAACAGATGACACATACAGGTGTTGAACAATCAGCAGATGGTGGCCAGCTTCTGGTTCCTGAAGTTTCTGTTATGTTTACTAAAATTGGAATTTGACACCAATAACCTTTTAAGCTTTCAAAGGAATTGAAGGTTCTCTCAAGCTGAAATGCAGGTAACAGAGAACAGGAACTGATAATATTTATACAAGCTGTCAAGTTGAAGGAATTTTTGATCCATAATTTTGTTGTGTCTTTAGAAGAAGAAAAATCCTTCAGGATGTGAGGTGGCAATCACAAAACATTATTTTTGCTCACCTGAATTACCTCTTTAATTACCTCTTTAATATGGCTCCTTTGTAAAACAGAAGCTTGAAGAAGCTCTGTTATTGGAAATCTTGTGACTGTATGAGGACAGCGCTGGACTATTGCCATGGTACTTTGACACATTGTCATCCTAGTAAATGATCCAAGTGTTGAAATTCAGTGTGGAGTGATGGCTTTTGCAAAACTTTGCCGTGTGTTTCAGCCCTCCTGGCAAGCACCGCATTATCTGATGGTGTGTCACTTGGAGAGGAATGGAAGGAGACAAGGGAAAAGAGAATGTGGGCTTTGTATGAGCTATGGTATTTGAACTGAAGCTGTAGCTGAATAAAAGCTTACTTGTAAGTTTACAAACATACTATTAAGATCCTTACTGTTATCTAAATCCTTTTTCTTGCCTTATAATTTTATGGTAAAAAGCATTACTGTTGTTTTTGGAGTTTCGTAAGAACTCTAGTAGCCACAGAGAGAACCAAATGTTGTTTGTTTATTTATTTGTGAAACAAATTATACCCCTCTGCAAACTTCACTGTGTAATTTGCACTGGCTTTGCAGTTTAAAAGAATGTGCACACTGGTTTAAGTACTCCCCTCTCCCTGGAATTAGAAAATGAAGTAGCAGAATTGCCATGCAAGTGGCTATGATTTCAGTGCAACAGTTGCAGCTCATTATATCTCCCAAAGTCAGAAATAATTTGTCACAACAGAGTCCTCCATTTTAATCTGTAGTCTGCGCCTGTAATGAATAAAACATGTCTGTCGGAATTAAAAGGGATAGAGTTACGGTAACACACTCTGAGTACTGTTGAGTGTGATTCAATAAAATTATGGATTTCTCCAGATTTATCACTTGTGGTTCGTTTTGTTTAACAAAGACAGTAGTCAGTTTTTGGTTACATTGGTTGCCTACCCAGAGCAGACGGCTTTTGAAATGTACCCCTTGACATTTTCATTTAGTTTCTGTGTGTTTGCATGCTGGTTTTATATGTATTTTCCTGGGTGTACAGTACAGATACCATTCAGCAGCACAAACACAGTTGCCACTGGACATCTTCATCATTTCTGCTTACATTTGCATTTCCCGCAGCCTCACCCAACTGAAAAATGCACTCTGTGTCTCAAATGATGGTGTTTGGAAATCTGGCCAGGGCTCTCTACAGAGCCAGGCAAAACTTGAAGCTGACCCCGAAAACTTGCTGAGTTATCAGTTTGTATCAGATGAAAACAACCCAGCTTTGCCCTAGTTAATTGTTATGTGTGCTGGTGGTGAGAAGATACGTGTAACTACTTTGTGTTGATCAAACAGATATCATCTCAATGGAACATGAAGGGAGAAATCTCGTCTGGAATGAAATCGTGTCCATTAAGAACAGCAAGTTAGATTTTTACACCAAAGGAGATCTACCTCACAGTAGGTGGATTTATGGCTCATTCCATGAGAGGGTGCAATGAAGTGATGGTGTCCCCTTCCAGCTCCTGATAGAGGGCTGGCATTGGTCCCTGTGGGGCTCTCAGCTAACCTGGGGTGTAAGGCTGTGTGGGAGAAAAGATGCTGTCTACTCCTCCCACCCGTGGCCCCCTCACAAACTCACCCGGGCAAGTGCAGTGGAAATATTATGACTTGGATCCTGCACTAGGGTCCGTGGGTTATGGAGACAAACCTGGCCTGAGGAGCAGACTGAACCTCCAGAGCCTCAAACACATCCAGTAGCTTTGCTTTCTTCCTGCCTTGCTCCTCGCTGCTCGGCTGCATACAAGTGTCTCTAGGTTGCCAGCTCCTAGGCCCGTGCATGGATTCCTCTGTCTCAGAAAAGCCTATGCAGGGAGCCAGAGCCTCTGCTAAAGAGATCCCTGGGCGTTTGACGTGCTGTGAAGGACTGGGTAGGATGGACACTATAGTTTTTATGAAGGAGTATTAAACAAGTGAAAAGTAAAGGCATGAATGCTTGTGTATATTCGTATGTGTGTAGGAAAGAAAGCAAGCATTGGTGTTGGCATCCCTCATTTGAAGTATTGCCATGTCCTGGTTTCAGCCTATGATCTGCAGTGCCTTCCTGTTGACCTCAAGCACTAGTGTCAGCTGAGGACCTAGCCCAGCTCTCAAACCTCTTGCATGTTTCCACCATCAAGGCACAATACAACTTGTGTGTAAACATTGTCACAGGCACCTGGTGTAGCGGGTGCATCAGCAGTCCGTTTTCCAGTGTGCACGCTGGCAACTGCACCATGTGTGGAAAAGGGGGCCAAAAGAGAGAGGTAAAGAAGTTTCTCAGACACCAGATAGGACTTGCTGGTGTTTTGCCTTCTGTCCTTGTTTAGTTTACACTTGCTGTCAATGAAAGTGCTGACGTTACTCCAGGAGGGCTTGTTTCCAGTTGTGCCTGTGCTGATGGATGAGATTGAAGCAGGTCAGCTCAGCTTTATCGTGTCCTTCAGTAGTGTCTGTAATGAGGCAGGGAGGAGCACGCTGGGAATGCAAGGAGCAGGGGTTTTTATCTCTGCTCTTTGATGCATGGTTAGAAATACCACACAAAAATAAAAAGCTAGATAAACAGAAAGCTCTTTTAAGGTGGTTATCCTGCACCTTAGCGCTATTTCTATCAGCTTGTTCTACAGATAGATCTGCAGGAGGTACTTAGGGTGCTAAAAAGAAAACTCATAGGAGCAAACATGGAGGGGAGCATTTGTAACATGCTTCATTTTCTATGAAAGCAAATGGTAAGCAGGCAAAACCATTACTGACAGGATTAAAGACATTCTGGTAGCAGCATTGGAGTTGTTTTGAAATGCCTGGGGAATCAGGCATATAAAATGAAACATGTGTCATCCCAGGTCATCTTCTTTTTAGGACTGCTTCTCCCTTTCAGACGTATTGTGCTCAGGACAGCCAGCCAGTCCTGCTGCGGCTTTTTGGACTGTCAGTCTGTCTGCTCTCTCTTTTTCTTCTAGGTGCTGATGCCTGCTGTGGTTCCCTTTTTTTAAACTTATTTCTGAGGCTCTGTACACTCTTATAGAGGAACAGGCCAGCTCTGAAAACAAAAGTGTGTGGTATTTGTTCTTCAGGGTTACAGACGTCGTTTTCTGCATCATGGATGTGGGTGGCATCACTATTTGCACATGTTCTTTGTCACTTCTTTGTATACTTAATTATCCATCCTCCCTTTGTGAATTTACAGGGGAAAACTCTGTTTTGTGATTTGTAGTATAAAAGAACAATTGTGTATGGGTCCACAATTCTGGTTTGATATACACTATGAAGGTTTTGTTAGGGATCCTGTGAGTCCCCTATTTTACATCTTTTTTTTATGTACAGGTAGCGTGAATACCACTGAAATAAATTTCAAAGAAAACCAGCTATGCTGTGTCTAATTTTCCTCACCACTGTATCAGTGTGACCATGGGTAAATGGGTTTGTCACTTGTTTTAAAGAAAAATGCTACAGAATTCAATGGGAGGATGGTGAGGGAAATGATTTTAAAGGGTCTTTTCACTGTAAGCCTGGGCATGTGTACAGAAAATGCTGTGTAATGTAATCACTGTATCTTAAAATACTCAGTAATAAGCAGTTGGAGCAGAGAACATAGCCCAAATGCTCTTCAAATGCAAGTGGAGGAACAGCTAAAAAACAGTGCCCTCCATTGCAATTACATTTAGGAAAATGGTTTGCCATGTCTGGCTGACCATGTTCTTAAAATAGAGGACACACAACTTCCTGCCATTTCCTCTCACGCAGTTGGGACCAACACCTGGTTGTGGAGAAAGGAAGGTAATACAGATGGAAAAAGGAGAACACTGTGAAGACATGCCAGACATGATGACCTTGTTTACTTTTTTTCTCCCAATGTCTTTCTTTGGGCCACAGCCACCTCCTGCAGTCTGCTAAGGGGCTTGGGACAGCAACAGTAGGGAATTCCTCCAGGTTTTCCTCCGGCTGTGATTGCTGGTGCCACCTCTTACCTAGAGATCAGTGCTGCTTACCAGGTCTGTGCCCCCAGATAGTGGTATGAATTATGCCTAGAAATAAGCATTGATTGTTGCATGGAGAAAACTTTAGTGTGGAACAGCCCACCACTTGGGCAACCCCAGTTGCCAAGTAAGTGTCATCACAGTTTGTTACTCACTACATTGGCTCCCATTGAAATATGAAGTCATAGTCAATGTTTCAGTGTTAATCTTCAGGATCCTCAAAGGACTTCGCAGAGCTGCCAGAGGCAGTGCCTCCTTCATGGCAGTGATGTTCTGGGTTCCACGTGGGATGGTTAGAAAGGCTGGGACCTTGTGATCCACAGCACAGCATGGATCTCCTGGCTCATGGACACAGCTCACCATGGGAAGGGGCGCGATGGAGACAGAAGTGGAAGGAAGACTGGCATAGAGAATTGAAGGAAAAGGAAGGGAATTTGTGAAGGATGGGTATCTCATATAACCAGTTTGGAAGATCAGTATCTACATATTATGTTGCTTCTCTGTGTTTTGGTATTTACAAAAGAATCTGGTTTTCAGGAGGGCTAAAATGTCAGGATTGATACAATGACCTCAAACCTTCAAAATTTAACATCAGGCACTCCCTTTGGAAAAGCTCAATCTTACTCTAATTCTGTAGCTCAGCCAGTGTCACAAAATACTATTTGTAGCAGTTTGTCTCTTTGGAGGCATTCAACTACTCTGGTTCTTTTTTATTAATAGTTCAATAATATAATTTAATAATTCAGGGAAGAAATCCTCAAGTTGGCTCAGCTTTCATTCATTTCCCTTGTATCCACTGTTCATCCACTGACAGAAAATATTTGCTTGTTGCTATGTGAAGACCTATTATATAGAAATTTGAGCTTGTCCTGTTAGATTTGGAAAGCTGATGCATTGCACATACATCAAGAAGTCAAGTGTGCTACTGAAGAGTTAAACCCTTGTTTTGTGTGCTTCAGCTGAAAAAAAGGACTGAGTGGCTTTTATTAATAATGTGGATTTAATTATGGATCTGAGAGTTGGAAAAAAAGTAGTAAAGGAAAAAATTCTGGATAAAAACCAAACACACCTAAAAAGTTTAACATCGTTAAGATCCTGAGGGAAAAGAGAGATGCAAGATATCATCATGGGGAGAGAAAATTGTGGCAAGTCAGGAAGAAATACGAAAACACAGTACATAAAATATCTCTCAGAGACATGAAGTAAATGGTGTGGGTATTTGAGCTCTTCAAGGCAAGGACTGTCTCTTACTTTGTTTTCAACCAGGAGCAAAAAAGATGGGGACCTGATATCCAGTTTCTATGTGGGGACTTATAGACCCCATAATGTAAGTAATGAGTAATATTAATAACTTCTGAATGTGAATCTGCAGCCCTTAATCATAGGAGAAGCACTGCTGACTTCTGAGAATGTTTGCTGGCCATCTGTGGACAATCTAGACATCTGGTTGTGCTCCAAGAACATCAAGTAGAAAGCCAGGTGCCCCATTTTGCATTTAATTACTGCTAAGAAGTTATAAAGAGTGCATTGTGATGCAACCTTTGCAATTTTCACTGGTGATTAGACTATTGTAATACTACTTCAATAATGCAATATTAGCCTACATCTTAGATTTGTCTTGAAAGTACCAATGCAGAATTTGGGAGCTTGGTTTTGATTTTGCTTCCAGAATGCATTTCTCAAGAAACTCATGATGCAAATGCTTTGCTGCTCATTCTGCAAGTTGCTGGTTAGTTAGTTTGTCCTTTAAATAACCTGGGACCTATCTCTTGGCCAGCCTCCCCTCCTTTCTGTGCTGGAGTGCCATGGCAGAGGTAGGATGGATTTAGTGACTTGTGGAAGTACAGAAGAAGTTAAGAAGGATTTAGAGACTCGTGTGAAAGTACAGAGGAAGTTAAACCAAGAGAACTTTCCAATGAGGAAACCAGCCTTGGCCCTTGTTCCCAGCTCTGTATTTGGAAAACTCCAATTTATTGAACTGTGTGTTCAAAGGCCTGTTGGCTTCTTGGCCTTTCGAGAGCATAGAAAGATTTGCCAGTGAGGCACACTCAATAAAACTAGTGGATAGGGAAGGTCAACATGAACTTTGTAAGAGGAAGCTTGGCTGTACAAACCTGTTAGCATTCTTGAAAGAGACTAAGAGGCACGTGGATAAGAGTCATCCTATTCGCTGTTTATTGTTAGCTATAATTAACTTTTTCACCAAAACCTTTTAAGGAACATAAGAGAGAAGATTCTTACATGGATAAATACTTGATAAAGGGTAAGAAATGGGACCTATGAATAAATCACCAATTCTTGGAGCAGACTGAGGTCAGCAGGGGGTTTAAATGGCGATCTGTGGTTGGACCCTTTATATTCAGAGAGCAGTCACATAAGAAAAGTTGCTGATGAAACTGAATTACTTGGACGAGCAAAGATGAAGGATGTCTATGAAGAGTTATAGAAGGTTCTGCTGGCTGGCATTCAAGGTAGATAAAAATAAAGTGATATAAATGGGTGGAAAAAAGGGTTCTTAAATTCACCTGTTAAATAGCAATTTTTGAGCTGACCACTACAATTTAGGATTGAGATCGTGAGTACACAACAGATTCATGAAAATATGAGCTAAATACTCAACAGAGATAGAGGAAGCATATAAAATAGTAGTTTTATTAGGGGAGAAGACAAAGTAGAGAGCATAATTTTGCCATTCACTTAAATTCGTAAGTCTCTTGATTGTTTTAGTTCTTTCATACTGCGAAGCATGCAGCAGAACTGGAAAAGAGCCAGAGAAGGTCAGCAAGGGTACAGAGCATCTCTCTAATGAGTTGTTGCTAATGATGTTAGGGACACCCCGCAAGGTCCATGGAGTGGGTCTGCCCTGGCATGCTGGGCCTTTCCCAGGCTCAGCTGAGGTTACAGCTGGGGCTAGCTTCTGCCTGTTTGTTTTAGACTTGTCCCAGAAAGCTTGCTGTGAAAGGCACTGTTTTTTAGTGGATGTGAGTACAAGGCTGTAAAAATAAACAGAAGTAATTTTGTTGACAGTATCCACTTCACTATGTAGTGGCAGAATCAACCTTCCTGTAAACAGATCCAGTATCTTCTTTTCAAAATCTTCTTCAAAGCTAGTTTTCCATATCACTTCTCAGCCACCATCTTACTATCATAAACGAATAGCATGTAAAGCCTAGGAAGAGAGTGTGAACCAGATGCTACACTAGACTACATCTCTTCCTTACAAACCAGCAAGCTGCGGTTGCAGAAGTGAAATTTTATGTCTCTTATTGTAGTAGAAAAAGGGAAAAGCTCAATGCAATCAGCCGTGTCTGGTGGACAGGAGAGACAGAGGAGGGAGGTGAAATGCCGTTAGTTATACTGCCAAGACCTAAGGTCCCAGATGAAGAGAGAATCCATTTCCCACTCCTCCTTTTTTTTTTTTTTTTAAAAAAAAAAAAAAAAAAAGACAACTTGCAACCTCTAGCTTTTGTTTCTTTAAATTAATTTTTGGCAGTAACATAACCCCTGGAATCCTGCCAGTTAGTGCTTTAAAATTTTCTCTTGAAAAGAGGGAGGGAGGCAGGGAGAAAGCAAGGAGTAGGGGGAGTATGAAAACCTAATGGAGTTGATTGTAAGGGTACATAACTAACATTTTTTTCTGCAAAAATAATCTGTCATTTATTTTTGTGATAAGTCCATTTTTATGTCAGGCCCTGTGGGAGAGAAGAATACGACTGTTCATTAGAGATTACTGGCTATTTCAAACTAGCAACAGGACAGCTAGACGGAACTAAACATACTGGTATTTTATGGTGTTTCCTTAAAAGAAGGCTGTCAGTGTAGCACATTCATTCCTTAAAACTTTAAAGCATGAAGTGTTTATAGTTAAAAAGATGCAGCCATGGAAACACAGATATGTTAAAGCAGAGTAAAGTTTCTTCTCATTTTGGGCTAAACAGTTTCACAGATGCTGAGGCAAGGGCACAGCATCCTCATCCTGCCTCAGGTGCCTCCTGCACCATCTGGTCTGTATTTGTCACTGACAGTAGTTTGGGCCAGGTCTTTACCCATTTTTCATTATTGTTCCCTGTGCCTTGAGTCAGCTAGAATTGGGCTAGACTCTCCCTGCCCACTTCTTCAGCATCCCATGCACCTGCTGCCATCCGGATCCCCTGCCAAACACCAGCCCCATGACCATTTGCAGCAAGATGGGGACTGGTGCAGGGTCTTGTGGCACTATTCCCTGGAGGATTCAGAATAAAGGCCCCCTCTCTATGCCTGTGTCTCCCTGCAAGTTTGAGAAGGACAGATATAAAGCAATCAATGTCCAGTAGAGTTATTTCTGGTCATTGTTTCTGCTTCACTGAGAAGGCTTTTGAAGGAAGTATTGGGGCTTAGTATTGAGCCCAGTTTCCTTTAATATCTTTATCAATGACCTGGATGAGGGGATTGAGTGCACCCTCAGTCAATTTGCAGCCTACACCAAGTTGAGTAGGAATGTTGATATCCTTGAGGGTAGGATGACTCTGTAGATCCCTCTGTAGGATGACACAGAAGGATCTGGACAGGTTGGATTGATGGGCCAAGGCCAGCGGTATGAGGTTCAATAAAGCCAAGTGCCATGTCCTGCACTTGGGTCACAACAACCCCACACAAGGGTACAGGCTTGGGGCAGAGTGGCTGGAAAGCTTCCCAGTGGAAAAGAACCTGGGGGTGTTGGTCAACAGGCACCTGAATATGAGCCAGCAGTGTGTCCAGGTGGCCAAGAAGGCCAGCCAACAGCATCCTCAGCTGTATCAGGAACAGTGTGGTGAGAAGAACTAGGGAGGTGATCATTCCCCTGCAAGGTTGGATTGATGGGCCAAGGCCAGCGGTATGAGGTTCAATAAAGCCAAGTGCCATGTCCTGCACTTGGGTCACAACAACCCCACACAAGGGTACAGGCTTGGGGCAGAGTGGCTGGAAAGCTTCCCAGTGGAAAAGAACCTGGGGGTGTTGGTCAACAGGCACCTGAATATGAGCCAGCAGTGTGTCCAGGTGGCCAAGAAGGCCAGCCAACAGCATCCTCAGCTGTATCAGGAACAGTGTGGTGAGAAGAACTAGGGAGGTGATCATTCCCCTGCATCAGCACTGGTGAGGCCTCACCTCGAATACTGTGTTCAGTTTTGGGCCCCTCACAAGAAAGACATTGAGGTGCTGGAGCGGGTCCAGAAAAGGGAAATGAATCTGGTGAAGGGTCTAGAAAACAACCCTTATGAGGAGCAGCTGAGGGAACTGCGGTTGTTTATTCTGGAGAAAACGAGGCTGAGGGGAGACCTTATCACTCTCACAACCACCTGAAAGGAGGTTGTAGCAAGGAGAGGCATCAGTCTTTTCTCTCCAGTAACAAGTGATAGGACAAGAGGGAATGGCCTCAAGTTGTGACGGGAGGTTTAGATTGGATATCTAGGAAAAATTTCTTCACCAAAAGGATTATCAAGCATTGGAACAGGCTGCCCAGGGAAGTGGTGGAATTGCCATCACTGGCGGTATTTAAGAGATGTGTAGATGTGGTGCTTAGGGACATGGTTTAGTGGTGGTTGTGGCAGTATTAGGTTGGTGGTTGGACTTGATGACCTTAAAAGTCCCTTCCAACCTAGACAATTCCATGATTCTATGATTCTCTGTGTTACACTTTACTGATAAAAGCCAGGTGTATACATGCCAGCCATTGGGATATAATGGTGGTGGTGGACTACAGTATTAACAGCTGGGGAATGAATAGGAGTGCCATGATGAGTCCCTGTGCTGTGCTTACACGGACGCAGGGTCCCTCCTTCCCCATCCTCTGCTTTCCCATCAGAGAGCTTTGCTGACTGCTGGCCGGGGCACTGGCAGCTGCCTGTGCCACCATGCTGCTCTTTGTCCAGCTCATCAGTTTCCTCTCCTAAAAACAACCCCCTTACAACTAATACTGATACACGTGAGCTTCCTCTTTATTATTTCCTGCTGTAATTGGTTCATTCAGCTTTTCCCCAGTTGGTTTCAGCTGAAGCCCCAGTTGGCCTGGCCGGCTTCCAGGTGCTTGGAAAGGAAATAGAGAGTTTACCTTCATGTACTACTGAGTAACAAGATATGCACCCTATGGTCCATATTTTGGAAGGGAAGAGGAAGAGAGGGGGGGGGAAAGGGAGGCCAAAAATTATTCTTGTGTAAAGGATATGGATGTTTTTTGTCTAAATATACTGCATTGTGCACATCCTGATATTCTCAAGCAGGATATCTTTAAATGGATACTGACAGCTGATTTATGCTTGGTACTAAGTTGTTTTTGAAAAGACATGTGTAAAAGGAAATGTGAAAGATATTATGGCAAAATATAAAAGGAACTGTTGTTTTCATAAATGACCACATGGTTTTAAAATTTAAACATCTCCCTGCAATGTTGAAAAACTTTAGCAACAACATAGTGCTGTTGCACAAGACCTACTAAAATGATGCCAGGAAGAAACAGAAGTAAAACTTAGGCTTTGCATTGTCCAGCAGAAGGGGGAAGGGGACCACAGGTTGTAGCACTGTGCAGTCTCTGGTCAAAGCGGGCTCTGCCACATTAATCTGGTTCAACCACATTGTCTGTCTGAAAAAGCCAAAGGATACTTTGTTGAGGTGATGGCTAAAATGTGCTTTTAAGCTGCACCACTGTGAAGCAGCACAAGCCTCCCTTGGAGATCGATCAGTGGGCAGGCATGGACCACTCATAAGTAGCAAAAATTTGTCATTGCTCATCTTTCTTGTATCTTGGTTGCTGGTGCTACCGAAGGTGTAGCAATCAGTGTGCATAATGGTGTGTGACTAGTAGGCTTTTGTTCACCAAAGTCCTCTGTAAATTCACATCACTCTTGCAGGGTGACAAGCTTCCAGCAGCTGCAAGTAGTGCAGCATGGGAAGAGCAGGCCAGCACAGTGAAACTGGTGGTGCAGAGGCCCACTGACTATGTGCTCGGGTAATTTTGCTTTGGACAAGGTGCAGAGGAGTGGCTGGTGCGCTTTAGGTGGCCTCCTGGGATGCATCTGCTGGTCTAGCTTTACCCCAAAAGAAACCAGCTGGTGCACTCTGGGACTGCTCTTGCCATGGTGAATCAAGGGGTGGAAAAGTGGGAGTGCTCTCCTGGCTCTACCTAAAGCACCAACAGGGACGCCAAATGTTCAACTGAAGTACCTAAAGCACCAAAAAGGACATCAAAAGTTCAACTTAACAGAAGCTGAGTAAACGGACCTGAGAGCAGAAGGGTCCCCGTCACCACCCAGCATTCACGTGGTGCAGAGTCCATCCCCACAGTCCTGAGGAGAGCTGTCGCTCCCTGGTGAAAAACAGTGACATTTACTTCACAAGTGCCTGTTCCTATATGTGTGCAGCCTCCACCTTATCTCTGAGGCATTTTTTAAATTCCCAGCATTGTAGCATGCTCTCTTGCTCTCCCAGGCATCTCACATAACCGCGTGCCTCCCTGCCACGCAGCACTAAGCAACTCATTACTGTATGTCTGAGGGAAAGTCTGGAATAACCTTTATTTTCTATTTAAAAAGCAGCTGCTGGTTGCAGCAATTGTCCTTAGGAATGCTTTATAGTTGATCTGCATCCTGATGTGTGTAATATTACTGAGGACAGGATAAGCCAGATCTGGAGGCCTGTCAATAATACTGTATTGTGAGAGACTTCCACCTTTTCTTTTACTGCAGACAGAAAGTGCGTGCCACTGGAAAAGGCAAGGCTTTCAATTAAGTTCGCCAAGTGTGTATTTAAATTTTAGGATCATACCAGATGTACATCAGAAAATTGAATATTTAGGGGTTTTTTACACAGTTCTATTAAGGGATTAGGAAATATTGGCATCATTAAAACAGGCAAGGAAATATTTATTAGGCTGTCAGAAAACTATGCAGCCTCAGATAAATCCACTGTTGCTCTGCCCCAGACCCTGGTTTCCCGTAACTCAGGTGGATGGCAAGGACTGGGGAGCAATGGAATAGTCACCAAGACAGCTGGCATGTGAAGGTGAAATCACGGGCTGGTGTTTCCCCTTTAAAAAGAGCTTAAACAAGCATATGTTGGGAATAATGTCCTTCGGTCATTCTTACCATTCAGGCGGGTCAGGGACCAGGCACCTTTGGTGTTTCCTACTGATCCTTTTGGTTTGTGACGGTTCTAGTGAGATAAACACAAACATGCTGAGTGACATCAGCTGAAAATCAGGGCCTAGAATTTAAAAAGTGATACTGGATTAAAATGCTGATTCTGAAATGTTTGGTATTAAAAAAAGACAGAAAAAAGGAAAGAAAAAAAGATTACTTGTGAAAGAACTTTTGCTGCAAGCAGAGATTCCAGGAGTAAGATCCCTAGAAAATAATTTCATTTTTCTGTTACTTTTTAACGTAGTATTTGTGAATAAAACTTGAGTAATTAACTCTCACTTTTCACAACCACTCTCCATAAAGAAGATCTGTTTTAAAGAAGAAAAGGGTATAAATTGTATAATCATTGATTTAAGTGGTAGTGTTTCACCTTTGTGGTTTATAGTGTTATGCTTTACAAATCTGCTTTGTGTTGTATTTGTTTTGGTCCTGGGCAGGGCAGACGGTTGTCAGGGAAAATTTTATGTTCTACATGGAGGCAAAAAAGACTGGTAATCTCTATACAGTGAAACTGGAATGTGGAGACTGTTATACTGGATTATGTCCATCATCTGTCTAGTCTAGCATCCCACATCTGAGAGTTGTCAGTGCCAGACGCTTGAGATGAAAGTGTAAGAAACTTGCAGACAAGGGATCATCTTGATTACTGATACCTATAGTTTTGCCTAAGCTCTGGAGACTATGTTTTAATACCTCTTCCAGAATGCTAGTCCTTGATATTTTCAAAGTTTATATAAGCATCTAGCCCTTTCTGAAAGCTGCTACATTTTGTATTTTAAGGTCTGTCTATGGGAACAGATCCCATGGTTTAATGCCATCTTGTGTGAATATTTTTTTCAGTACTGTTTCGATCATTCAATTTCATATAAACCTTCTTGTGAGGGAAGACAAAGAACAGAAGCTCTTTACATAATTTCTTCCTATACGCCAGTGTTCCGTGTACTTTTTATAATGCCCTGCCTTTTGTCACCACTACAAGACAAAACCTCTGAACCTTAAAACTAGAAAAGAAGAAAAAAGATTCAGGAGGGGAAAATTGCTCGTATTTTTGCTGGGTTGAACTATCCAAAGCATACAGACAAATATTTAAGTATTGTTCTGGAATAGAGCTTAAATTAGTAAAAGTGTGTGGCTCAGCAGCAGTCTTAAAATCATATAAGTTTGGCTTGGAGGTGTTTTTTTTCCGTTTGAGAAACTGACAATACAGTAAACTTCTTGTTGATTGAAACACGATAGCAACAAAAACATCATGTTTTAGCTCTGCTTCATATGTCAAAAATGCAAAAGAAATTGATTTTGGAGGGCAGAAGAATTACTGCAGACCAGAATGTTTGATGTTTCATTAGAAGGAGTGTTAGAATCGGGTCTTTCATTTTTTTTGAGAATGAAAAAAGTCTAGGTGGGGGAGCCATAAGCAGCGCATATATTCAAAGATTGCTTTTCACAAATATACACAGGATAATGAAGAAGAGTGAGGAAAGAATGAGATGTCTGTGAAGGACTTCATGTAGCAGAAATGTTCTTGATATACTTGCAGATTATTTCTAGAGCAACGAGATGCTTAAAACACAGCTGTTTGAGGAGTTGCCATTGCCACATACAGTTAAATTATAATACTTACTATTCCTGTGGCTTGAAAATGTTTTTTGTTGTTTGGGGGGAGGAAGGGAGGTGGGGGATTTTTATTTTTGGCAGGACGCCTTTGCAGTGAATAGAAGACCAAAGAAATAAGGAAAAGTAACAAAACAAAAGCAGTCAACAAGAGAGAACTGAATAACTGAAAACTTAGATGCCTCTTTTTTATCTGCCATGTTTCTTGAAATCATGTAAAGTATTGTAAACTACTTTTTCACTAGTTATGCAAACAGCTCAGAAAAACTCGAGCCATTTAGACGGGTTCTGCAGATGTTCTGGATGTCAAACTCTCAAATTTTTGTTGTTAACACTCTGGGGAATATTAAGATTCATTTGAAAGACATATACTGCAATGGCACTGCCTGCACCAGGGGTCTCCTGGAGTCACAGTGAAGCCATCCAGACAGATTCCAACACTGCCTCTGGAAACAGAAAAGTTAGATCTCTGAAGGTGCTGAGCATCTGATATGTCCAAACACGGACATTTGAAATCTGGGAAATGAATTAAACTCCTAGAAGCCTGTAATTGGTTTTCTCCATGTTGTTTAGACTGGTGTGAACTAAGATACAACATATTTTTATTGCCTGTGTTCCAACTTAGGCTGCACTTGATCAAAAGTAGCTCAGCTTTCATCCAAGTATGGGTACTTCCAGGGAATAAAACCATACTTCTTGTCCAGACTTTTCTGACCTGTGCAATATTCAGTCGTGCTCTTGTAAACATATAACAAATGTGGATCAAGAAAGTGTCCTAACTTCAGTGTTTAAAAACTATCTTTGTCCCATTAAGAAAGCAGGTAAAAAAGTGTTTACTTCATACCTCCTCCTTCAAGTTATTGTTATATTAAATAAGCTTTGGCTGCTGGGAACATTCATATTAAAAAATGGAAAAGTTTACAGTATGGTAAGTAATAGCTTCATTGGGGTATGAAGAATATTTTAAATGAAGTGAATAGTCAACTTCATTTTTGCACACTCTGGAAAGGATTTTTAAACTGTTTTGACATGTCCAGACACTCATTTTAGAATCAGTCTTTCCAGACATTACTCAATCCACCTGACATCGGAGAAGTAGGATTTGTCACCAGTTCTTGATCTAATGTGTTTTCATGCTGAATTCAGAAACTCTTAACTGTATTAATGTTGAGTTGTTCAGACTAAAAATATATTTTTTTCCACAGCCCGGTCTATGCCAGTAGACTTTACTCAAGGGAGAATGTGCAACCTGGTACAAATGGGAGAGTTTGGGAGCGGAGCCATTTGGGGATCCCTCCATCAGTAATTTCTAACCACTCTGCCATGAGTATAACCTTATTGTTTCAGATATTTCCAGTTCCGTCATTGTTTCCATGCTGGTTTATGGGAATTCATTAGAGGTTATTAGCGAGTAAAGATTGCATGCCTGCTATCCCGCAAAACTGCACAAATGTTGTCTTTTAACAAATTATATTTAAAGTGACTTAAGTCAGATTAGTTTAAGGCAACTTCTGATTTCCAGGAAGCCAGATCTTGTCTTACTATGGAAAAAGTCTCCTTTAATGTGCAACGGAATTACAGAATGGCTAAGGCTGGCAAGCACATCTGGAGGTTGTCTTGTCCAGCCCTCTCTGCTTGGGGCTGGCAGGGTCAGCCAGAGCAAGCTGCTTGAGACCTCCTCCAGATAGATTTTGGTATTTCCAAGACTGAGATACCATAGCTTCTCTGGTAAATCTGTGCTAGTGTTTGACCACCCTCATGGTAAAGAAGTTTGGTGGGTTTTTTTTCCTGTATTTTAACTGGAATTTCCTGCATTTCAGTTTGCACCTATTGCCTGTGATCCTGTTACTGGACACCACTAAGCTCCATCTCCTTTAGTTCGTCACGTTGGGTGTTTATATATGTTTCTATGTGCCCTTGACCCAGCATTTATCCAGGCTTTTTTCAAACCTTTCTCCTCTCAGAATAGTGCACTTCACCTGAACCATCTCAGGGTCACTGCAGCTCAGGCTGCTGCAGACCTTCACATGCCCAACCAGCTGTTGCTTCATGTAAGTATGAGGTTCGTCAGAGCATCTCCATCTATCAGCAGCTCAATCACCTTTTCCAGGAAGTTGAAAAACCTCCTGTATTGCTTGTGCCCCACCGCATTACTCTTTGAACGTTACTGGGGTGGTTGAAGTTGCCCATGGAGACAATAGTCTGCAGACAAGAGGCTTCTTGCAGTTGACCAAAGAAGGACTTATCTGCCTCTTCATGACCAGGTGGTCTGTAGCAGACATCCACCACAACATTGCCTGTGTTGGTTTACTCTCTAATGCTAATTTATTAACTCTCTGTTGGTGATTGTGTGTCATTACCTTTCTCCCCCTGTTGTTTTCTATTAAAAGCTCTCCCCTCCACGCTGGTCTGTCTCTATAACGTAAACTGTAGGTAACACAAAATCACATTTTAGTGTTGCAATTGTAGTTTTAAGATGTGTTATCAGGTAAGCCCTAGATTGCCTTTTAGCTCCTAACATGAAACTCCATGTTTATAACTGCTTTATATTTATTTACACTTACTCCTTTGGGCCTATTATCCACACTTCTTAACAAAAGTGGATGTAAAAAACCATTATGTTCATAAAAAAAATAATTACTTGATCAACAAAATGTTTAGGTCCCTCTGAGATCGTTCATTGGGATTGTTATTTTGAACAGCCTTTTACTGTAAAATCCTAATGCTTAGGTGGATTTTACCTTGGTTCTGCTACTTGAAGAAAACACTGAGTGAATGTATGGGCATATGTAGGAAGACATATAGGATTTCCCTCAAACAACTATATCAATGCAAAAATGATTTATGCCCTATATCCATTCAACATGTGGTTTTTGGCTTCTTCAAATGTGGGACTTTACAAAGTCTGTTTCCCACTGTCACACGGATTTCTTTGTTTCTTCTTTTTGTCCCCTGAATGAAGAGACTTTCGAGCCACAAACAGTAAAATAAATTTATCTGAGGAACTGACTTCCTTATCCCCTACTCTCTCTAAAGCAAAATATTACAGGGGCATTCTTAAGTATTTCGCCTCTTCATGGCTTGAAAATTTCCCCTCCAGTTCAATCTCCTTAATCTTCATTTATTTTTGCAATCATTTCCTGCTAAGTCAAAGAAAAGGTCTCTTCTCTCTCCAGCAAAGAAAATCTTTCAATTATTTTTATTTTTTTAAAACAGGAAATTGAAATAACGATGCTCTTGTAGCCTCACTGCTGTGCTCAGCTTGGTCTGGCTGTGGCTACCATGAACCATCTGTTCTGCTGGTGGAGCGAGACCCATGAGCTCCACTCCAGGGCAGGAATGAGCATGAGGCCAACAACACCAACAGAAAAAAAATCAGAGAAACCTTAGATGACACGCTTCTGGAGATTACCATTTCTCCATGACGTGGTGGAATGTTATCTGGCTTGTTACAGGACATCTGCACTGTAGACTGGTGGAAGCCCCCCCACTCTCTTTAATATGACCCTCTTTGGGTCTGGTTGGTGCATCCTGTGCCCAGCTGAGGTTTCAGCCCTGAGCATGAGGGCGCAGAGGGACCTCTGTGAGGACATGGTGGAGAAGGAGGGCTGCAGGAAGCAGAGCCTTATGTGAATGGCAAAATGATTGCAAATGTGAGGGGACGAGGCACTCGTTGTTCTTTTAATTTGGCTTTTGTTACTGCAACTTTTTTGTTCACTGTGCTTTTTCACAGTCAGCACTGCAGCTGCCAGCAGTCGTTCCTGTGAAATGCTTCTGATTATGGTCAGTGTCAGCGAGTACAGTGTCTACACCCCCTCTGTTGTGTTTCCAAAAATGTGTTCGCCTGGACGGAGGACTAATGGGTCAAAAATGCAAAATGGTCTGCGTGTCAGTCTGAAAAACAAAAGGCTTTGCAACCTGTTTGTTTCATTCAGCTCAGCAAAAGCTGCTCACAGTAAGGGACTCAAGCCTTTCCCTACACAGGGTATGTTATCACTTTGCTTTAAAAATACATCCTTAACCATGGATCACACTCCTGCTGGGCAGTCCTGGTGGTGGTAGGGAGGGCTTCAGGTGGTATATCACAAGATGCTGAAATAAACCATTTGCTGAGTGGGGGAAAAGGAGAGTCTGGCAAAGGTGATACCAACAAGGAAAGTTTGTGTTAGACAGCCACCACTTATTTTTTGTAGAGCTATAGCTGTCACCTGCATTTGGCTCCCATGCTGTTTTTGGAACAGCTGGTCTCTGCTGTGTCAACAGAGACCTGTGAGTGTCGAAGACAGGTCCTGGTCAAGGCAGGTCCTGTCTTCCTGTGGAAGACAGTGCTGGTCCTATCCCATCCTGCGGGGTTTGGGCTCAAGTCCTTGCTATACCAAAGGCATCTCTCCATCAGTGGAGCTTCTCCAACCTAGCAAATCCTGACAAATAGTGAGTAAGAGGACAGGCAGGAACAAAAATATAATCACACGCTGCTACTTAGCCATTGTTCAGATTTCAGACCAAAAAAAGAGGAGGCTGTAATCAGCATACCTTCGTGTCTCAGACCAGTACTGCCAGACAGGCTGCCAGGACAGCGGTGGCTAATGTAGGAGGGAGGAAGGGCGTCCAGGGAGGAGCAGGCAGCAGCAAGCACGGAGGAGATAGTGAGTGGGTGCAGGGCCAGAGGGATGATGGAGAGAAAAGGGCTGGGAGGTGTTGATCAGCCTCTGTGGGAGCAGGGGCACGGGCTCCTATGTGAATGACGGTGGGTGACACAACATGTGGATTCACCTGAGAGACCTGGCCCTGGGTTTTCGGATCCTCCTTCGATGGTACACTGTGATGAAGACTGCTCTTCATGGCATTTAACTTATGGATCTTGAAGCACACACTTGACCATGGTCCAGTTATCCCAATTATCAAAAAAAGAATGGATGGAGGGAAAACAGCTCACCTTCCAGGCACATCTGGGTTCAGTCTCCAGCCTCCTGCTGCCTGAGCCACAGCAAGGCACAGATCTGTGGCCGTGGTAGCTCAAGGGCCCAGGACCAAGCCTCAGAGGCTTAACCACTTATTTCCTTTACTCATGTCCTGTTCCTCCACTCCTCTGCTGGCATCTGCATTTGGTCAAGGCTATTGGGCTAGTTCTGCACACACCCAGGAGATGTGTCCTTGGGTCTTCATACTCCGAGTCTGAGTGATTTTACACTCACCAAGGAGATATACATACAGCTGCTGTCAGCTTAAGCAGGTTTACTGTTCGCTGTGTTCATCTCCAGAATTCCTGTCTTGGTGCACTCCATGAGAGTGGGGGTACCAGGCACGAGAATTCACACTCAACACATCCACCAGTGACACCAGGACAGTGGGACCCCTGTTTTCAGTCCAATATCCACTGCTGGTTAAGTTACTTGCCATGAAATGACTGTTTCTTCCCACCAAGAAAAAATAGGGTGTGAAGAAAAACATTGCAGACTGCCTCCCATTGTTATCATGCGCAGGGCTTTCAGACACTAGAAACCATCTCTGGTCCACCCACTACAATTAGTCCAACATCTAATGTTTCCACACTTCTGTCTCCTGTCTAGTTATAGTTATTTTTGTCAGATGATATGCTGCTGTGCCTCCCAGCTGTGCTATAGGCTGGGTACAGCTAAAAAAATAATAAAATAGATTCAGTGAAAGGAGATGTCCTCCCATTCATGAGCACTCCTTCCTTCTCTGAGCCTCATGTGCTTTAAAAAAAGCTCCTGGCTTCCTCCATCTTTGCCTCATGTGAGTACCTCCTGGACATTCAAAGGACAAGCTCTAATGACTGCCATTGTAGGTTAGCATAGTGAAGACTAAATATGTAACAGAAAGACTGTATATATTTTTATTAATGGAAAATAAGAGATCTAATTCACCTTACTTTTATTTGTCCCAGTTCTATTAATGGAAACATACTGCAGTATGTTTGACTATTTTCCTTTTTAACAGATGCTCTTCGGGTGCCTGTGTAACACGGTTGTGACCAGTGCCTTTTATCATCACACTAGGTAATGCATTGACCTATACTAGAAGGGGGTCCTCCCTTGGAGGAGCTTGCACCACAAATGTGGCAGAAGGAGTTGGCAGCAGCTTTGTTATCCTTCACTAACAAATGGGGATCTGAGACACAGCAAAATTCACCCAAGGGCTTTTATCCCATTTTCCTGAGGTCCCAGGGACCATTGGAGCCAGCAGCTCCAATGAGGGGCCACCCTGTCTTCCATGACAGCTGTTGCCTTTCCTCCCCTGGGCCAGGGTTCCCTCCAGGTCCCTGGGCCATAAATATCTGGTGGCCTGTGGTAAGAGAAGCTCTGGGACTGCGCTTACACTGCTTCAAGGAGGGACGAGAGAGCCAGGACCATGAACAAATATCATCCTGATGGCTCCACATCCACCTCCAAGTCCAACATCTTTGAGACTTGTGGCCTGTAACACTATGTATATTAAATACCCTATTCTTGTCATCCCACTTCTCCCATGCCTGTGGTGTCTGCTCTTGCCAACCAAAATTAATCTCACCAGTAGCAGGAACCTGAATGATTATCACTGTGAGAGCAGTTAAAACACTCAGTTGCCTTTGGTAGAGTAAACTCCTCAGAGACATGAGTAAGTAGAAGACAGCTACATGGCAGATGTTTATATATATGCACACACGCACATATACACACACTCTCCCTCTCTAATTTCTTGACACATGGAGAGCAGCGACACATGCAGCACACTTTGTATTGTACATCAACTTCAAACACAGTCCAAATCAGCCGTGGAAATGGCAGCAATTATGGTAAGCTGAAACCAAACAAACTGCAGCAACCTAATAGTTTCAATGGCAGGAAAAAAAAAATCCCACATCACCCAGCTGCAGGAGCTGATAGGAAGACAAGCCTCAAGGCAGCTTATGGTTTCCCAGCTGTCATCAGCTAGCAGCTTGGATACTTGATATAATGAATAATCAGTGTTTGAACTGATGGAAGTGACCTTAAAACATGCTGGGGAGGGGGAAATATTCACAGTGTGCATTGGGCAGTGGAATTTGTGGTTTGAATACATTTACATGGTAAATGTTTGTACTGTGGGGTGGAATTAAAGCAGGGTGAAAATAAAGGCTGTACTCACTACATGGCCAAAATATGGAGGTATATATATATATGAAACCAGGAAGGAGCTCTGTAGATGACAACAGCAGTTTAAGTAGATGCACATTGGAAGTTGTCCTTCTCCTGAGGCCTGCATTTATTACACCAATGGCAAAGCAAGCTGGTGAGAAGCAGGAGGGAAGGTCTTCAGCAGGCAACTGAGTAAAGGCATTAAAGTTGTCTTCTAGGTAGCGCATTAACAGCACAGGGAGCAAGCCCAGCAATGATGTCAGAGACCTTCCTGATGTGATGATGGCTGGGAAGGAGCTGGCCACCTCCACCTGCTTCTTTATCCACGCTGCTCAGTGCTGTGGCAGAGAAGGTGGGCAGCTTTCACTGATGGCTCTCAAGATGCCGTGTGGGGTTAGGGTGCAGGCAGAAAGCCCTGGAGGAGGCCAGGGGTGTCTTTACAGAGGGTGCAGGCAGAAAGCCCTGGAGGAGGCCAGGGGTGCCTTTACAGGGCTGAAAGGAGGGAGCTGGCTGTCTTTCTGGGCTCCCTGTGCATCTGCTGCAGGAATGCAGGCTGCGAGGAACCTGGCAGGACCACGCTCACCTTCTGCCAAGATTTCTGTGAAATTGTATTCCTGAGTTGCTTTGTCCATTTTAGCTGGCCTGGTCACTTTCCAAAAGCCAGGCTTTAGAGGAAAAAAAACTTAACCCACTGTGCAGATGTTACAGCCAGGACAGTTAGCATGCAAGAGAGGCTTTTCTAGAATTGCAGAGGCGTAAAGATGTGAAAGAAATGAGGTACTGGCTTGGGGAAGGGTTCCGTCATGCATTTCTGCTCTCCTTCCCAGAACTGCTGCCTTTTAATTAAAAAATTACCTATAGGGAAATTTGGAACATGGGCTTTTTTTTGCTAAGAGACCACCGCTCACTTTTCTCTCTATTGCCTCCTTAATTTAGGTTAAATTTAAAGGAAATAACTTGAGGTTTGGAAACAAATATCTCTAGAGAGCAGCTCAGTAGTATGGTATGGAACGAAGCCAATAGCTGTAGAGATCATCTAACTTGAATTGAGGCAGGTAAAGAAAAGCCAGGGAAACCAAACCAAAACTTTTCTATACACGTTGCTAGTGGCCTATTTTTCTACTGCATTGTACTTTACAATGCAGTGTGCAGCCACATCAAAGGGGTCTGGTGTTAGCAGATAAATATAGTCAAGTTTTTTGGGTACTCTACACTCGGTCTGTAGGTTCATGAACACAGCTGCCCACTGTGCGCCCTGCTGCCCGCTACCTGTTTTACTCCTTTGTGATTTGAGGTGTTTTACTCCTCAGGCAAAAAATGAACATGTATCTCACATTCCCCATGAGGCTGGCAAGCTGGCCAGCCTTTACTAAGGTACTTTGAGGCAGCTGGTGCAATATGAAGCTTGCACTTCTGCTTGCCCAGACAAAGCTTGTTGATGTGCCTGGCCACTCTGGCAAGAGCAACACTTTACAGGGACAAAAGTTGTCGTGCAGATAGCAGCAGTCTGTACCAGCATCAGGAGACACAGAATTATGGAGTTTCTTTTTCCCTTCCTGCTCTCACCGCAGATGCACTGCAGCATCATTAAAATGTTTCCTATCTTTACCTAGTGGTAACATTAGAGTCTGTGATGTGGGGCAAGGAGGGTGAGAGACCAAAGCCCTCCTTAAATCCCCAAACCACAGCAGAAGTCACTGCACCAGTGGAAGAGCCACACTCCTCCACTTCCAGCCTGACCAGTCTTGGCTGGGTTAAAAATACAGCCTGGATTCTGTGCGCCTCAGACACAGCCCTCTTTTAAGCCGTAGCGTCTTCGTGTTGCCAGCAGCGGTGGTAATTGATTTGATGAGGACCGCAGACCCTTGGCAAATGGGCTGCACCTGCACTTGCCAAACCTTCTGCTGTTGAATTAGGCTGAAGTGAGGTTTCTGCACTGTGGTCACCGAGGACCTGATTTACAGAAGGGCTCTGAACTGACCAATCTGCAGAGCCGGTCTGCCGGGTAATTTTAAAGGACTAAAAAAACATTTGGAACAGGAAATGAGGAATATGCACAAGGGAAATTCCCCTCCGCTCCCCTGGCTTGCTTTAATGGCTCTGTTTTACCTCTGTACGACTGCCTTTGGCTTTCTCTGTAAGTGATGTTATTCTGTCAGGAAGAAGATGATGTGTTCACCCAGACAATCACAAATGGATAAGAAAACAGAAATCTGTATTTTCTTCACTACCTTAAGTCCACCTGCTCAAACACAGCAAGTCTAGTTCAGTCATTCTGTCGTGGGCAGGTAAAAGTCGTAAAACATAGTTCTGACCAAAACAAATCCCCCCAAAATGTCTGTAAACAAAGCAGAAGGATGCAAAATCCTGTGTGTGTTTACAGTGTAATAAAAGCAGCACCTCTCTTCTTAGCCAAGCCTTCTTATCCAGAGGAACAAGGCTTCAGATGCTTTTGCAGGGAGATACTGTGCCAGAGGAGGCAGGAAGCAATGCTGGGGACACTGAGCACTCGTTATCTTAATGATGCACCAAGTCTGGAACATTTAAAAGACAGACGTAGTCTGTGGAGAAACCACAGAACAGAAAATGTATATGTGTTCATCTTCCAATCTGGTCAAAAGAGACAATTCATTCCAAGCACTTCCTCAAAAGTACTCTTTTTCTCTTTAAAATGCTGTAATTCTGGTGAAGAGCACCCATGAAAATTAAGTGTTATCAGATTGCTACTTTTGTGAAAGAAAGCCTGTTGCTTACTTTACTAAAAGCTCATCTTTTCACAGAAGTTGTGAGGTTGGCAGGTCTTTCATGAAGTGACTTTCTTACCACAAAGTATCAACACCACTTTGGGCCTTGCTTGCCTGAATGTTGGTTCATTTTTATTATCTCAGGCGATTTAAAAATGTCAGAAATGACCACAGTTTAAAATTAAATCTGGTAATGAAAATGAATTAATTGACATACATGTCCATGCAGCACACACAGAGAACTAAGCCTTCAGCCCTGAATTACTAGTAGGTTTGTAAGTCTGTCAGTAAGCTCAAGTGTATCCACAGGCACCTAAATATTTTTTTGATTCCAAAGTACAGGATAGGACACTAATTATAAGCATCCATATTAATCAGTGAAGACTTTACTGGATCATCAGTCAGGTGAAGGAGCCACCAGCAAAAGAAAAGTGTCCACCAAACACTCCTGTGTGTAAGCGTGCAGGTTTGTGGTGACAGGGAGCATATTAGATGCAAAAGCATGGAAGCCACAAATATGCTGAGATCAACTACAAGTGTAGTGAATTTTAATATGAATAACTATTTTCCTCAAATTCCTATCAGCAGCAAATCACCTGCTTCTTACTGCCTTTCACACTCGTAATTCTCCTGGTAAAAACATTTAGGCAGTCAGTGAAAAGGCAGAAATTATAACATGTGATTTAGGTGACTGGCTACCCACATGAATAACAAAAAAGGAGCAGATTAAATTAAGATTTTCCAAATAGCTTGAAGCATGAACATAATTCTGCCAAAGCATTTGGTGCGTACTTGCAAGTAATACATTCAAGGAAAGGCAAGGTTGGTTTATAAGTAATTTGCTAAGGAAGAAAAAAAAGCCTAAGCAACAAGTTTATTATGTAATTTAGGGGCTTAATGATGCAGATAAGAATCTAGTGGGAGATTTATGCCTGTGTGCTTTTGAAAAATCTGAAAGCATGTCCAATTTATTACTTTAGGTTGCTAAATACCTTTAAGCTTTGGCTTTAATTTCAAAATAGGGGTACATTGCCAGAAAGAGCTTGACCCAGCTGAGCGTATAGCTGCATACCTCCTGCCAGTCCATACAAGTGTGGACTACAATGTGACACAAATTCTGCAGCGGATAGGTTCATATCTCTACAATTATAGAAACAACACAGTAAATGATTAAAAATGTCTTGCCAGAAAAAATAAATCAATCCCTCTGAAGCAGCACTGGAGATATGAATTGAAGGGGGAATCTGTATCCCTTTGTACCTTGGAGCATTGCATAGAAAAGGCTGGATATGATGGCAGCATCAGGGGAAAAAAGAAATAGAAAAAAAAAGCAAAGTTTTTTATATAGTTTATATTAAAAAAAAAAAAAAGGAAAAATTCCTGGTTTTGCAGGAAAAAAATTGGAGATAAATAGATTCAGTTGTACAGATGTGCTCAAATACTGAAGAGGTGCAAGGGGATTATCACTAGAAGAATAAATTATTTCCTTCAGTAGGCAGAGTCTGAACATGCAGTTGAAAGAAAGAACGTCCTTCTCACAGAAAATTCATTCCAGTCTTTATTTGAGGTGTTAATGTTAAGAAGTGGTTCCCAAAAAGAGAGAAGACCTCAAGAACATAAATTCTATCAAAAAATCCTGTATAAATTTTAGCAGGAGTTGTCTGCGCACAGAAATGGTTGTTTGGTGGTGCGGATTCTGACTGTTTCATCATTGCTTCAGCTACTCTTTGACATGCGGTTAAACTAACCTGAACCGTTTAAAATCAAACCATTTAACCTGATGCCATTTAAAATCAAAATGTCTATGCAGGCTTTTATATCTCTGCTGACCAGACCATCATAAAGAAGCAAGCCAACACAAAAGGATCCAAACATTTGCTGTCTTTAACAGTTAACCCTTTAACAGCAGTTTCTTTCAGAAAGGCACTTTTTAAAGGGAGATTTCATATAAGGGCTTCACATGTAAATCCCAGACTTTTCTAGACTCCTGGGGTTTTGGGTGGGTTATTTTGTCTGGGGGGGAGGGGTAGGAGGGGTTTGGTTGTTTGTTGGGTTTTTTTGTTTGTTTGTTTGTTTTGTGGTTAACTTTTTAATTATAAGAAACCTTTCTCCTGCAGCAGAAATAGAATTTTTCCACAACCGGCTTCCCTGGAGAGCTTGTCCTTGTCCTAACACCCTCTGGGCTGAATGAACCACCGCTTCCCCCCGCTCGGTGCCAGTATTGTCCAGGGTGATTGATAAGGGGTCGAGCTGTGGGCTGGAGGCACATTCGCAGTGCACCAACATCTGGAAGTCATTCCCGGCTGGAGTGGACCGTGAACACAGTAGGCAGACAGGATCCTATAACGTCCCTCCTGTCTCAGCCTTAGCTGCCTCCGATGGCCAGATAATGAGAGCACTACTGTGAGTGAAAGTGTTTATGTGTTTATGTGACTGCAGGTATGCACTTTTTTTGCCACTGGTTTCTTGCGTGCTCTGCAGACAGTGAGCAGGGACACCATGGGGACAGGGCAGAGACGGAGCAATGTGCCAGGGTGGTGTGATCACCGCCAGCTTCCGGACTGCGGTGACCACCTTTTCTCCTGTCTCTTGCCCCAAGTTTGCCTGTTTTCATTAGGCCTTTCTGTTTGGGAAACAGCTTTAACCTAGATCATATTTACAAGAAGAGGAGCCTCAACTAACACCATCTAGCCAAGCAGTTCTTTTCTAAATGTCCTTTTTTTTCCCCCAATTACTTTTTGAAAAAGAGCAGCATCTCTTGAGGTAATTCACCAAGCAGTGTGAAGTCATTACACTGATTTAAAAACTACATGTTGTTAGAAACCTCTGCAAAGGTTCGTATGTGTATGTGTGTTTCCCTGTCTGTGCTGTCCCACTGGACCAGAGCAGTGAGCGTGGGAAGAACACTCACTGCTTCAGCTAGAGTCCTGCTGTGTATGCAGTGGAGCTGCCTGATGAGCCAACCATAGTCCTTAAAAACAAAAACAGAGAATCATTTCTCTTGCAGTTCCTCCAGGACAGGGAGGGCTTGGAATGCACCTTCTGGATGTCATCACTGAACAGTGGTGCCGGGCCTCAACCACCTCCCTGGGCAACCTGTTCCAGTGCTCCACCACCCTCACAGTGAAGAACCCTCTCCTAATCTCCAATCTAAATCTGTTCCCCTCCAGCTTGAAGCCATTTCCCCTCGTCCTGTCACTACAGGCCTTTCTAAACAGGCTCTCCCCAGCCTTTCTGTAGGCCCCCTTCAGGTACTGGAAGGCTGCTATTAGGTCTCCCCGGAGCCTCCTCTTCTCCAGGCTGAACAACCCCAGCTCCCTCAGCCTGTCCTCGTAGCAGAGGTGCTCCATCCCCCGATCATCCTTGTGGCCCTCCTCTGGACCCTCTCCATCAGGTCCATGTCCTTCTTATATTGAGGGCTCCAGACCTGCACACAATACTCCAGGTGAGCTCTCACTAGAGCAGAGTAAAGTGGCAGAATCACCTCTCTGGACTATTGAGACTAGCAACACAAAAATATTGCCCAGCAGGTTTTGAAGACTGCAATTTTGTGACATGCCAAGAAGTCACCTTATCTCAGATATGTTCATGACCCTTGTGACCGTAGCCACTGAACACATCACCAACTTCAACATTCTTGTCCTCTCAAGTATCTTGCGGGAACCCCTGACACTACTCCTTCTGTCCCATGCAATGATCCCACAGTTGTGCCTATGATGGTGTGTGTAAGGGCAGCGCTCGAGCCAGAGTCAGGGTTCGTCACCTCACTGTCCCATTGAAGCAGCTTTAGGCGTATCTCTGGGATCACATCCCAGGAGGAGCAATGAGAAGAGAAGGTACCTCCTGCTATCTTAATTTGGGTGCTTGGCACAGACAGATTAGATGCCCTGGCCCATGTACCTGGAGCATAGCTAGAGACATGAGCCCCAGATCTCCACTGGAACGTGCACAATGACACTTGGTACGCTGCAAGACCATGTAACGTAGCTGCAATGTAGACCCCCAGAGAGATGCAGCCCCAAAGGCAGAGTGCTGGATAGAGGACTGAGACTAGCTAGTCATCGCAGGGACTTTACTAATTGGCCTGGTTTGTTTTCACACACCTTTTAAATGTTCTATTATTAAAATCCTTATATCCTAATTTCCCTGAAAAAGAATGTGCACATTTTCTGTTAGCTTTCTAAATTATTACAGTTGGGGCTTTTTAAATGCAATAATCTGCTGATTTATTTTGGTTAACTATTTTATTACTAATTAACTATTTTATAACTAATGTTTGCTGATATTTCCAAGAGATGTGTCTAGGTTATAATTGGCTGAATGAGATGGTGTTGATCTGTTTCAAACACAGAAGTTGAAACTTACATGGGTATACCTGCTAGGAGCCATGTAGGAATAGCTTAAAATGTCCTATGTTTCTGATTTAAATATCTAGCTTTCTGCTTTAGCTTACATTGTTTTTCTTTTCTACTCAGACTAAAAATGGAAAGGTAATCTTAGATTGAAAATGCTCCAGAATCTGCTTTGTCAGCTATTAAACAGATCATTATTCCAGATTCATTATTTTCTATTCCCTTTGAACTTATATTATAAATAAATAATAGAAAAATAACTTTCTCCCTCAAAAAATGCTCTGGCATGAAACTCTTATAAACTTCCTGGAGTGTACAGGAGCAATAACAGTTACTAAAAGAAATATTTTAAATGTTTTATAAATTTTGTTAAACAGTTTCATTGGAAATAGAAATGTGAAATGCTTTTTAATGCTCTACTTTATCCAGTTGTGCAGAAATCAAAGGTGTAAATCAAAATAATATGCCTCACTATGTTGTGTTGACATATGCTGTTATTTTAGATAACTACTTCAGCCACTTTGCCTATTAGGATAGGGCTTTTACAACAGTTGTTGAGCTAAATTCCCGTAATAATCCTTAGTTTACTAGTGTTAAGAACCTAGATAAACCTATCTAGTTGTGGTTTAAAGAAAAGTTTTTTTTCTTTTCTGCCGAAGTCTTATATGTATCACTCACTTTTGATGCTTCCCCCTAGAAGAATATCAGATTGATGCAGGCCTACATGTCTGATCTATCTATGGATGTGTTTGTACTCCTGTTTTAAGATGTTGATCAATGAAAAGTCTTGGGTCATAAATATTTTTGCCTAAAACCATTTGCTAAACTTGCTTTATTTAAATCATTTTAGTGATCCAAAAAAAGGATTTCATGACTTAATGACCAGTTGTAGGATTCTTACGTCTAAGTTGTTAAATTGGTTGTTGAACTGGTTCTCCAAGCTTTTATTTAAGGAGGCAAGAATTTTAATTCCAGCATTTCAATATTTTGGAAAATCAGAATATATTTTTAGCCTGAAGCATGCCTATTGAGAGCCCATTGGAATCAAAGTCAATAAAAATGTGCTAACATAATCCACTGAATTAAATGGCTACATCTTGGATCCAGCATGGAAATTGTGGCTTGGTACTTTGAAGCTACTCCTGTAATGTTCCTACTTTTTTAGAAGGAGATGTTCAAACACTCAGAGTATTCATAAGAAAAGGAAGACTATGGGAGAGTAAGTAAGAAATTAATTTCAGGCGCTGGAACAAGCTGCCCAGGGAAGTGGTTGAGTCACCATGCCTGAATGTATTCAGAAGATGTGTAGCTGAGGTGCTTAGGGAAGTGGTTGGCACTTGGGACGGTTTGATTAATGGTTGGACTTGATGATTTTAAGGGTTTTTTCCAACCTAAACAATTCTATGATTCTATCATTCTATAATTGACAGGATTTGGAATTTGCTAGAAAATCAGCATCAAAAAAGATGAGACAGTGAGAAAGTGGCATTAGAAAGTCCAATTAAAAGTTTTGTTTGCATCATGGCAATGTGTACATATTTGGTGTTTTTTCCTCGGATTTTCTTGGATTCTCAGTGTTTTACAAGCCAGCAGAATGTTTGATCTAGAGTTGGAGGAGTATTACTTGTGCTCATTTGACGTGCACAGTGGAGGATCCTCCTGAAAAATAGTGTGTGATTATAATGTAATTGAAGATTTTATCATGTGATAAAGGATCAAACAATGCCTCGCTCAAAGCTTCAAGCCAGTGACCCTATTGCTCCAGACATTCAGGGGACAGGCCCTGCATCAAATCCTTCCTTGCCTTCCAGGTAGACATTGTAAGATCTCATTCACCTGGCGTTCTCTGAGAGAGTAGTGGCTCCTCCAGCCATGTCTTGTTGGGTGTCACCACCTGAAGGGCCAGAGAGAGCTCCCATTCTTAAGTGTTCATTATTTCCTTTTGACTCCAGGCCCAAAGTCTCTCTGCCACCCACCAAGGGAGGCTTGGGAAGGTGAGGAAATGACACTGAGTGCCTGGGACGGCTGGATTCATTACATGTCCATTACACATGAACAGGCAAAAAGAGAGTTGAAATTGTGGAGGGAGAGATATCAAGTGAAACAGCGTAGGGTAGGGTCATGAGTAAAGAAATACGTAAGAGAGAGGTCTGCTTTGTTTGGGCTGCAGTCCCAGTTCAACCAATGCATCTAAGCAAGGACAAGGACACAGAGAGAGGAGCAACAGCAGCTGTACCCTCATAGCATTTTGGTACAGCTGGTCTCTGCAAATAGCTTTGAGGCTTGCTCGAGTACCATACAAGCACTGTAATGATCACATCGCATTTGAAACCATCTGGTTCTCTGCTGCACCTTCTTGCCTGGTACAGACAAGCCCTTAAAATTCAGCAGCTGTCTCAACATATTTTCACAAACCGCTTTTCCAGTCTGTTTGTCTGTCCTCACATGTTCTGTCTAATGTGCACAGCAGCAGTTGATGAAAGAATGGTTAAGAGCAGAAACAAAGGCACAGTCTGTCGCGTGAATCCAAGCAATAATTAAAGCTATTGTGGATGAAGGTGCTGAGCTACCTGTGCTTAAAAGAGACTTAAGGGAGTGTTAATGCTAAACCTTCATGCAAAAAGAGCTTGTTTGACACAGATATTACCTCTAATACATTGAATAAGGAGAGATCTAATGTTAAAATGCTATTCACAGAGGTCTTTGTTTTTACGGAATGACATATTTTTTTCTCCCATAATCCTGCCTTCAAGTATAAGACTAACTACAAAATGTTATTATGGAATTAAAATTAATTTGTATTTTTCAGATCTAGTATAAAGCAAACAAATTTCTATGCCATCCTTCTGAATCATTACAGATTATATTCTGTAGGAGCTACATCAAGCTTAAAGAAGTGTTGTGAATTTTGATACTTCTTAATCCTCACGCTGAATTTTTTTTTTTTTTGTCTTTTGAATTACCTGAGTCCTTTTTCAACTGATTCCATTGTGAAGCGAAAGCCATCATCAGAAGACAGGGATTCAAATTCTTCAGAGAAATAGTGTATGTACAGATATTATCAACCAAGGTGAGGGAGAATGAACCAATCTCTGTGGTGACACAGCTGGCATTATTGCACTGCATTGCACTATCAATAACATATTGAGGTAGCAGTTGTAGGCTAAGCTAAGTCCCAGGAATGGGCAAATGTTTTACCATCTGAGCAAGTGGCTGAACCTTCTGTAGGTCCCCCAGTTTAAATGTGCCAGCATCAGCAGCTAATCCCTCACTAGCATTTCCAGCACATTGGCTAAATTGAGTGTGACCTGTATCAGTTGATAAAGCTCCATCAAATGAACAACCCAGTCAAGAAAAAAAACCCAAGCCATCCTCAGTATAGAAGTGATCAGAAGTCTTTAATTCTTTCTTTTTTTTGAAGAATCAGGAAGAAGGCTACTTTTCTCTCCTCATAGGTTTGGAAATAAGATGTTATAGTTGTCACGTTGAGGAAGATGAGAAGTATCTGAGGTGCAGAAGAAGGATCACAAAACAAGGCCTGTGTTATAACACAATTCAGATAACTTGGGTGTTGTTATCTGGGTCATTTTTTAAAGCAGCTGAAACTTATGTGGAAATGTATCTCTACGGTAATATAAATTCTATGCAAATACTATGTATATTATAAGCTACACAAAAAAGATAATGCCCGAATCTTTCAAGACCTACTCTGACTCCTCCATGTCTGTTGTCTCAAAATTGGAATGTCACGGTTTTGATGGATGGACCACTTGGTGGATAAAGAACTGGCTAGATGGCCGCACTCAGTGGCTCAATGTCCAAGTGGAAACCAGTGAAGAGTGGTGTTCCTCAGGCGTTGGTACTGGGATCACTGCTGTTTAACATCTTTGTCAGAGACATGGACAGTAGGATTGAATGCACCATCAGCAAGCTTGTCAATGACATCAAACTATGTGGCACAGTTGACAAGTGGATAAAGAACTGGCTAGATGGCCGCACTCAGTGGCTCAATGTCCAAGTGGAAACCAGTGAAGAGTGGTGTTCCTCAGGCGTTGGTACTGGGATCACTGCTGTTTAACATCTTTGTCAGAGACATGGACAGTAGGATTGAATGCACCATCAGCAAGCTTGTCAATGACATCAAACTATGTGGCACAGTTGACAAGCTGGTGGGAAGGGATGCCATCCAGAGGGACCTGGACAGGCTTGAGAGGTGAGCCCGCGCAAATCTCATGAAGTTCAACCAAGACAAGTTGCGGGGTCCTACACCTGGGACATAGCAAACTCAGGCCCAGATACACGTTATGCGGAGAATGGCTGGAGAGCAGCCCTGAGGAGAAAGGCTTGGGAGTACTCATGGCTGAGAAGCTCAACATGAGCTGGCAGAAAGCCAACCGCATCCTGGGGTGCATCAAAAGAAGCATGGACAGCAGGTCGAGGGGGGTGATTCTGCCCCTCTACTCCACGCTGGTGAGACCCCACCTGGAGTGCTGTGTGCAGCTTCAACACAGGAAGGACATGGAGTTTTTGGAATGCAACCAGAAGATGGCCACGAAAATGATCAGAGGGCTGGAGCACCACTCCTATGAAGACAGGCTGAGAGAGCTGGGGTTGTTCAGCATGGAGAAGACGGGCTCTGGGGAGGCCTTATGATGGCCTTCCAGTACCTGAAGGGGGCCTACAGGAGAGACGGGGAGGGACCCTTTATCAGGGAGTGGAGTGACAGTTATGAGGGGTAACTGTTTTAAATTGAAAAAGAGGAGATTTAGATTAGATACTAGGATGAAATTCTTCACCGTGAGGGTGGTGAGACACGGGAACAGGTTGCCCAAGGAAGTTGTGGATACCCCATCCCTGGAAGTGTTCAAGGCCAGGCTGGATGAGGCTTTGAGCAACCTGGTCCAGTGGGAGATGTCCCTGCCCATGGCAGGGGGATTGGAACTAGATGATCTTTAAGGTTCCTTCCAACTCTAACCATTCTATGATTCTGGGAGGAAATAGCTACGCTTGGTAGAGGAGCTACCCAAATCCTCCATGCTCATCATGCACATTCTGTCTCTTGCCAGCCATTACAATTGCCATTCAGAGCAGTTTTGCAGATGGCATTTTCCCTGGCTGACAACACGGTTTCTGTGATTAATACTGCTAGGAGCCCTGCTCCACCCTGGCAGCTGGCTGGCTGTAGTCTTCTCAATGCTAGCCTGCTTGATTAAGCAGGTTCATTTTTGCCAGTGCTTTGCTGGTGGCAGCCAATGTTTTGCCTGCAGAAGTTGAGACTTTTGCTAATGGTGCTGGAGCCTGCCCTGTGTTTGCACTGACTAGAAATTTCCAGGCTGTAGATGGACCTTTACAGGCCCCAAACAGCTGCATCTCATAACTGTAGCTGCAGTTGTTGCTGGTCTGGCTTATAGCTGGCAAGGAGGAGGATATTAAAATCCCATAAAGATACTATCAAATTAGAAAATACTGTACAGTGTGCTTTTGTTTCTTTTAAGGATGAAGAAACCAGATGAGAGAGGACTTAAGCTCCCTCTGTGCATATATGCAGAGCGGAAAGAAATTACATTTAACTGACCCCTTGATGATAGGACTTGATATTTGACTATATTTAATCATGTATGGAAAAGACAGTCGCGCTTTTCAACAGCTGCTCTTACTCTGAGCTTCAAGGGGCTAACGAAAAGATTAGGTCTGGGCAGGGATTTACTCCCTCTCTCTCCCTCTCCCATGAAACCTGTGTTTTTCATGACTTTTGGCATTCCAGGGGGAAAAACAAAACAAAACATATTCTTTACTGCATTCAAAACTTTACTGCCCTTTCAATAATGTCATGGCAGTATAGGTGGAAGCAGATGGCCAAGAAAGAAAGCAGACCCTGCAGGTGTGAGAGCTTACACCATTGGTGGGGCTCATCTTCACCCAGCCTGCAAGAAAGGTCTTACTGACTTCCCGGGTTAGACACTGAGTAGCAGCGTGGTTTTTTATTCTGTTTCAAAGAGTTTCAGCCCATTTTCAACTGACCAGAGGAAGATTGTTGCTGATACCTGGTAAAGCCTTTAGTGGTCATGGTGCACAGAAGGCAGGGTGGGATGATTAATGCACTGAACTTCCCGCAGCCCATAATGGAGGCTCTTTCTGAATGGGGTCACATCCCAGTGTCAGAGTGCTCTGATCTGCCCAGATGTGCCAAAACTCAGGTGGGATGTTTGGGATGTGGTAAGTGTAGGGACTCACCTTACAATCTAAACATGCTGGGGGATAATTTCTGGTTTCAACTTGAGCTTCTTTATAGTCCCAATAACTTCCCCAAACATGTCCACTTCAAAATATGCCTGACAGAATTAGTAATAGAATAGAAAATTTGGGGTATAAACTTCTTAGAATATGTTTGATGCTGCTCTCCATATTTTAATTAAAATATACATTAAATAATTACTTCTTTTGGTCCTGTTTCACCAGTAACATTCAATATGCATTAAATATAACTGAATGCTCCAATTTAAAAATTATTAACATTTAAAACTAATCTTTTGGAGGGGAAGGAGGTAGTCTAACAACTGCTTCTACAGCTTGCACATATGTGAAGACTTTCATTTTAAATGTCCAGATTAGAAGGTCTTGTATGATATTACCCAATATTAATGAAAATAACCTTTTTGAAAACAGTTTCTTGAAAGTATTAGAAATTTAAAAATCCAGCTTAATAAGGAGATACAATTTGCAGAATACCTAAACTGCAAATGCAACAAATAGTGTCTGGTTTCACTTGTTAGGTGCATGTGTCATTCACGTTAATGTTAACAGTAATTGTGCGTGGGGAGTATCTCCTTTAATTTTAATCTTCAAAATAAGCAAAAGGAAGGAAACAGCTCAAATTTCTTTCCCACAGTAACACTGAGAAGGCTCAATGCTTAGTCTAATGGAGCAGCCAGCATGTCAGCCTTTCGGCTTCTAGATACAGCTATGGTGCATTCTGGCCCCAGTTCTTGCTGGAACTCACAAACCTGGTGTATTGTAAGCATTAAATCAGCATGCCATTTGTTAAATTAGGTAAATGCTGTTATTTAAATGATCAATGAGAACATTTGTCTACACACGTGGGTTATGCAGAAACACAACATCATTACTCTGATTACAAATGGGACTGCTTACTCTCTAAAGGGATAGGCACAAGATCTTTTACTCCTTTGAACAATAAACTTCATGATTTAAATAGTGTTTGCAGTTAGGCATGTAAAACAAATGCAGTTGCCTACTTCACATCTGTGTAGATACTGATACACAGTGAAATGACTTGACATAAGAAGTGTGGTCATGAAGCATGCCAGTTATATTCCCATGCGAATATTTCCGTGCATATCTACATGTACTCAGACACACACTGGTATTTTGTCCTGGACTAAGTAGTTACTCCTGTGATTACGTTTTTGTGTAAAGCACAACTCAGTCTTCATCCTTTCACAAATGCACTTTTGTTTATACTTTCGTAATTATGACATCTTCATATTAAAGTTCTATCTTGAAAATAAGGTTCAGGGAGATTAGGAATAAAAGAACATTTAATGATCTTAGAACAAACTGCCAAAATGATATTGGTTAAGGTAATATCATTTGACAGCAACGCATAATTCAGTTCTGGTGCTGATTACCACAGGAAGTTCTTGAGGCCAAAAGCATGCCAAGACCATTTAAAAAGACTGGATATTAATGCAGATAAAAAAATAGCCCAAATGATCATAGTTGGTTATTGTCAAAATATTGGAAGAGTGTTTGACCTCATGTTATCCATCTTAAAAAAATCTCTTTTGTAAGAGGAAAAGGTGGGGACTACCTCAAGAAGATGCATTCTAAAGCCAACAATGTTCAGTTGCTTTCCACATCACCTGCTAGAAAAACACATTTGTTCTCTTTTGAACAGCTTCCCCTGACTGCCTCTATAATGTCACTTTTCCTGCTGCTTTTCTTTCAAACACAGAAATTCCATTCCTGAAGGAAAGAACTTTCCAAAGAGAAGCAATAAAAGATTTTGTTATCAGTTTCATCAAATGCTCCACCACAGCGTATTGTTTCTGTAATGCATTGGAAGGTTACTACGTTTCTATTTATGTAAAAGCTACCTAAATCAGTTATAGAAGTAAATGTTCAGAGCTGAGTAAAAATGCTTTTTTGATCTTTTTTTTTGTTTGCATTTTGTGAAGAATATTTTTAAAAGTGTTCAGAGTTCTGAATAAACTGGAATAGATATGAACACCCCACATTTAGAGCTGGGTCCAAATACTTGTTACAATCCAGTTAATTTTGGGTAAACAAGTATAACACTTCAGTTTAGATCCTCAACCTAGATACGTGATCATCTCTCTCTAAACTTAGCTTCCCTTAGGGCTGCTGGGAAGAAATGGGTGCTGTGAGCAGTCAGGTGTCAGGGGCCCGGCTTGGCTCTTGACAAGCTTTGGGGGTGCCAAGATCTGGTAATGGGTCCTCGCTTGCTGCTCTCTGCCTTCACTGCATGCCAGCCTAAATAAAACATCCTCATGTGTGGTTCACAGGAGAAAAGAAAGGCTATCCTTGCCTCTCTGGGTCTGTCCTTGGGGTCTTAATGCCGTCTTTGCCTCCGTCTTTAATTGTCAGACCAGCTGCCCCCAGGGTGTTCAGCCTCCTGGGCTGGAAGATAAGGATGGGGAGCAGAACAAATCCCCTGTAATCCAGGAGGAAGTAGTTAATGATTTGCTTATGCACCTGGACACACATAAGTCTATGGGGCCGGATGGAATTCACCCAAGGGTACTCAGGGAGCTGATGGGAGAGCTCACCAAGCCTCTCTCCATTATCTATCAACAAGCCTGGTCAACAGGAGAGGTACCAGATGACTGGAGGGTGGCCAGTGTGACGCCCATCTACAAGAAGGGCCAGAAGGAGGATCCAGGAAACTATAGGCCTGTCAGCCTGACCTCGGTACCGGGAAAGATCATGGAAAGGATCATCTTGGGAAAGCTCTCATGGCAAGTGCAGGGCAGCCATGCATAGACAAGTGTACCCCTCACTGGATAAAAAAACGGCTGGATGGCCGTGCCCAGAGAGTTGTGATTAATGGGGCAAAATCTGATTGGCGACAGGTCACCAGTGGTGTCCTTCAGGGCTCGGTTTTGGGGCCAGTCTTGTTTAATATCTTTATTGATGATCTAGATAAGGGGATTGAATGCACCCTCAGTAAATTCGCAGATGACACCAAACTAGGTGATCTGCTTGACAGTCAGAAGGCTCTACAGAGAGATCTGGACAGGTTGGATCAATGAGCCAAGGCCAATGGGATGAGGTTTAATAAGGCCAAGTGCTGGGTCTTGCATTTTGGTCACAACAACCCCAGGCAAAGCTACAGGCTTGGGGAAGAATGGCTGGAAAGCTGCCCAGTAGAAAAGGACCTGGAGGTGTTGGTGGACAGCCGGCTTAACATGAGCCAGCAGTGTGCCCAGGTGGCCAAGAAGGCCAACAGCATCCTGGCTTGTATCAGGAATAGCATGGCCAGCAGGAGTAGGGCAGTGATGGTGCCTCTGTACTTGGCACTGGTGAGGCCTCACCTCGAGTGCTGTGTTCAGTTCTGGGCCTCTCACTACAGGAAGGACATGGAGCTGCTGGAGCGTGTCCAGAGGAGAGCCACCAAGCTGGTGAGGGGTCTGGAGAGCAAGTCATACAAGGAGGGGCTGAGGGAACTGGGCATGTTGAGTTTGGAGAAGAGGAGGCTGAGGGGGGACCTCATTGCCCTTTACAACTACCTGAAAGGAGGCTGTAGAGAGGTGGGGGTTGGCCTCTTCTCCCAAGGGAATAAGGACAGGACCAGAGGAAATGGTCTGAAGTTGTGGCAGGGGAGGTTTAGATTAGATATTGGGAAGAATGACTTTCCTGAGAGGGTGGTCAGGCACTGGAACAGCCTGCCCAGGGAGGTGGTGGAGTCACCATCCCTGGAGGTATTTAAGAAACGTGTAGACGTGGCTCTTCAGGGCATGCTCTAGTGCCCGAGATTATTGGTTTGTGGGTGGGAGTGATGTGGTGGGGTGTTGTGTTTTGTGGTTTGGTTTTTTTTGTTTGTTTTTTTTTGTTTTTTTTTTTAAGGTTGGACTCAATGATCTCAGAGGTCCCTTCCAGCCATGGTGATTCTGTGATTCTCCTGAAAGACAGAAGCTCAAAGGACCTTAGTGGAACGCAAGGAATGTTCTTGCTTCCCATTGGTAACCATCAGGGCTGCCTGTGGGATATTCTCAACTGTTTTGCAGATTGGTTCACTCAAAATTCATCCAAGTTATGCGTAAGCCATATGAAATTATGCAAATCTCTCACCAAATCACACTAGACCACCATTTTGCCATGTTGATGGAACAGAGACAAGTACCGCTATTTGGTGAATGTTTGTGGTTTGGTTTTTTTTTTCTGTGGTGAATAGCTGTAATGCCTTGAGTAATGCCTTCAGTGAAAAATACTCAACTGGATTTAAAATTTTTAATGATTGATCTCTGCTGCCATACTAATGTTTATTTTACATATTTTTCCTGCCCTCTTCATCACACAGAATTTTTCTTACAAGCAAAAGGATGATGGATGTGCTTGGACTGGGAATATGCAAAAAGGTATCCATAACTCAAGCAGAATTCAAAATAAGGAAAAGCTTACTGAAGTTCCAAGAATTCAGTTAAGATCTAATAGCCATTCCTAAAACTTATTTTATTTTTGGCACCTGTTCTTTTGTGTTGCTGCTAGCAATTTAGATCAAGGAGGTCAGCCTTTGGTGAACAGGTACTAGGCGTGTTAGCAGGTCTGTCTTTATTGGAGTTCTTGCATTTATATATTAAAAAATGAGCCCTAGTCTTGGTTTAAAAAATAGAATTACAGAATTACAGAATCATCTAGGTTGGAAGGGACCTTCAAGATCATCTAGTCCAACCATGAACCCAACTCTGACAAAAAAAAACACCCCAAAAACATCACTAAACCATGTACCCAGCAATGTGTTATATCTGCAAGACTGAACTAAAACACAGAGGAACAAAAAATTAAGTGTAGATTTTACGGTTTCCATCTCTGGTTCTGTTCCTGGAAGGCTGCAGTTATGCTAGCCTTATGCTGTTCACATGATGATCTAAAATACAACCCAAGTTGAACCCGCAGGTCAGTATTGCATGCTGAGGGCTGTGTCATCACAGCTTATTGTAAGCACAGTGTGTGGAAAAAGTGGAAGCACCACTGTCTGAGATGATGGCCTCTACTTGGCATTTCTTGTTTTCTAGAAGAAACCTCCTCTGATCAGCTGTTTCGTAGGGAAGCAGTGCTAGGGGGCAGATCCTTTCTGCAGCAGAATGCCTTGGATGCTCACAGAAAGGCTCAAAAAGCACCAGAATTGATTCAACTTTCATATGGGAGGCCGCAGACTCAGACCAGAACATATCACATGGTGGAAGATGGGTAGCACCACCTGCATCCGCATGAGCTGAGCACTACTAGTTGGTTTTGCTGATAAACAAGGCTTTTGAGCTGTTTTATTGCTGCTGCTTCCTATCTCAGGTATCAACATGTGGCCTGGACATCTCGCTGCCGTGAGAAAGGCTGCAAAGCTGCAGGGTCATGTCGGTGCCGTGTGCTAGGATCACTAGAAAAAACATGATGTCATCATAAAACAAGACGTGACACTAAAATATGAGGCTGTGAAAGCCTGTCATTTGCAAGGCTGTAATATGCACTAATGTAGTGAAAGAGAGAACAACTTAGATGTTATGGTGATAATGTGCACTTACCGTGTTTCTCTGGGCTGGAAAGAGACCACAACTCTTTATTTTGACAAGGGATAATATACATCTTTGAGACTGACTATGAAAGAAAATTCAGTTTGAGATGTCAAGTAGTCCAGCATGCAACAGAAAGCTGCCAACATCTGCTGAGGTGCAATGTTTTCTTGTGCGAAAAATACAACTCAGATGTAGCAGCAATCTTTGCAAGGGTAGCACCACTTCAGCGAAAAAACACCACCTAAGGTAGAACATTGTCTGTTTATTTAAAACAAAACTAGGAACCAACAATGTATTATTCATGGTCTTTAGTGTATCCAGAGCGTCTTGTGTGTTTCTTTAACCGCTATAAATACAGATTCAGCTTGCCACACACAGAGCACTTCATCTGAATCTCGTCAAATGAGTACATTATTTACATTTCATCCCATCTTAAAATGTGACTTTCTCTTTTGTGCCTCTAAGTGCTGCAGCAGTGCCACACCAATGAAAGGGTAGGTTCAGATCCTTTCCTGACTACCGTGGTGTCAATAGGGAATGCCTTCCTTCTCATCAGAAGTGGCATTTGGACTTTCCATCCTCAAAATGAAAATCAGGGTCAATCTTTCTATAAAAAAAAAAATCAGGATGTCAGCCTGAATCAATTAATCAAGTTTCCCCATTTGTCTTTTCTTCTGCCCCCTGTCCTTTTTGTGCACGAGCAGTCACTTAAAGTCATGCATGTAATTATCTGACAGTTATTTCAGTAATACAAAAATAAATTAAGTAATCCTTCTCCTTTTTTACGACTGGAATCTTGTGCTGAGTCTATGGCTCCTCCCAGGAGCGTGGAGCATAGATATTACCATTTTTAGCTGCACTTGGTGGCTTTTATTCTTTTTCACAGATACACAAAATGCAAAAGACTGTTTATTTCCATCTCTCTCTATTTTTTTTCCAAGTGTAAACTAAACAACTCCTTTTACATGTCTTGCTGGTTAGCAGCCAATGTAAATGCTTATGCTAGGAGAACAAGCCCATTTCCTGCAGTTAAGGCTTTCTTGTTTATCCTAGGGCTACTCACTGCCACTGCCTGCCCCTGACAGACTATTAACCCCTGTTTCTAGCAGGCATACCAGATGTGGGTTTCTTAAGCAAATTATTGGTTATTTCACCACATGTCGTTTTTGCAGTTAAGTGTTTCCAGGCTCTCAGAACATTCCACAGAAATAACATCACATTTTCCTCCAACCTGTTAATTAGCATAATTATTTATCAGCCTGAAAACCACAGCTTGAGTTTGTTAAGCAACAGACAGACATGCACTGGACAGTGGCCCAAGGGACTTGAAAGAGTGGTGAGGGGAGGGAGGCTGTGGAAGCTGACTGAGGGGTTGAGGGAAGACAGGCTGTTTGCAGTTGCCTACGCCACCACCTCTGAAGACCCTTCCAGTTAATAAGACACATCCCTTTTTTATGCTGCAGCCAGAGGGGGGTTTCAGAATTACTTGTAACAGCTGTAACAGCAGGGAGATCTGGCTCCAGATGATCACCCCAAAAAAGAGGTGATAGGAGAAATATGCACTCTCTGTTAGCCCTGGGAAATAGCCCAGTCCTCCCTTTGCACTGGTTTGCTCTTTGTGCACATATCTGATCTCCCTTACTGAAAGGAAGGACAAGATTGCAACATTTATAAGGCTTCTAGGATGTTCAGTCAGCACACGAGGTAACCAAGAGGGTCTTTGTCCAGTGCATGCAATATTCATCCTCAGGTCAAAAACCACAGCACCTTGCAGAACACATTGCAAGTAGCAGGTCCAGACTACTCATTAGATACCAACGACAGATGAATTACAAAACTGATTGATACATTTTAAATGCTTAGATGACCCCATTTTTTTCAACCTGCAAACGCAGATGCAGAAGGTCTGTCTTGGGCCTGAGCAGATTAAACTTCTCTCACCCCTGGGCCCCGTGTAAATCTAGTGCTAGAAGTGTTTGCACAGGTCTGCGTAAGGGGTGGATTGCACTCAACTTTTGAAAGGTTAGCCACTGTAATTTTCTACCTGAATATGTCTAGGCTGCTTTTATAGCTGCAGCAAGGCCTGTACTTCTGCCAGCAGCTGTACTGTGGTTTATGTGTACCTGGTAATTGAGGGGATTTCATGTAAAAATTAATAGTAGCAGTATGCAACAGGGATGGATATGTTTCTAAGTGGCTGCATTCGAGCACACAGCTGCACTGGATTTTTTTTTTCCCCATTAGACTTCAGAAAAATATAACTTCAACAAATGAACTAGACCACAGTTAAAATGTGCTGGTTTTCCTAAAACACATTCAGGACATCCAATTATATTCCAAAGCCTTCCAGTTCATTTGCAAGCCTATAGACCTAGTAGGAAGTACCCAAAACATGTGGGGCAGCAATCTCCTACGTAGTCCCTTTGCTTCAGAATTGTTAATGGTGCTGCAGCAGGTTGGTGGCTCTCAAGTATACCAAAATTACTGTAAAATGAATGTCACGGTGCAGCATGGACCAGTTGTCCACATGACACATTAGCCGTCATTTAGTTACCTATTAGACATTAAAACATAGTGCATTAAAATGCTTTACCTAATAAACGCACAGACAACACTTCATTTCCTTCTGGGACTGTGTCCATTAATGGTAGCGGTTAATCAGCATGTTTGAAAAGTCTGTTTTGTTACTTTACCTCAGATGATGGATACTAATCTGGAAAAAGCTATTGGAAGTTTCAAGTTTTCATGAAACGTGAGGAGCGGTGCTTGCTAGTGTCGTATCCGCAGTTGGTTTTGCTTTATTGTGCTAGTTCCTGTTATGCACGGCAGGCCAGATGGCAGCAGGCTGACACCAGTTTGAATAAGCAGGCCAAGAAACACATGGTCCTGAATGATGAGCACAAGGCCTGTTCCTCCAGATGCTCAGGGAGATGCTTGATACAGTAAAACCTAACGGCGGACTGATATTTTAAGTGAGCAGCATGGGATCTTCTCTGTGGCTTGAGCAAATCACACGCAAATGGAAACCATTTGACATAGACTGTCTTGATGAAACACATTTGGGTCTTAATATCAGACCTCTAGGTACCAAGCCTGGGCTCATGGGTCAAACACAGGTATGCACATCTCTAAATGTAAGGAGAATGGAGAGAAGTTAAACTCTTGCCGAACTGAGGATCTACTGGCCTTTGGCAGCTGTATTTCTCAGTTACTCACTCATGCCTGTTCTTTAGGGGATTGAAGGGTTTTAAAAAGTGATTGTAACTTTTTACTCACTTAGAGAAGGATCTGCCTCTCAACAAATACGAAGTATCATAAATATGGTGCTCATAGAAGCCAGCTTCAAATTATCCAGTAAGTTATCTTTTTTTGTTGACATTCATCCACTCCTTTGTCTTTTAATATATTTTTTTCCTGTAGCATGAAAAAAATACGATTTTTATTTAAATACCTTAGTTGTTACCATTAATTGTTCATTCTCTGTTAACAGTCACAGGAAGATAAGGGTATCTGTGAGAATACATTAATTTAGGGACAAATTGATGACAGTTCCACTGCTAGATCCCCTACGCCAAAATTGCCCAGATGAAGAAATACATGCTTGCTATGTTCTGGAATTGCATCTGCAGTGATTCACATGTACCAGTGGATATCTGGAGCCCAGATGTTATGTGAAAGGGTGAAAATATCACACTGGCTCAGAGACTATTCCTTCACATTGCTCCCTTGATGATTCCTGCTCCCCCGCTCCCCACAATGTAATTTAAAGAGAGAAAAGCTGATAAGGTTTCCACATTTCTCCTTAGGAATCTGTGGCATTCACTTGTGGCTGCAATAAATAGGTCCTTTAATGCCATCAGCAGCTCAAAAGAATTTTGAATGCATACTGGAGTACAATCACTTAACCATTTTCTCTCATTTCTAGTTAGGCCACTTGTCCTGCATAAGTTTGGGTTTTTTTCAGGATTATTTTAACAAGATGAGTCACTAACACCAGGTGCTATTGTAACAAGATCAAGACGCGTTTTGCTATGCCGAAGAGGTAAACACACATTCCTTTTAGCAACATTGGTGATAACAGCTCATCCGAAGAAGGATTTTTACCTTTTTCTCCCCTAAGAATGTGTTCTATTCCTTCATTTAGACTTAGCTTACTCATGGGCTAGGTAGGGAAGGATGATGTAGTCAATGCAGACAATTTTCCCACAGGCTTGCAGTGGAAATTGCCTTTCCAGAAGCCCCAGGCATCAGGATGGGACAGATGAGATTAAACTTTCAAGCTTCACTTTCATTTCTGTCAATTCTGTCATTCAGTCAATAACTTCTGAAGTTGGAAGTGAGAGTGAGCACTCTGTGCATGCCCTCAGCGCTCTTACTCCGTGTGGATTTCTTTTTGTGGTTTGCCCAATGCAAATATACTTTTATACTCCCTACTTGCTAGCATTGTAGGCAAGCGCATCATTTTACATACCTGCCATTATTCACTGTCTTTCTGAGCAGGCATTAGGTGATGAAGGGCAAAACACACTTCAAGAAGACCCATCTTTTTGAGGAGATTCAGACCTGTGGTCTGGTGACTTACCTTAGTAAGTCTCTCAAAGGAGACCCTTGACTCGCCAACCTGCATGGGTTCCACAAATCCCTCTTATCACTCAGGTTTTGTCTCAAACCACCACCAGCAGGAAGCTGAGCCAGTGCATGTTATGAGGCAATAGCTCAGCTCCCCAGAAAGAGCAAGAGAGCACCCAGGGTAAGGGGTCTGTCCTTGGAGAAAGGTAGCAGAAGGAACCATACAGCCTGCCCAGACCTTTGCCTCACACAGAGAGGGAAAGAAAGAAACTTCAAGTGCAGGGTGACAAAAAGCTGGAGGAGGATAACCAAGATCCAGGCAGTGGACTCCCCTCCTACATCACCCAAGTAGCCCACAGTCCTGGAGGCACCCTGTGAGGTTCAGCTATCACAGATCAAGCCCTCTAACTGCCTTCTCCCCTCCACAAGGTCCCCCAGACCACAGCACTCTGCTGAGCCCAAAATTGACCTACCTACAATCCAGCTACAAATCACCTCCCAGGGAGATTGTGTTTTATAGTTACCACCTGCTGTTGCTCTGATTATATGTTCCCATCAAGTGATCTGTAAACCCAATTCACCTGGGCAGACAAAGCAGTATTTAGCACTGTTTTAGCCAGCCTTTTTTTTCCGTAATGACATCTTCCTAGCTATTTCATTATATCTTGTATTTTATTCTTCATATGAAACAGAGTGGAAGGTTTTTTTTCAAAGAAAAACCTACAGATCTGGTATTTTTACTCATCATGGGTTCAGCGCTTTCTAGCCTTTTGCTCTTTAGTATACTTAAATAAAACAATAAAACATTAATAATGTTTGTTATTTAAGATTAGTTAAGTGAACACTGACATTCATTGCTATATTTCAGCCAGAGGGGCCTGTTAACTTTAATTTTCTTTGTCTTTTTTTCTTCACACTGACAAAACATTAAAAAAACAAATCCTATTGCAGAAATCTCTTCTCTAATGCCTTTCAAAACTGGTAGCAAAGTATCTACCTTGACTGTAAATCTTCCCACTGGACGCCTGTTTTTTGATGGGCTGGTTTTTTTTATAGACCTTAGAAAGTTGGAAGCCAAAGCAAGTTTAGCATAGAAACTCAATAGAACAGCAGCTGCTGGCAAATCCTAAACCCTCAGCAATCACCAGGATCTGCAAAAGAGTGTGAAAAATTTCCTACTGTGATACTCATCATCACAGACTTGTACCAAAATACCTGTGTCAGTCAGGGTACGGGGAGGTGTGATGTCTGGGTGCAAGCTCTGACTGGCAGTACTTCTCTGGTCAATGCCCTTCGGAGTAGATGTGCTTATGCCAGCAAATTTGTGCTTCTGCCAGAATGCTTCCTTTACTCAAAATACATTTTACCACTTCTTTACACACATAGTGATTGTCTCTTTGTTAAGCATGGTTTAGTATGCTTCCAGTCATGCTGGTAATGAATTCCTAATGTCACTTTCCATAAAACTTCTTACAGCATTTGCTGTGGACCTGTGCAATTACAGTAGTGAGTGCTCAGAGTGACACATAAGAGTGGGACATTCTTATCTATATGGTCATCTCTATTTGTTTTACCATGTTTTACTATATTTTCTTCTCTGGCCAGAAGCAGGAAGTATATCTCAGACAATGTGGGTTAACAAATTACCCAGGTAGAGAAGCATGGCTTTCCTATGTTATGTTATTCCACGGCTTTGTATTGAGAGATCTAGAAAAAACTGAAGTTGTGCATGGTATATTGCCAAAAAGCATCCCAGTGAAAGCTACGTGGATGAGTTGAGTATCTGGAGCAAGAGTTTCCTGATGCTGGTCTCTAGATCCCTAGTAGTCTACAGATCTGTACTGCGTGCTGGGGGAGGTAATATTATCTCTGTAGTATTTCAGTTCAAAGTTAAATAAAGATTAATGTAACAAGACCTCCTTAGAGTAAACATCAGGATCATTCTGACCTTCATCAGAATTGTCGCAAAAATGGCCTCAGAAGAATGGCCAAGTGACCAAAAAACGACACAGTGACATTTCACCTTATCACTCCTGGTGATGCAACACAGAGCATTCGGGCATTTTGTAGTATTTGTAAAGATTTCAAAATCATACTTTTATGACCCATGTGAGGAAAACAGAGTCTCATATCTAACGATGAGTCATACTTAAAAGGTGGGAGTTTTCACACCTTCACTCTGATTTATTTTAGCTAGCAGTATTCATTAAAAGTTCACATGCTTATACAGGAATTAAAGGGAAATCTCACCTGAATTTTGTTACACTTCTTAGCCTTCTTCAGAGCACTTCTGGTTCATTCTTCTGAATAGCTCACTTAGTCCTATCAAGGGCGAACAGGAAATTTGACACTATTCCACACAAAGATGCAAGAACAAAATCATTTTCCCATGCATAGAGTAATTAAGTGGCATTTTCATCCAGTATCCGAAGGAAAGTATAAGCTTGTTGGCCAAAGACTAGACACATGAGAGACTTCTGCCAGAAAAAAATATTTTAAAAAAAGCAGCTTTTCAGTTCAATCACAAATCTAAACTCATATGAAATTCAGAAATCCTTTAGAAAATTTGTGGTGTATCTGGGCAGGCCGGAAAAGAAGTCAGAACAGATTTTAGGACCTGGTAAAAAGGCTTTGTGGATTTTAAGGAGTGGTATAACTATCTTTGCTATCTTTCTTACAGTACAGTAATATTCTCTAAGATAAACACATCCGTCATGTTTAATTACATTTTCTTACAAACAGAAAACTGGCCAAATTCTGCATCTGGCTGTGCTGGGGTAAATTCAGAGTGAAGCCTGTAAAGTCAGTAGAATAGCCTATAAAATCAGCTGAATTGATTCAGATTTGCTGACTGGTAATTTAGAGCAGGGGTTGAGCACAGTTGGCTCCAATCTGTGCAAAGTGACAGTGTGAAAAAATGGGAAAACAGTCTCAATCAATGGAGTGACTCAAAAAATATTGCTGTTGAATTGCAGTCTTCTAAGCTGGCTACTCACTGTGAAAGAAATACTCTCTAGCCTTGCATCAAGACAGAAACTGCATTTTTGCTAGAATTCTTGCAATGATCTCAATTTTAATTCAGGTTTCTGAGGTAGAAATCCAGCATATTTCTTGAGGTCATTCCTTTCTGTATGACTTGGACAGCCTCTGCTTTGTGTATATACCTTTTTTAAAACTTTCATGTATTTTCAGGAAGTGATATCATATGAACATGCTGGTAAAATTAGCCTGAGGCTTTTACTCCATTTATACAACAAAAGAAATCTTTGTCACTAATTACTTACAAACTTATTATTGGTCCCTTGTAACTGCATAGCCAATGATTGCAGCAGAAAAACAATAATTTTATGTAGTTTTGACTAAATACCAGCACAACCCTCATATTATCAATAATCACTGTAATAAAGCTGGCTTATTGTTCTAGCATTAAGAGGTCCCAGTATATACTTGATGCTTATGTTAACTGGAGCTGTGTTTCAACTTAATATCATTTCTGGGAATACTGAGATAATAAAAAATTACTGGCTTTCATATGATACACATATGCCAGAAGGGACAGTCTCTGGTTTTCAGTCCGTTCATTAGTAAAGTTGGCCTCTTCAAGAAGGGCTCACATTTTAATAAATCTCAGTGCCTGTGCCTATGTTTTTCTCCAGAGAACTTTGAAAAGGTACCAGGCACATAGAGTGTTATCACCATTTTTTTTTCCAGTAGTGTGCAATGGTTTCTTATTACAGAAAAGTACAAATGAGATTGCTTTGAAGTGTGTACATGCCCTATATGAGACAAATTATGTTGGTTAAAAAAAAGTTTTAATCGCATGTGGAACTTCAATCTCTGAGCTTGAACTTTATCATAGAATCATAAAATGGTTTGGGTTGGAAGGAACCTTAAAGATAATCTACTTCCAATCCCCCTGCCATGGGCAGGGACACCAACAACTACGAATCATAAAATGGTTTGGGTTGGAAGGAACCTTAAAGATAATCTACTTCCAATCCCCCTGCCATGGGCAGGGACACCAACAACTACGCCATGTTCCTCAAAGCCCCATCCAGCCTGGCCTTGAACACTTCCAGGGATGGGGCATCCACAGCTTCCCTGGGCAACCTATTCTACTGTCTCACCACCCTCACAGTAAAGAATTTCTTCCTAATGTCTAATCTAAATCTCCTCTCGTTCAATTTAAAACCATTACCCCTTGTCCTATAGCTCCACTCCCTGATAAAGAGTCCCTCCCCATCTCTCCTGTAGGCATCTTTTAGCTGCTGGAAGGCCGTTATTAAGGTCTCCCTGGAGACTTCTCTTCTCCAGGCTGAACAACCCCAAACTGTCTCTCAGCCTGTCCTGTTGGCACAGGTGCTCCAGCCCTCTGATCATCTTTGTGTCCCTCCTCTGAACTCATTCCAACAGGTCACCTATCTCTTTATGCTCATATATCTTTATGTAGTGGATAAACCAAATTTCGATAAGTTGAACTCTACATTGACATTTTCTCCAAATTCCCAGGGCCAATCTAAGTTAACTTTTGGGGAAAGGAAACATGATTTAATTTACACTTACCTTGCTTTGCAACACTTGGACAGGACTGACGGTGAGTGTGGTAGCACAGAGCAGGCTCTCCAGACAGGTCAGTCCCCCAGTGCACCTCCCCAGGTGCTAAAATCTTTCCCATGTTCAGAAGTCACTACATAACAGCTCCCGGGAACAAAAGCTGCTGGGATTTGGGCAGCCTTCATCAAATGCCCACAACAGAGAAAAGAGGCAGCTCTTGTAAGCATAGATGAGCCTGTGTGAGGGCTTTACTGAGTGCCTGTTGGATCCCTTAAAACACACCACCACCATCTAATGGCTTGGTCAGAAGTCCACCGCTCCATTCCTGCTTAATTTTATATTTTGCCTCTGCCACCACATCGGTGTATGGCCATGGTGTTAAACTGTCTCTGTTGGTTCTTTCACAGAAGAAGTAGGCATGATAATGTATTTGTATTGACTTGAGAAGGAGGCATACAAATAAGAAACCTATCATTTCTTAATGACATCAAAGAAAGGGTGAAAATGACATTAAGTTTAGTCAGCCTGTGTTTTGCCACTTCGCTGAAGTCAGGAGTTCACTTTGCCCGTCTCCTCACATGACTCACCATAGGGTAACTTGCAGGCAGAGACATGGGCACAATAACGTCTGCAGAGCTCCTCGCTGGGACTGTTGCAGAGGAAACTCTCAAAATAAGAAATTCAGTCTCAGGAAGGCCTTTCCTTCCTGACAGATCCCTACCAAATGGAGATGAGGCAGATGCATGCCTGGAGGCAGCCATGTGCATGTCAGGGTGGAAGCTGAACTAGACTATAACACCCCTCTAAGGAAAAGTAATCTCTTTACAGCTGCAGGATAGCTACATAGGCTGGCTGAAGTGAGAACAGTATACGTCGTTTGCTGAAAATACATCAGTATTTTTTCCCTTCTCCCCGGTTTCGTAGCATGGATCAATGTGCATGCAAACAGAAGTTTGCCTGACAAATCTCATTCAAAGTACAGTATTCAGGTAGGGATATCACGTCAATCAGAAAAATCTTATTGCCTTGCTATTCTTACAGGCAGTGGGAAGTTTTCAGCACTTATATTCAGGTCCCCTTGAAAACATTCTCAACCCCTAAAAGCCACTGCTGGCTTTTATATTAAATAGCAGAACCAAAAGCAGCAATGAGGAAAGCATATAAGCATGTGCTTGCAGTTAATGACTCTACACACATGCTGAAAATTAAATGTATACTTTGTGCTTTCCTGGATGGGGGCCAGAGAAGGCAACTCACAGGACGAAGTCACTAATGAGTATAGTGTACAACTCGCAGCACACACTGCGGGGAACTTTTTCCTGGTCTAGCAGTTTTAAAGGAAAAAAACCTGCAGTCTTCCTTCAGTGCACTGGTGTTTTGCACCAAAAGGAAAGCGTGATCTTTAAAGGGGGTTTATGTCAAGACTCTTGAGATGAGAATCACATGGGCATGGCTCTGATAACGATAGAGCTCTGACCTTCCCTGTTCTCATAGGCGAATATAGGTAAAACGTATAGCCTGTATTGAAAAACAGCAAACTGCAGTCCAGCTCCCTCTGTCGCCATTGTACCATTTTTCAGTGCTTCTGCATTTCTTTGGTGCCTTTATAATGACATACAAACTGCCAATCACAACAAGTTGTGCGCACTTTTCTGTGCTCCTCTCATCCCTCGTGGGGTTGGGCAATAAAAGCAGAAAGAATTTGCCCAACCTTTCCAGAAACATTGCAAACAATTAATAAGTAAGTGTGGGTATTTCTTGCTCAAAATAGAAACCCATTTGGTTTGGAGGTTCCTTCTGGTGGATAAGGAAAATAAAAATTGTTTTGTTCATTTCATCTCTCCTCCACCCAGAAAAAAAAAAAAAAGAAAAACAAAAACATTTTTGCTTTTGATTCAATTGGCTTTCTCTGGATTATTATTTCAATGAATTATGGATTACATGAGGGATGAAAGCATGAGAATTTGAGAACTTGTGTTTATGAGAAAAGGCCAGCCCGTCTCTTGCCCAATGCTTCTTTGGGTCATTCCTTTGTGTACAGTCATTCACATTTACCGCAGACTGTCCCACAGAACATAATGCATGACAACAGACGTGGAGAAATAATGCTTTTGTGAATAGGGACAGACCAGCGTGTAATAAAAAGATAAGAGGTTTGTATTACTTTTTGGATCCATCCGTTAACTTCAGCTGCATTAACCAGTTCAGTCAAATCCTATCCGGGACCAAGGAAGGACACGCTCATCAGCTGCAGGGTTGATACTAGCCTCAAGTTCAGGCAGCTGTGCAATACACAGCAAATACAACTCACAAAAGCAAGATCAATGGGAAAACAGGAAGGGAGGGGAAGCATGCCTATGATTTCTAATTTAAGCAAATACAACTGGACCGTTTCACATACAGCAAGTGATCACGTCCACCTCTTTCTACAGTGCTGGCATGTGTCTGTGTACGGAAACACCAGTCCCAGAAGCAGAGGAGCAGCCATGAGGCAGAACAAAACCTTCAAGACAGGAAAAAACAAAGTGCTGCCCGGTGGGCTTGACAATCTGGCTCAAGGAAAAATAGCTTTGTCTCTTCAACCCAACTTCCTTCAGCTGCAACGCTAAGGACTCAGAGAAGCGGTAGTCTCACATAAATCAAAGGTATTCAGACTACTGACATTTTTTTAAATGAAAACAATACACCAAGGAGAAATCTCTGTGATTAACAGGAAGAGTCTGCAGAGCAGGCGATCCAGTGTTTCTCTCAGTCTGATCTAGCAGACTGAGAATCAGCACAATTACTAATACATAAAACATGTCAGCTTGTAACTGCAATGCCAGGGCAATGCCATCTGAATACTCCTTGTATGTGACTTTCCCTCCTTCCTCTAACCAATTGTTTGCAAGTGTGCTGGTGCTCATTTTAGACAAAGCAACCTGCATACTTGGTCATCCTGAAGTCCAGTGCATCAGTTCACAGTTTTCTTTGCCCTCCTCCTGTGCCTATGCCATGTATAGCAGGGACTAGCCCGGGAACAATGATCACCTCTGGTGGCTGGGGACTTTGTCCAGAGCTGAAACAATCTCAATCTGGCTTTGAGGCTGCTGACTTAGGTGTAGTGCACTGATCAAAAGCAGCCTTGGTTCTGTCCTCTGGATGAGATGTGAAGGTGTTTCATCTTCAGGGACTCCATTTGTCTGCCAAAAGTGCAAACTAAGACTAAACAAAATTCAAAGGAAAAAAAAAAAAAAAGTGGTGAAGGAAAGCGTCAGGGGAAAAAAGGTATGTGTATGTGTATTTAATGCCTTGTTTAGATGGCAGACGTGGGAGTCGAAATATCTGTCACAGCAGTTTGGCTCTGTCTTGTGAGTATCTACTGTTCTATGGCTGTACTGTAGTTACAGCTACAGCGTGGGTCAAACTTTGACCTTGGTGGTACTTCTCAAGCCTCGTTAGTGACTTTTGTCCTGTTGTCTGGAGTCAATTTCAAAATGCAAGCAGCAGTTCATGTTCTCATACCTGTCCTTTAACCCTGTATGAGTCCCTGGCTGCTAAGTGGCATTGAAGAAGAAGGTTTTAACAGGTATTCAAAATTTCCCATTAATCTCCTTGTTTACTTGTCTTTTGATGGCAGGGTAGCTCTTTCCCAAGAGCTGACACAATTGCAAGGAGGAGGTGCTACATGGTGATGCAATTGCTGAGGGGGGACAAACAGAAGAGACACGTTTCATTATCTAATCTTCCCCTTGAATATGGCTTTCACCATGTTTAATTTTCTAATCTTATTTTTTTCTGGCTTTAAATATTTTAAAATCATAAACAAATAAAGATTAGAAAAGTCAAACAGCCTGAGTCTGCCTCTGTGTTAACATAGTGGATGGTTTCATAATATAAAAGTTTATTTCTAAATAAGGCAAAGATGAGTTCTTCCCACATGAGCTGGAGCAACAAAAAGAAAAAATCATTGCTGCTGTTGTCACTGGTATGTGCTGGTGAACTTTATCACCATGTAGCAAGGTTTTGAAGCAAGGGGCAGTTTCTGAGACTCTCAAGTAAAATAGGTCATTGGCATAATTTTTTTTAGGCCCCTGTGAATATAAGAATAGATCAAAGCTCTTCTCCCCACGTCAGGCAGAAGAAGTATACCCCTCCTTTGCAATATGGTCATGGGCATCTTGGTTGAACTGAAAATGTAATAGCTGGTCTCCTTTTTAGTCCTCTTTTAGCCGTTTTTGTCTGATCCTTTTTCTCAGTTTTTAGACATGTATCTTGTGTTACCACATCTGCTGCTTCCTGGGGTAAGTGGGAAGATCCTGTTCAATGCAATCTTGTTCAGGATAATCTGATTGAATTCAAATCATAATGTCCACCAGTCAGAGATACAGAGATACCGGAGTGGCTCCTCATGGCCTGTGAAAGGCCTGCAATCAGCTTCCATCACTCTATATCCAATATGTCACCCACTCTAGACATTTCATTTTAGTACCTAGCAGAAGTGACCTCTCTGTGAGATTCCTCCAAGGTATTCTGAACACCACACGTCTCACTATTATGATAAATCTCTTAGTGTAGCAAGAATCAGTTACCAGATGCAAAAGAAGAATCTTGGCAATCTTCTCTCTGGTACTCACACACCAACATGCAGAACCAAACCATACATACTAAGTGTTACGCTGTTCTGAATACCCTCACATTATTTTTCAGAAACAAAACAGAAACATTTTCCATTGACATCAATTTGCAAAGCATTGTTGCTTTGCTTGGATAACATGAGAAAAGATTTTTCCACAGATGGTGGATGAGAAGTCAAATCCTGCTTTACAAATGCATATAATGCTGAACCCACCAGGGGATGGAGCGGCGGCATTTGTCGCAGCCAAGGGAGATTGTGTCTGTGGAGATCTCTTGTTTAAATGTTGGCAACACGTTATTGATTAGCACCTGCTCCCCAGGTTCAAGTGGGACATTGTGAATTTATAGATCATGTAAACTGTTTCCTCAGGTGCAAGGACCGAGGTGCTGTGTTTGTGTAGTTATTGTTAAGGTGGGAGTGAAATTAATTCAAATGACTTGTGAATCTCCAGGGAGGCAGGAAATGGGAAGTACCAATTTCCATGAGGTGGGATGCACTCGGCCAAAATGGGTTCTTGGTTACACCTTGGACTTTTCATCAGTTCCAGGATCCCGCAGAGATGGGAGCGGAGCCAGGATCTGTCCCAGAGTTGCTGTGCCTCAGACTGCGTCTCAATCTAAAACATGGGTAGGTTCCCTCACTCTGCTCCCCCTGCAAGATTTCTCCTCTTCTGTTTTAATTCCAGCTAACTTATTTTTGGCCAGCATGCGGTGGGAAGCTATCCAAACTTTTTCCACAGACTTTATTCTCCACACTGGCAGTCACAGCTGTCATGACTTCATAACTATGAAACAGTACTGCAAGCAGGGGTAACAGGCTCTGAATTGTATTCGTCTGGCAGGAGATATAAAATGGCAAATGCAACCTGTGTAATGCTTGACCTCATGCTGTGTTATTGCAGAAAAACACTTTTATCATGCACACAAATCACTTTACCTCTCTTTTTTTTTTCCTTCTTTCACTTTTCTTTAGCTCAGAAGGTCAGTATTTTCAACACACTCTAACCACTAAAGAAAAAATTGTGCTCACAAATAAGTAAGAATGGGTTATACTGACCCAGGCTGAATACCTGTGGTAACAAGCTGGTCCTCTAAAGACCATGGCAAAGCTTTATTTGGACCAAGAGTTCACTCTTAATCTTCATTTTCTCTGTCATGCTGCTACTATACTCTGATGAAGGACACAAGTAGATCTACCTATATGGCAATTTTATTATATTTTCATTTTTTCAGTGGGAACTGACAGAAAAAATAATAAGAAGAAATTACAGTTAAATGTACCACTGAATTTTTTTCTCTGCTAACCCAGTCCTGCTGGATAGCTGCTCCACATTCTTTCCCGTGATAGCAGCTGAAATCCTCCAACCCTGTACCTTCCCGAGTGAGGAATCAGGCAATTTAACCCTTTTTGAGGTTTTCAGTCTCTCTGGAGACTTTGATAGACATCAAGACATTGATTTCCATGTTAAGTCTATTTAGAGGAAATATCTGCTTAGTCACACAGGTTAGCAGTTTCTAGCACAGAAAACTCAAGATTTGCAACACATTTCGAGGAGCTCAGGCACATCTCTTCTTTCATCTGTTTCTTTCCAGTTGCCAGTTTCACTTAGGTGATTTCAGCCACAGACTATGAATCTGCCCTGAGCGTGGGTGAACACCCCTCCAACTGCATTCAGGACTCTGAGCCTGGCTGTGTGTCAGGAGACAGCACGTCATGTTCTTTGGGGCAGCAGTTCTCTGCAGCCCTTACCCTATCTTCTGCTGGCTTCTGCTGGGCATGTTGCAGCACTCTGCATTCTCATGAAAATTGGAGGGATGTTGGCATATGTGTGTGTACATATATATATATATATATATGTGCACATATCTATAGGCACAACATGTATACATGCATGTATGTTTGTACATACGAGTTTTATATTCATACATGACTTTTCTTCCTGCCCCACACTGCGCAAAACGATATACACACAGAATATGCACATAATCTCACACAGACAGGGAAATACTGTATAAAAGCATTGGTTTGTTTTTTATGGCCCCCTATCTTAACTACTTTCCATTGCTTTGGCAATCATATTTTGTTGGGGGTAAGACAGATTTATTGTTGGTTTTGCATCAAGTTGATAGGTACAACGTCAGTTAGATTTTGCTCCTTTACACGTCTCCTTAGTTTGCTGGTGGATTGCATCAGTGCAACTAGGAGAGTTTTCTAGGGTTTACAAATCTGTCATTAATATGTAAATCATGCAGTTGTGATGAAAAAACATAATCTCTATCTCTTCAGAGAGGAAGTTTGCCAGACCCAAACCTATTGTCCTCTACGCATGACTAAAGTCATGACTAAAACTAAAACTGGTGCATTTCTGGAGTTACTTCTGTTTTCAATTCAGAGTGGAAAGGGGCATGAACTGAGGCAAAAATTAATTCTTTGTAATGTCCTTATAAATTCATGGACATAATCTATGGTCAAAGTCATACTAATCACTAATTGCAAATGGGTCAGCAGGACTCCACCCACAATAATTAACTGTAGCATCACAAGGGACAAAGTTAACACTGAAATGCTTCTCTTTGGCTGACATGCTACAGCTCCGAGCTATAGACGAATGAGCAGTTTTCAAATGATTAAAGTGAATGCATCTATCAAAAGTCAGTATTTTTGCTTTGTCATATGTATTGCTATAGGTAGCCAGGCAAAAAAGCACCCAATTTTACTGCTGCAATGACACAAGTGAACATCTGTAGACAAAAGTCCTTCATAATATGTCTTTTAAATATTTAGTAAGATTACAGCTCCCTTGACTGAGAAAAACGTTTTGCAGCTATAACGTGCTGATTGTACAGTTGCTGAAGAACCCACATAACAGCAGGGGTGAGGTTTTACGGGCTCCACAATAATGTCCAAGCTATTAAACATCAAGAAACAGCATTTTTTTGGCCTAACCTGAGAGCTCTCCGGGGAGAAGCCATAAAATATAGCCCTGTACAAGATGTCACCCACAGGGGCCACACTGAGTTTGTGGATTAAACTTAAAGTGATTAACATTGATGTTTAATATCTGCTAACAGTGTGAGTGCAGATGTAACCAGGGTAAGAAAACGCATTTGGTTTCTTTGTTACAAAAGTAGAGTGAATCAGCCAGAAAGGGTAATACTTGTGAAGACAGACGCAAGTTTGTTTATTAATAGTAAAATCAAGTAGTTGCGGGTTTGGGGTCTTTTAAGCACTTACTAAAAAGAATCACCAACAACACCGAACGCAGTGGAAAACCCCTGGCTAGACAGGAACAACAGAGGTGAAGTGCAAAGAACAGTGGGAGACTTCAAGACTCAAAGAGGCTGCCAAAGATGCCTTGGTTCAGGTCATAGCTGGGAAATCCAGCCACTAGTGCAAAGAACAGAAGGGCAAATGAATGGATGAATAGAGGTAGTGATTTGCTTTATCTTCAGTTTATAAATTACTCAGCTGGAACCAGCAAACAGGGTCTTGAGCCAAATCACAGGCTATCTGGAGGTGGCAAAAGTAAGTACAGTAAGACATACTCAATTGCAGGACAGACTAGCCATATGTTCTGCAGTTCAGCACATGAAAGACAGTTAATATGAGAATCTTCCTCTCAACTGGGAACTAGTGTTTTCCCTCAAGGGTCTGTACTGAAACCAATAACATTTAATATCTTCATCAATGACATAGCGGGATCAAGCGCACGCTCAGCGAGTTTGTGGATGACACCAAGTGGTACACTTGGTTCACAACAGGGAGGCATGCCATCCAGAGGGACCTTGACATGCTTGAGGAGTGGGCCAATATGAACTTGATGAAGTTCAACAAGTTAAAATGCAAGGTTCTTGGTAAGTCAGAGCAAGCCCTCTAATCAATACAGCCTGGGGGATGAAGGGGTTGAAAGCAGCCCTGCAGAGAAGGACTTGGGGATACTGGTGGACAAAAACCAGACATGAGCCAGAAATATGTACTTGCAGCCCAGAAGGTCAACCTTATCCTGGGATGCATCAAAAGAAGTGTGGTGGGTAGGTTGGAAAGAGGTGATTCTGCCCCTCAACTCCATGCTTGGTGAGACCTCACCTGGAGTACTGCATCCAGGTCTAGAGTATATTTTGTTGGGGGTAAGACAGATTTATTGTTGGTTTTGCATCAAGTTGATAGGTACAACGTCAGTTAGATTTTGCTCCTTTACACGTCTCCTTAGTTTGCTGGTGGATTGCATCAGTGCAACTAGGAGAGTTTTCTAGGGTTTACAAATCTGTCATTAATATGTAAATCATGCAGTTGTGATGAAAAAACATAATCTCTATCTCTTCAGAGAGGAAGTTTGCCAGACCCAAACCTATTGTCCTCTACGCATGACTAAAGTCATGACTAAAACTAAAACTGGTGCATTTCTGGAGTTACTTCTGTTTTCAATTCAGAGTGGAAAGGGGCATGAACTGAGGCAAAAATTAATTCTTTGTAATGTCCTTATAAATTCATGGACATAATCTATGGTCAAAGTCATACTAATCACTAATTGCAAATGGGTCAGCAGGACTCCACCCACAATAATTAACTGTAGCATCACAAGGGACAAAGTTAACACTGAAATGCTTCTCTTTGGCTGACATGCTACAGCTCCGAGCTATAGACGAATGAGCAGTTTTCAAATGATTAAAGTGAATGCATCTATCAAAAGTCAGTATTTTTGCTTTGTCATATGTATTGCTATAGGTAGCCAGGCAAAAAAGCACCCAATTTTACTGCTGCAATGACACAAGTGAACATCTGTAGACAAAAGTCCTTCATAATATGTCTTTTAAATATTTAGTAAGATTACAGCTCCCTTGACTGAGAAAAACGTTTTGCAGCTATAACGTGCTGATTGTACAGTTGCTGAAGAACCCACATAACAGCAGGGGTGAGGTTTTACGGGCTCCACAATAATGTCCAAGCTATTAAACATCAAGAAACAGCATTTTTTTGGCCTAACCTGAGAGCTCTCCGGGGAGAAGCCATAAAATATAGCCCTGTACAAGATGTCACCCACAGGGGCCACACTGAGTTTGTGGATTAAACTTAAAGTGATTAACATTGATGTTTAATATCTGCTAACAGTGTGAGTGCAGATGTAACCAGGGTAAGAAAACGCATTTGGTTTCTTTGTTACAAAAGTAGAGTGAATCAGCCAGAAAGGGTAATACTTGTGAAGACAGACGCAAGTTTGTTTATTAATAGTAAAATCAAGTAGTTGCGGGTTTGGGGTCTTTTAAGCACTTACTAAAAAGAATCACCAACAACACCGAACGCAGTGGAAAACCCCTGGCTAGACAGGAACAACAGAGGTGAAGTGCAAAGAACAGTGGGAGACTTCAAGACTCAAAGAGGCTGCCAAAGATGCCTTGGTTCAGGTCATAGCTGGGAAATCCAGCCACTAGTGCAAAGAACAGAAGGGCAAATGAATGGATGAATAGAGGTAGTGATTTGCTTTATCTTCAGTTTATAAATTACTCAGCTGGAACCAGCAAACAGGGTCTTGAGCCAAATCACAGGCTATCTGGAGGTGGCAAAAGTAAGTACAGTAAGACATACTCAATTGCAGGACAGACTAGCCATATGTTCTGCAGTTCAGCACATGAAAGACAGTTAATATGAGAATCTTCCTCTCAACTGGGAACTAGTGTTTTCCCTCAAGGGTCTGTACTGAAACCAATAACATTTAATATCTTCATCAATGACATAGCGGGATCAAGCGCACGCTCAGCGAGTTTGTGGATGACACCAAGTGGTACACTTGGTTCACAACAGGGAGGCATGCCATCCAGAGGGACCTTGACATGCTTGAGGAGTGGGCCAATATGAACTTGATGAAGTTCAACAAGTTAAAATGCAAGGTGCTTGGTTCAGAGCAAGCCCTCTAATCAATACAGCCTGGGGGATGAAGGGGTTGAAAGCAGCCCTGCAGAGAAGGACTTGGGGATACTGGTGGACAAAAACCAGACATGAGCCAGAAATATGTACTTGCAGCCCAGAAGGTCAACCTTATCCTGGGATGCATCAAAAGAAGTGTGGTGGGTAGGTTGGAAAGAGGTGATTCTGCCCCTCAACTCCATGCTTGGTGAGACCTCACCTGGAGTACTGCATCCAGGTCTAGAGTTCTCAGCACAGGAAAGGCATGGACCTGTTGGAGTGGCACCAGAGGAGGGCCACAAAAATATTTAGAGGACTGAAACTTCTTTATTATGAAGACAGGCTGAGAGATCGGGTTTTTTGAGCGTGGAGAAAAGAAGGCTCCAGGGAGACCATATTGCAGCCTTTTAATAAAGGGGGCTTGTGAGAAAGATGGAGAAAGATGTTTTACAAAGGAAAGATGTTTTCCTGTTAGGACAAAGGGCAGTGGCCCTTTAAACTGAAAGAGGGTGGGTTTATATTGGACATAAGGAAGAACTGGTTTTTGATGAGAGTGGTGAGACAGGATGCCTAGAGTAGTTGTGGATGCCCCATCCCTAGAAGTGTTCAAGGCCAGGCTGGATGGGGCTTTAAGTAACCTGGTCTAGTGGAAGGTGTGATTGGAACTAGATGATCTTTAAAGTCCCTTCCAACCCAAACCATTCTGTGGTTGTATGTTTCTGTGCTGTTTATTATGGATAATACTACTGGGGCTGAAATTGTCATCATTATGTATAGTGAGCTGCATTCCCAGGGAACCCCCTTCCTTCAACTACTTAAAGAAAATACAGGAAATATTGGGCAGAAAAATTAGGATTGAAAGAGTCTTCTTGGCTCACCAAGTCCTGCATGAGCCTTCTGAGTGTTAGTGTTGTTTGGGCTTTTGAGCATGTAAGTGTGTGTTCTGTCACTCATTTCTCTTGTGAGAAGTAGTATATGTCTGTGTGCTGGCAGTGATTTATTGTACAGCCAGTTTTCATCAAGCATTAGCTTTTTACCCATTAGCTCAAATAATAGTGAAACTATTTGAATAATGTCATACAATTTACAAAGCAGTTACAGTCACTCTGTCTGAAAAAGTAAACAGGGGGATACAGCTAATATATAATTTTAAAGTTATGAAGTAGGACTGAGGCAAACTATGTATACAGTCCAGGGTTCCTAAAGAATTAGTTTCCATCTCCATATACAAGACAACCCTCCCTATATTTATTCTCATTTAGGTAGCCATGCTCTAGTTAATATATGTCTGACTTGATTCCATCCCACTGCATTTATTATGGCACTACAATGCAGCACTTCTGTAGGAAATCATCCAGTGGGGCATTTCCATACTGTGTCTTCTTGCTCCATAACATGCAATGTTGAAACCCGGATCAGCAGAATTTGCATGAGAGAGAGAGAGAGACACTGATTGTCTAAAAGGACCATCCAGCAGACACATTGCATTCACAGGGAAGGAAGAAGGAGTTTATTCTTTTAACGAACAGCAGTGATGACCCTTTTCTGGCTGTGGGTGGGGTAAAATTCTTTCATTTGTGTGGGTTTTTTAATTCTTTTTCTATTAGGTAACTGTACTGTCCATTTGTGTTTGTTAGCAGAGAGTCAAAGAAATTAGATGTGGAAAAATGTCTTCCTCATCTTTCCAACCACCTGACTGTTCCTAAACCTCATTCTCCCTTGTCTGCAATCTGGGCTTTATTCCAGCCTTTTACACTTAATGCATATTCTGTATTAAGTCAAAAACCAGACATCACCAGCCTCCCGTTTATTTCCTCCTCCTAATGTACCAGTTGATTGCTGGTAGTTAAAGTCTCCCATTACTGCCACTTGGCCTCTTTAACATGCTTTTTTTATTTGTACAGTCATTTCACAGAAGATAAATCACAAATTAGTAATTCCATGTTACTGATAGCACAATGTACTTTCCTGGATGTTCAGCATGAGAAATGAGATATGTGCCTGTAGGTCTGTCCCTGGGCTGCTTGTGCTGTCTTTTAATGAGCAGTCTTTCTAGCTGAGGGGCAAAGCAGTGGCAGGCAGCCATTCAAAAGCTTGCCTAACTGTATTGCTTATCTATTTGTTTAATATTAGTTTACATTTAATGGCACTTACCTTTAATGGTATGAAAGGTATGAAACCTCTATATTTTTAATATGTTTTCATGTATTTTCAGTTACATTTTATAATATTTAAAGGCAATGTAATGTATATGTAGTATAATTGTGAGCCCTGCAAGTACAAGCAGGGATTGTATTTTATGGATTTATTGCTGCTTACAGTTGGAGGCCTGTTTCCAAAGTGAAGTTTTGCAGCACTGACTTCTACAAAGTCAAATTTTATTGTACATACTATTGACTTTACTATGAGGACAGGCTAAGACAGTTGGGGTTGTGTAAAAAGTAAACAGGGGGATACAGCTAATATATAATTTTAAAGTTATGAAGTAGGACTGAGGCAAACTATGTATACAGTCCAGGGTTCCTAAAGAATTAGTTTCCATCTCCATATACAAGACAACCCTCCCTATATTTATTCTCATTTAGGTAGCCATGCTCTAGTTAATATATGTCTGACTTGATTCCATCCCACTGCATTTATTATGGCACTACAATGCAGCACTTCTGTAGGAAATCATCCAGTGGGGCATTTCCATACTGTGTCTTCTTGCTCCATAACATGCAATGTTGAAACCCGGATCAGCAGAATTTGCATGAGAGAGAGAGAGAGACACTGATTGTCTAAAAGGACCATCCAGCAGACACATTGCATTCACAGGGAAGGAAGAAGGAGTTTATTCTTTTAACGAACAGCAGTGATGACCCTTTTCTGGCTGTGGGTGGGGTAAAATTCTTTCATTTGTGTGGGTTTTTTAATTCTTTTTCTATTAGGTAACTGTACTGTCCATTTGTGTTTGTTAGCAGAGAGTCAAAGAAATTAGATGTGGAAAAATGTCTTCCTCATCTTTCCAACCACCTGACTGTTCCTAAACCTCATTCTCCCTTGTCTGCAATCTGGGCTTTATTCCAGCCTTTTACACTTAATGCATATTCTGTATTAAGTCAAAAACCAGACATCACCAGCCTCCCGTTTATTTCCTCCTCCTAATGTACCAGTTGATTGCTGGTAGTTAAAGTCTCCCATTACTGCCACTTGGCCTCTTTAACATGCTTTTTTTATTTGTACAGTCATTTCACAGAAGATAAATCACAAATTAGTAATTCCATGTTACTGATAGCACAATGTACTTTCCTGGATGTTCAGCATGAGAAATGAGATATGTGCCTGTAGGTCTGTCCCTGGGCTGCTTGTGCTGTCTTTTAATGAGCAGTCTTTCTAGCTGAGGGGCAAAGCAGTGGCAGGCAGCCATTCAAAAGCTTGCCTAACTGTATTGCTTATCTATTTGTTTAATATTAGTTTACATTTAATGGCACTTACCTTTAATGGTATGAAAGGTATGAAACCTCTATATTTTTAATATGTTTTCATGTATTTTCAGTTACATTTTATAATATTTAAAGGCAATGTAATGTATATGTAGTATAATTGTGAGCCCTGCAAGTACAAGCAGGGATTGTATTTTATGGATTTATTGCTGCTTACAGTTGGAGGCCTGTTTCCAAAGTGAAGTTTTGCAGCACTGACTTCTACAAAGTCAAATTTTATTGTACATACTATTGACTTTACTATGAGGACAGGCTAAGACAGTTGGGGTTGTGTAGGCTGGAGAAGAGAAGGCTCTGAGGACACCTTATTGCAGTCTTTCAGTCCTTAACGGGGGCTTATAGGAAAGATGAGGACAGACTTTTGTCTGCTGCAATAGGACACGGAGTAATGGTTTTAAAATAGAAGAGGGAATATTTAGACTAGATATAAGGAAGACATTTTTTACAATGAAGGTAGTGAAACAGTGGAACAGGTTGGCCAGAGAGGTGGTAGATGCCCCATCCCTGGACACATTCAAGGTCAGGTTGTTCAGGTCTTTGAGCAACCTGATCCAGTTGAGGATGTCCCTGCCCATTGCAAGGAGGTTGGAGTAGATGACCTTTAAAGGTCCCTTCCAACACAAACCAGTCTGTGATTCTATGATTCTATGACTTCCTGCCACACCTGAAGGGTGTACTAAGTATCTATTCCACTAAGAAAACTGTCTAAGATATGTGGGTTTTATTTTGAATAACGCATTGCCAGCATCTTTACATTGTCCACTCATCTAGTGTCACTGCTTAAAGCGTGCTCACAACCTGGCCAATGGCCAGCCCTTGAGGAGGTGAGCCGGTGCACATTTAACCTGATCAGTCAGCTGTGTGATGAAACCTTCCAGAAAAGGGGAGTGCACCACAGAAAATCCTTCTGTGGCTCTCTGAAATCCAGTTTTTCTTGTTCTACAGGAGAAGGAAAAGATAATTCCTTGTATGAGTAGTTTCCTCAGAACCTTAATTGGAATTTGTGGCATCAGTGAAATAGTTTGTTGTGCAGTACAGAGAGACTTAATTAAAGAAAAACAAAATGTCTGGTTATTTTAAATATGACTATGGATGACAGGAAAATAGTTCAAGTTGGGTTTTTTTGTTTTCTGCCAGGCATTTTAAAACAGACTTTAAATCAGAAGACAAAGTCTTCCAGTTCGGTCAGAGTGACATTTGCATTACAAGCATCCAGGGATAACTACAACGGTTCAACATTCAAAGCTAAGCAATTGCTAGTGTTGGGTCTTTAAAATGGATGAAAGTTTTATAGAATCATAGAATGTGTTGGGTTTGAAGGGACCTTTAAAGGCCATTGACTCCAACCCCCCTGCAGTAAGCAGGGACACCTTTAACTAGATCAGGTTGCTCAGAGCCTCATCAAGCCTGACCTTGAATGTCTCCAAGGATGAGGCCTCCACCACATCTCTGGGCAACCCGTTCCTGTGTCTCACAACTCTCGTTGTGAAGAACTTCTTCCTAAAGTCTAATCTAAAGGAGAGAACTTCCTTGAAGAAATGCAACTTTTAAAAGTGCCTACCAGTATGGCACATGATCATCAAGCTGACTTTTCATATTTTCAGTATAAATCAGCCATATAATCTTTTGTAAGTTAAAGGACCTGCATAGAGTTATTTCATATCACAGTCTTTAAGTAGTTGGATTCGCATCTGCACTCCATGAGTTCAGTTAAAGAAACTCCAGTGAAAGAGACTCCCCTCAAAATGGAAGGTCTAAGAATAATGCGCATTTCCATCCATGCCAAAACTCTTAGAGAAAAGTTCTACTTTCTCATTTTAAAATGTGTACAGGAAAACCTCAGAGAAACAAGCTAAAATGTATCCTTGATAACGCAGAGTGTTAAAGGAGCTTTAAAAACTGATACAACTGTTTGCTGAAGTGTAAATAAGTGGGAAATGCAAAAGCCCCAAAGAAACATATTTGTGGTGGAAAAAATATGGTACAGAAAATGCTTTTCTGACTCAAGTATTTCAAGCTGTGATTGTGATAAATGAGATGTCAGAGGATTAACAAAATACTCAGGTGACAATGTGGCAATTAAATAGGCACACTGTCTACTATGGCAACGCTTCAAGTAGTTTTAAAATCCTTCAGAGTGTTCTGTGGATTTTATGGCTTGGGTCTGTGACAGCTGATACTCTGACATTTGATGTGAATTGGGTAGGACACACCTACATGAATTCTGACTGTAAAAAGCGAAAGTCGCAAGTCTGTTGCCTTTCAATGAGCTTTAGCCTCCTAAGTAATTGTGGACGACAGACACTTGAAAGTGCTGCCCAGTGTCTTTCTCCCTGCTTTGTCTGCCTTGTCAACTGGAACTAGAAACCCCTTGGGACCAGGACTGTAACTTGTTATGTATAACACCTCACACAATGGAATTTTGATCCATGTAGACTCCAGGGCCTCTAAATGCAGCAGCAACATATATGATTTGAAAAGCAACACTATTAGGGTACCGAATACAAAAAGGAATGAGCATCAGCAGAGGAAATGAAATGCATCAGAATGTCAATAGGAATTGCCAGAGGACCACTGGCTTGCAATTTCACTGTAATGAGAAACCCTATGCTATTAGGAATTTCTAAGTAAAGGACAAATATTTACACCACAAACTAATCTGCATTTCATACCCAGAAGGCCTGATTTCATCTCCCATGCACCATGGCAAAACTGGGATACGTTAGAAAAAGAAATTACACCAAAGTAAGGATAAATAGGCAAAGGATCAACTCCTGAGCCTTTTAATTTGATACAGTATCTCCAAGGATAATGCGTAAAAAAAATAATCCATGAATAAACAGAACTGTGTGTTCTGCCAAGTAGTATTTTCTGGTATTTATAATGTATAGCTCTGTGCTGTAATACAAAAGGCCAGCTTCCCAGCAGCATTAAAGTTGTCAACAAAATCGCTCGTCTTCACATTTATCTTAATTTCAATTTGTTTCAAAGTTCTCGTTCGTTATGCCATTTGGCTTTTCCTTTCTCTCCCACCAGCTTTCAGAGGACCCAGACCTATACATTACCAAGGTGTTGTTCCCAGCAAGAGACTGGGTTCCCTTAACTTCGGCTGCGTTCTGTTCCAAACAAGATTGTGTGACAAGAGATGCCGAGCAAGTTCAAAGCCTCGGTGCTTTCACTTTGTGAGGGGTTTGGTAGGTATTACAGGATTAATTCTTTGACAACGTTCACCAGGGTTATGTACATGACTGGAGTCCTCACCCAGAGGAGCCCAGACATATGGGAAAACTTCCCTATACATATGGGCTTGCTCTAATCCAAGTGTGGCTCATCTGGACTTAATTTCTTATATCACACCAGCCTCAGAGAGAGAAAAAAAACTCCAAATCAAACCACAGCATCTTTGCAGAGATAGCAAACAGGCCCATTAGCACTCAATGGAAAGTACACAGCGTTCCTGGGATGGGCTAGCACAATAATAACTTAAGGAAAATACAGTGGTTTTGAAAGGAACCTAATTATATTCTCTTCAGATTTGCAATTCTTTCTCGACTTTTGACAGGTCTTCATGTAAGGGCCTGAAAAGACGCAAAAGACTGAACTCCAGGCCCAAAAGTTTCTGTGGTTTTAGCCCTGCAGAACCTCTGTGAATACTGAGAGGTGGGAGAAGGCATCATGTGCATTCACCATCTTTTTACTCTCTAAACTTTTCCTTAGGGATGCAGAAGGATTGCTGATTACTAGTATATTCTATAACAACACTAAAATAAAAATTACTTGCCACATACTGCAGAAGCAAGTAAATGAACCCTACATACACTTACCTTGAATTTAGGCTAGGCTGGGTGGAGAGCTAGAGGAAAAGGACAGGAGAGGGAGGCTGGCATTAGGAAGAGGAACACACCTGCATTTAGCTCTGCCGTACATATCTTCACTCTTTTATGTCCCAGAACACTGAGAATCAGGTGAAATTAACATCTGACAACAGAGCCCATAATTGCTGAGCTTTACATAGGATGTCTGTGCTGCTGGCCTGATCTGTTACTGCTCTCTGTGGGTCTTGGGGAGTTGCACGGGTGTTAAAGTGGATTAAATACTACTGGGCAACGGCACCCCTGTGTCTGAGGCACTATTGCAGGCACAGGGAAGCCCTTCCTCCAGCCTCGTGAGTAAATTCAGAGCAAGACACAGACATGGAGAGCACAGGCTTTGTATGAGGACTCATTCATCATTCTATCCCAAGGTGCAGAAACCTAGTGGAAACCAGTGTCACAGGATCAATGAATGCTAGGTACATTAATTTACTATTGAACAAATTCATATCTTGATAAAACATAGAATATTTCTTGCACTGTGATGCATAACATAAGAGCTACATGATATTGTGCCCATTGATACAAAGCAACTGCTTCCTCTCCAAGACTGGTGTCCTCTGCTGCTCTAAAAGGTCTGATCAGGAATGCTGGTGTGGTAATGCAGGCATATAATGGGTCCTCTGTGAGGCAGCCCTCAAATATTTCTCTTAAAAGCTCATCTCACCATGGTCATAATCACCTAATAATCTTAACACACACTACTTTGAGAATGTATAGTATGTTTTATGATATTTGCTTCAGCAGACACCTTCCTTAATGGAGCTATTTTGTGACCAGACATCCAAAAGTAAAAGAAATTCTTATCCACAACTATAGGGTACATAACTTCCTAATGTAACATTTTTGTTTTCATTTAAAACTGCTGTAAGTAGGAGAAAGGTTACATGAATAAGTAGGAAAGAGGTGGCTCAGTGGGAGAGTTGGAACAGTTTTGATGTCTAAGTTTTTTTCCATGTCTAGATTCTTTTCCACGGTATCATTTTGACTTTTTTCCAAGAGCACGCTAAAAGAACGACAACTTTGTGGTCAGCGTATAACATCATGAACAAATTCGCAATGGGAATCTGTGGATAGACTGTAAGTTGGGAAAGAAACATTTATATTCCTGTACAAACAGGTGTAAATCCCAAAGGCCCTTTGCGCTTAGCAGTGCTGTTTGGTATTCCGTTACCTACACACTGTGTATGTAACTCACAAAGGTGTTTATATAATGAGTTCATACATGTATAGAGCACACCATGTAGCGCATGTGTACACAATGGGTTGTGTTGTACCTCTGCACTTCGGAGTGCTCGGTGAGTAACTCAGTATAGGCTAGCTAAGCGCAAGTATGTATGTGTTTTTGGAGACTTGATTTGGAGACGTGCTGTAAAGCGAGCCGTCGGGGGAAAAGGCCGGCCTGGCTGAGCAAAGAGATAGGGTCGCAGCTTAGAGAAAAAAGGAGAATTTATGACCTTTGGAAAAAGGGGCAGGCCACGCAGGAAGATTACAAAGGTGTAGCAAAGTTATGTAGGGAAAAGATTAGGAAGGCCAAAGCCCACCTAGAGCTCAACCTGGCTTTGGATGTTAAAAACAATAAAAAGAATTTCTATAAATATATCAATAGCAAGAGGAGGTCTTGGGAGAACCTCCATCCTCTACTGGATAAGGGAGGTAACATAGTGACCAAAGATGAGGAGAAGGCTGAAGTCCTAAATGCCTTCTTTGCCTCAGTCTTCAGTAGTAGGACAGGGGGTTCCCTAAATATCCAGACCCCTGAACTAGCAGGCAGGGGCGGGGAGCAGAGTGAAGCCCCTGCAATTCAAAGGGAGATGGTGAGGGACCTGCTCCAACACCTAGATGCAAACAAGTCTATGGGACCAGATGAGATCCACCCGAGGGTGCTGAGGGAACTGGCAGAAGTGCTTGCGGAGCCACTCTCCATCATTTACCAGCAGTCCTGGCAAACTGGGGAGGTCCCGGCCGACTGGCGTCTGGCAAATGTGACGCCCATCCACAAGAAGGGCCGTAAGGATGATCCAGAGAACTACAGGCCTGTCAGCCTGACCTCGGTGCCTGGTAAGATCATGGAGCAGATCATCCTGAGTGCCATCATGCAACACATGAGGGACACCCATGCGATCTGGCCCAGCCAGCACGGGTTCACAAGGGGCAGGTCCTGCTTGACAAACCTGATCTCCTTCTATGACAAAGTGACCCGCTTGCTGGATGAAGGAAAGGCTGTGGATGTTGTTTATCTGGACTTCAGCAAAGCCTTTGATACAGTCTCCCACAGTATCCTCCTGGAGAAACTGTCTGCCCATGGCTTGGATGGGAATACCCTCTGCTGGGTTAAAAACTGGCTGGAGGGACGGACCCAGAGAGTGGTGGTGAATGGAGCTAAATCCAGCTGGCGTCCAGTCACGAGTGGTGTCCCACAGGGCTCAGTACTGGGGCCACTTCTCTTTAACATCTTTATCAATGATCTGGACGAGGGGATCGAGTGCACCCTCAGTAAGTTCGCAGACGACACCAAGCTGGGTGGCAGTGTTGATCTGCTGGAGGGTAGAGAGGCTCTGCAGAGAGATCTCGACAGGCTGGATCGATGGGCCGAGACCAACGGGATGAGGTTTAACAAGGCCAAGTGCCGGGTCCTGCACTTCGGTCACAACAACCCCAAGCAGCGCTCCAGGCTGGGGGCAGAGTGGCTGGAGATCTGCCTGGCAGAAAAGGACCTGGGGGTGTTGGTCGACTGTCGGCTGAACATGAGCCAGCAGTGTGCCCAGGTGGCCAAGAAGGCCAACAGCATCCTGGCCTGTATCAAGAACAGTGTGGCGAGTAGAGCCCGAGAGGTGATCGTCCCCCTGTACTCGGCACTGGTGAGGCCCCACCTCGAGTACTGTGTCCAATTTTGGGCCCCCTACCACAAGAGGGACATTGAGGTGCTGGAGCGGGTCCAGAGAAGGGCAACGAAGCTGGTGAGGGGTCTGGAGCACAAGTCTTACGAGGAGAGGCTGAGGGAACTGGGGTTGTTCAGTCTGGGGAAGAGGAGACTGAGGGGAGACCTTATCGCTCTGTACAAGTACCTGAAAGGAGGCTGTAGAGAGACGGGGGTCGGTCTCTTCTTCCAAGTTACAGATGTCAGGACAAGGGGTAACGGCTTCAAGTTGCGCCAGGGGAAGTTCAGGTTGGATATTAGGAAACATTTCTTTACTGAAAGGGTTATCCAGCATTGGAATGGGCTGCCCAGGGAGGTGGTGGAGTCACCATCCCTGGAGGTATTTAAGAAACGTGTAGACATGGTTCTTCAGGGCATGCTCTAGTGCCCAAGATTACTGGTTTGTGGTGGGGTGCTGTGTGGGTGGGTGATGGTTTTTTGGTTGGAGGTTGTTGTGTGTTTAGGTGGTGGGAGCTGGTGTTGTTTGTTTGGTGGTGGTTTTTTTTTTTTTTTTTGTTTTTTTTTTGTTTGTTTGTTTGTTTTTGTTTGTTTTTTTTTGTGGTTGGACTCGATGATCTCTGAGGTTCCTTCCAACCACTACAATTCTGTGATTCTGTGATTTGCTCTTAATAAGCCCCCAAAAACAAGCCGAGTTCCTGAAAGAGTCAAGGGGTGCCTTACAATGGGTGTAGCTCTACTTTCTGATTCCCATTATTATATAAATTAACAACATTTTGAACTCTGCCACATACCAATCCTCACTAATGTGTGTCACTTGCAAACCCTCCTCCCTGAACTAACCCATTTCACTGTTTGAAGACGCACAAGGATCATTCGTAATAATCCAGCTAACAAGAGTGGAGAAGAACAGCATCACACGGAGCAGCTCCGGCCTTTTCTAACTCAGACCAGCCTCCACTCCGCCAGTCCTGTGATGACCATTGCAATGCTGTTGTCATCTACAGCCACCCACCACTCAGATGAAGAGCAATCACACATGAGTAGACCAGGACGAAGACTGCCCAGCCGCTCCTCTTGTTTCACAGTCTAGCAGCTCCAGCACTCGTGCTTCTGAGCCCTCTCTCCCGTGCCCCCGCTGGCCCTGTTGCTGCCACATTAACGTTTCCCTGTTCCTGGTTACCTTCTCAAGGTTGCTCTGCCTCTTCCTCCACACAGAGGCTTCTTTGTTCGCAACCATATGAGTTCCACTCAAGGATGCTGTTGGCCCTTGCTGATATGCTTAGAGGTTCTTGGGTGGCTGTGGAGAGCATAACTGTTCCCAGCTTGCCAGTGCTTGAGCTCCCATGTCAGCACGGGACAGTCTCTCCATGACTGACCTCTCTCATTCAGTGAAAAGGGAAAAAAACCTTTGCTTTGGACACCATCCATTCAAGAGAAGCCAATGAATCTCCATGGCTCTGTGAAAGATCACATGGACACCTAAACAGGTGTCTTGGTGTTTGGGGAAAACAGTGGTGGACTGACTAATGCAATGACCTTATCAGTTAACATGGCTTCTGGGAAACATCAGCTCAGCTGACTAGTTCCAAATTTCTGAATCAGGATGCAGCAAACTAAAATCACAAGCTATAGCATTGTGTACATAAGAAACTGTATCTGGTACTTCCAGTGCTGCTTACTTTTGTGCTTTTTAAAACTTCTGTGAAAATTTTGTTAATTTTTACTCCTTGTGTTTTTTTAAATGACTCCCTTTTTCTTTCCTCCGGGATTATCCAATACAAATACAACAAACATCAAGATCCGGGTAGTTGTTGATGCTTGATATATGAGGAGGAACGGGAGTGATCCAAAATAGACATCAAATTGAAGCAATCTTTGGGAAGTCCTGCTCATGTCACACCTTCCTTGGAGTGAAATTAATCACCCTTGAGGAACTATTTCCACTACAGGAAATACACCACAGGGTCTGTTGAGCTATGAAGCCCAAAACCCCTAACATAACCAGATTTAAGGGCAGGGGCTTGCACCAGGAACAGGAACGTGTCCATGAACATGTCAAATGTAGACAGACAGCACTTACTGACCCTCTGAGTCCTGGCTCCATGCAGTCTGCCATCCTCCTCCTCTTCGTGAAGTTAAACAAAATAAGGGTCCTCTCTGCCTCTATATGCAAACCTTATGACCTGGTAGTGCTGGAGCTCAGAAGCACATTTCAGCAGGGTTTGCTGTAAGTGCTAGCAGCAGCAAAAATGGGAGTTTTGAGCATAACACTGACAGCATGACCTGTCAGGCTTCAGTCTTTCCTCACATCTGGTGTCCCTGGGTGCAATCAACTCATGCTACCCCTGTGCTTCCACCTGGTATTTCAGCAGATGATTAAATAGAACGTAATTAATATATGGCTATGAAAGGTAGGTATTTTATCTCACTGTATCTCTGTTCTAGCTGCAAATATTTTCTAAGCATCTCCTCCTGTATGTGGCAGTTTAAATGTAAAGATGAGCGGCCTCTAACAAGACAAAATGCTAGCAGGTTCCTTAGAGAAAATTACTGCCATCAGAAAAACTCTGTGGTTGCTAGAAGTAGTCACTAAGGAGGCTGTTGGTTGAGATGAAATGATTTGCCAGCCTTTGGTAAACAAAAGGGCTCTGTATCCTTCTGACTCATTGTGGAAGTGTCCTTTACAGCCCAGGAATGTACATGTTGTGAGGACGAAAATCCTCTCCTAAATCTGACTTATCCAATGGATGCAAAATAACTTCCTGTATACTGTAAAAACTGAAAATACCCAATATATATATGCTGACTTTGGATTAAACTCAGCTTCCCTCTTACAAGTGGGTAGCAGCCTAAGACCTGAGAAATCCCACTCGTTGGGACAAAGAAGATGCCAAAGAGAGAATACTGATTTGGACTTTTACTGCGGAGTGGTTTAAAGAAGCATTTACTTTAGATGGGCATTACAGCAGCTCTGGCATCTGACTGCCAGTCTTGCTCACATGAAAGCCCCAGTGGCTCCTCTGAATTCATTAGAGAAAAGCAGTTTAAAAAAATGATTAAAAATCTATGTAGTCACTGAGATATGGGTATTTATGGCTATTTCACAAAATCAATAGATCATACCATTTTACTAAAGTGTCCTTTAGCTACTCTTGGCTGTTAGGGCTCTTCCCCTCGCTGTGGCTGGCTGTAGTGCTGTTCATGTGTCAGTCTGCTCTGGGTGCTGTGGGTAGAGGCAGCAAGACCTTATGACCAGCATCATATGTGATGGCTGGTGGCATAAGGAACATAGAAAGTTCCATTCAAATATGAGAAAAAACTTCTTTACGGTGAGGGTGACGGAGCCCTGGAACAGGCTGCCCAGGGAGGTCGTGGAGTCCCCTTCTCTGGAGATCTTCAAGACCCGCCTGGATGCAGTCCTGAGTGATGTGCTCTGGGCAATCCTGCTTTAGCAGGGGAGCTGGACTAGACGATCTCTAGAGGTCCCTTCCAACTCCGACAATTCCATGATTCCGTGACTCCGTGATAAGCCACATTTCTCTGCAGGACTGACCCGAATTTACTGCTGTGCACCATGCATGACATCATTCTGGAAGACGATTCCACTAACTTGGTTTGAATAATACAAGAAACAGCAAATTACTTTGGACATTGCTGATATCATTCTTCCCTCCCTCCCCCATCAGTTGTCATACACTAGCAAAGAAACTATAAAATCCCTTACCATAGCAATTCCTTGGTTTTATTGCTTTTGAGTTCCAGTTGTTCAGTGGAAACAAGAGAAATGGAAATTGATTCACAAACCAGAACTAATTTGAGAATTTTTCTTTTTTTTTTTTTTTTCTTTTCTGAGGTTTTCAAGTTTTGTGTAATTGCATGTGTTCTGGAATTTAATACTGAACTGTTTTGAATTGCACAGACAGCACAACATATACTTGGTTTTGTGCTCTTCCCATGTTCTGCCTATGTGTTTGTATCTGTAAGTCACACTAATTTGCTCTTCCAAAAAAATATGCAAATGAAATCTCACAATACTTAGAGCTAAATTTTTACAAACTGTTATGTAGGTGGTTTTGATCTGGCTGTCCGCAATTGCACTCCCCATTTTGCTTCTCCACAAATGTATGTGCAAATATTTTATTTTTTTTCTCTGTGTGGCCTCAGATATGTGCATACTAACTACATTAGCACGTATTTACATGATCAAGCAAATATGCTGTTTAACCACTTGATTCCAGCAAAAGATCTGGATTTCAGATTCCAGATCTGAAAGTACAAATCAAAGATCTGGTCGCAAAAATCATATGATAAAATCGTTCCCACAAAATGTCATCATTGTAAAAGTGACAGTGTGGTTTAAGAGATCTTATGTTTAGTGTACACGAACCACAGTGCCCTTTCTGAAAAGCACGTATTTGAGAGGGATGTACTACTAACTATAATATAAATGGAGGATATCCACGGATGATTAGGATGACATCATTGCATTCAGCTTCAAGTTTTTTCTCTACTTATAACATCTACCTACATTCTACACATCATGCAAGCCTATTTTAAGATCTTGAGAGAGGCTTAAGCAATGTATATATTCTCTGCACAAGAGATAAGTTCTCTTTTAGGAAATGAGGATAACTGTGCTTAGGAATACACTGTTCTGGAATAATAAGATTGGTTAAAAATTCCAGTAGGGTATCTAAAAGGTGAAGTGGAAAGAAAGAAATGTTTGCTTAAGAAGTATAAAAAGAGAATTTGAGACCAGATTTCTCAAGACTTGCAGTCACCCAGACTGCTCTAATTTGAGAGGGGAATGAGAAATGAAAATTAATATTTCACTTGAGAAAAGAGTGCAAAAGATGTCCTGAAATGAACCATTTAAAAGGCTTTTTTTCAATTACCCGTGGATTGGAAACTAATCTCAGAAACTATTTTCCTTACATTCAGTAATTAAAGCCACGTTCTTGTTCTTCAGAGAGCGCTACATCTCCACGTGAAATGTCAGGCCTTTTCCAGAGACATTTGTGGGCGTGATCTTTGAAATATTATAGAATTTTTATTTCTTCTTCCTTAGCTTCTTGTGTGGTAAGCACTGATGCCTCTGACTTCCACTATGGAGAATATCCAAGAACATTCATGTATCAACTTGGCATATTTTCAAGAATTTGATTTTTTTGGTACTACTACAGGGTCTAGGTTCCCTTGAAAAAAACTGTATTGTTTAGAATCCTGTGTGTTGGTAGCCTAATGCTGGAGCATTATATATTGTGGGTCAAGAAGATTTATGATGGATGAGAACACTAAAGGGAGTATCCGTCAAAGCCACATGGACATGTGCATCCTTCCAAATATAATTCCTTTCCAAACTAAGCAAGGATTAACTAAAGATGTTTTGGAACCACATAATGTTATTTTTAAAAGGTAGCTAGTGATTGAGATAGATTAAGAATAAACATGGTTGGGATTGGCCAAAACCACGAAGAGCTTAACTTGTTCACATATTTATGACTGGAGCAGAATTCGAGGGCCTTCAGCAATCCAAGCCCTGAAATCCTCAGGCATATTTTGCAGTAGGATGATAGGCTGTTGGTTTTGCTTTGTTATTTTTTTAATGGACTTTTCCTTTGTAAAACTTGCCCCTTCCTCCCACCCACGCACATAAGCAGATCAGTTCAACCAGTGTCCCTGCAGGTCACTGAGTCCCAAAGCATTGCCCAATGCTCTTTGAAAAACAAGAATGATTCAGCTGAGAGATGCTCCACAGCCTTGTGACCAAGGTCACATTCACCAAGTGGCTCCTCTCCCATGCTGCCTCCTGTTCCCAGGGGCATAGGGCACCCGGGCAATCTTTGCATGGGCATTTATTAGCACGATGGAGGAAGTGAGGTGTGAATGAGAATTAGCATACGCATACATGGACATGTGTCAATGATGAGCTTTATGGAAACAGGAGATGATTATTTCTTTATTAAGTCAAAGGAAAGAGTCTCTCAGTTTATCCCAGTAGGAGCCACTGTTTATTTATTTGAACTGCTTTCCAGTTGTACCTCTTTTAAGTGTGATATTGTGACCTTTTCACATTAAAAGCAATAACGCCAAACACACAGCTTTGCTGAACTCCAAGACCCAGACCCCAGAGATGTTTATTTCTTTTATCTCCTCCACTTGCTGAATCAATTCCATTCGTCATTTCATTGACAGATCTGAGAGGATTAGCAATGCCTATAAATTATGCTGAAATCACCAAACCCAAGCTTTTCTTAAATATAAAATGCCTGGCAATGTAAGGCTACATTTTAAGAAATTCTCCTGCTGGTGCTCTGGTTTCACTTCAGTGGGACGATGTTAATTCACCTGGACTATTACCTTGTAGGAGAGGTCACTCAAACACCCTAACATCACTTACTCTTTTCAAAATGTGTTTTAAAATTGTGACTGTGGTTTTCTACGTGGTTTTAAAAGTTGCGTAAAAACCTGAAAGCAAACCATCCATATGCATACATACATATGTGTGTGTATACATATGTATACTTATATGCATACATATGTATACTTGTATGCATACATATGTATATGGCAGGAGAGAGAGAGACAGAACAAGTCAGTAATCATGCTTTGCCACACCCTTTGCTGGCTAAAATGTAGGGATCCAGCTCTCAGCATTTACTCAGTGACTGAGAATGAGACCTAGAGCCAGCTTCGCTGGAATAAAAATAAAAAAAATTTGGACATTTTACTTGGCCAGGGATTTTAAAGGATAAGTGTCTTTGTAAAGGCAAGGGCAGTATATGATATAGGAGATATTTTTATATATATTCTCTAACCACAATGCTGGAGTTACTTTAGATTTAGCTTTCCTCATTCTTTATTTGTGTGTGCTGACTGCATGTTATGATAACTGTGAGAAGGTTTCTCAGGGGACTGGAGCTCTTACAGCACAGTGTGTTCTGCTGATGTGGTGAGTATCAGTTTACCAATAACAAGGCAGAAATTATATGCTGTAACTACAGCTAATTTATTTGATTTCCAGGGACACTGAAAGAGAAGTTTAATTGCAGCAAGTGAAATATTAATGCAAATATCTGAAAACAGAAGATTCTTTCCCCTCTGCCAATGGAAGGAGAGATTGTGCCTAACCATCCCTGGTTAATAGAGAGGAAGGTGAGGCAAGGAAGAATAAATGGCTGATGTCAAAGTTCACCTGTCCTGTGAAAGGTGAGATGCCTCCAACACAGGCAGAAGAAGTAAAAGGGAAAGAGGAAGCTATTAATCTTGTTCCTGGGTTTCACTACACACCGGTGGGCAGAGCAGACCTAGTGAAGTGAGAGGACATCCAAGGTCTTCTTCAAGAGATTAACTCAGCCCACATCCCTCAAGATCAGCAAACTGGGATCAGAACTTTGGTTCATGCAGATTGAGACAGTGGCAACCAGAATTCATTAAAAACGCTGTATCTTGGAAGGAAAAGGGATTAGGAGATGAACCACTGAGTTGTATCATTTGCACACAGGTTCGAAACACTGTCATTAGAAGGAATTTGGGTGAAATGTATCCCCTGTAGCACATATAATATGTGAAATAAAATTACATTTCTTGTGTACAATATTCCCTCTCATTTGAGGGAATACGATTTGTCGGTTTAGTGGTTCCCACAGGATGCCACAAAGCAATATAGCATTGGGAAAGACTCCAGCAATACTGGTTCCTCTTCCCTGATGTCTACAGCATACCACTTTGGTCATACCCAGCCAAGCTCCATCCCACAAGCCTGTGCCCTCACTTTCCATTGGAAGATTGTGGCAGAGCCTCATGCCACCAGGGTGAGAAACCTCAGTTTAACTTCTGGCCGAACTACATCCATGCCTACTAGCTCCCCATGAATCCTTCTGTTGGCCTTATTCTATACTTTAAACCACTCTTTGAGTGTCATGCGCAGCAGTTCTCCAGCGTTTTTTTATGGCCACAGCTGCCACTCAGCCTTCCTATGCCTTGTCATACTTCACACTTCTTTTGTGTCTCTCAGTTTTCTCACTTGGGACTGATCTGCCATGACCCTATCCTTTTGTTAACTCTCCCCTGTCTCAGGTCCCATCTGAGTTCACCTCTCTTGGTCTGGTGTAGATGTAACTGTAGGTAGCTCTACTGGATACCTAGCACCGAGTGGTCCTAGCCCGCGAAAATCTAGACCCACAACTGCCTTTCTTGTGTTTCTCATCTAATTACGTCTGGCAGGCAATGAAGCTTTGTTTCTCCTCCGAGAACTTTTTCCATCAATCATTAAAGCAGCTTTGTTCCAGCCAACTTATCTATTGTGCATGTCAACCTTTCCTTAGGCCAGGCACTGCCCACTTTCATGTTTGGTAAAACACCAAATGTACTTTGGCATGAAACAAAAACATTAATAATAATGTATAAATTCAGATGCGCTAATTAGTTTCTGAGTAACGCATTCCATCACCAGTGCATGAGCCGAAGGAAGACAGCCAGGAAATCCAGACTCCTCACAGGAGTCTCAATTATTCTAGTCTTAGCATGTGTAACTATAGCACCATTAAGTGTAGTGTTGTTGAACTCTTTCTAAAGGCCATTGCAAAAATTGAAGAAACTGAAAATACCCCTACAATTAGAAGAAAAAATGTGTTTCAGATTGACCGTTTGCAGATCTTGGGAGTTCCTGAGTACCTCAAAGGCCTCCTCTACCCCCACTTTAACAAGGTGCTTTTCCTGTGATGCCAAACCTGTATATACCAAGCATGAGGGAAGGGAAACTTCCCTTTTTTGTTTTGCTAAATCTTTGCAGCAAGGCTGGAGAAGTAATTGACCTTTAGGCAGTGCCCTAATATTCTAGTAATAAATGCCTTGGCAGTACCACAGCTAGACAAACAGATTAAAATAATGAGTGGTACAGAGACTACAGTGCAACTCTTTTTCCCATTAAAAAGTACTGCTTTCCGTTGCTTATCACTTTGCCAAACAATTCAAGCTGAAATGTTGAGTGTCTGCTCTGAGGTTGATTTTTCTGGGAAAAAATTCTGCTAGAATGGAAACATTAATGAGAATGAAACAGCAAGATGGGAGAGGGAGGGAGAATCAGCTGCTTGCCCACATTAAAGCAAAGCTACTCCAGACATTTCACTGAACCGTCGTACTCTGGAACTGGGATTTACGATGAGGCCAAAATGGGATTGTTTGATACTAAAGGTGTTGAGTGTGGAATTCCAAGATTATGCCTCTAGACCGAATCCAAAAGAATAATCCCCATCTTCTGCCTTGGTCAGATCCTTAATACTCCAGAAGGGATTTGGACATACCTGAAATTTTGAGACAATAACTACTTTGAGATTAAATCTGTGACAGCAGTTGCTTCCATGAAGCCTGAAATTCAGTCTCAACTTCTTCTCAGATGTGAATCTGGCAAAAACCATTCCCAAGAAAACAATGCTGAACAACGCCTTTTAGGTCTCTGTTAGTCAAAATGGAGTAGAGTTAGTTCAAGGAAGTGTTGTTACTGAGAATAAAAATAAACTGCAATGTTTACTACAATTGGAAATGAAAGATCTATAGAGCTCAGGCTTAAAAGATCGAGAAGCATACTGTGTTGTTAGTCATGGATACATCAATCAGCACAGTACCTCGGGGAAAATGTACTCCTTGCTCAAGCAACGCAGAATGCAGGAGTCTGTCCTGTCTGTCTCAACATTCATCATGCACAGCATAGCCAAAACCCTCAAATGAAAGCCACAGAAGGACAGGGGAGCGTTGGTTGGTAGCTCAGAAAGACAGAAGCTGAGAAGCTCTGGGCTTCCTGGAGACACCAGGTCTGCTCTGCTGCAGCACAACACGCTGAGCATAACCGTGTGTTCATTTTTGACTGTTTCTCATCCCTCCCAAGCTGATCAGATTGAGCACCAAGTGCTTCATTTTAGGGTAGGTGGTTTTTTTTTTCCTCCTTTCAACAGATGACTGAACGGACTGCTGGAAGGATTCCCGTGAAGTCCTGTTTGAGCAGGTACTGCAAATTTGGGACTATTATTATTGTTGTTGTTTTTGTTAATAATAATGATAATATTAGTATTTAGTATTAGTATTAATTATTTTCACAGTGATATTTATGAGATGCCAGTTCCGTTGTGCCAGGCAACACATATGATTACAAGCCTGATGCTATGGGGTACTACACTGTGCTGGGTGGCGTCCTTGCTTGGGGTCCCATGTTTGCCCCAGTCTCATGGGACTGGGTTGCAAAGCCCCAGCCAAGAAGGGACAGGCTGTGTCCCAGCCCAGCAGACTGGAAATGCCAGAATGATTAGGATTAGGATTAGGAAATGCTAAAATGCATTGAGGAATAGAGGAGGTGAGAGGGAAGAGACATCCATGAGGGTAGTCTGGCACAACGGGGCAGCAAAGAGACAACCTCCACCCTGGGAAAGCTGAGCAGACAGCAGGTAAGATCCCTACTTAGTCCCTACCTGACCCTTTCCAAATAGCCACCAGTCCCAGCCCTGCTCCGTGAGACTTTGCTAGGCCCACCAAGAGTACTGAGGAACCGGCGCTGCCATTTTGGGGCATTTCAGGGTGTTTCTACTGAGGCATTGAGGCAGCTGGTGCAACCCTTGCCAAGCATGTCAGCAGTGGCTCAGAGGGGCAGGTGGGGGACTAGGTGCAGTGCTGGGCAGATGGGGAGGTGACCGCTGGCAGGGATGAATATCGGCTTTGTTTTCGGGAGCTGCTGTAGGCAGGACACAGGGATGTCTGTTAGTAAGGTCTGTCTTCGGGTTTTGAGTTGACATTTTTGTTTCTTGTGAAAGGTACAGGACACTGTGTGGGTGTTTCCTCAGCATAAATCAAAGAAACAAGATGGCCTGTTTTCTTGTAAGGTGAAAGCACAGTCTTTTTTGTTGTACTATTTCTTTTCATTAGTCCTTCATTGGAAAAATGATAAAAATTAACTCTTCTCATAGCTATCAGGTAAAATTGAAATCTCTGCCCTTGCTTTATAAGGCTTTTGGCTCAGCCAGAAAGTTATTTAGCTTTCCCTAGACTAACGTGTTCTTGTAGGTTTCAATTTCATGGTGAAGGCCGTCCTTTTTTCCTACAACAAGGGTTATAGTAGCATTTAATAACAGTTGAGTGGGCTAAACGGCTCTTGAACCTCCAATGAAAGGTAGCATTATTTGGTTTAAGAGTTGGTGCTAGCATTCCAGCGGCTTATACTACCTAAGGAAACATTTCTAAAAGAAACATCTTAAATGGTGGTTGTTCTTTTCTTCAAGGTTGTGTTGTGGTTTTGTTTTTTTTTTTCTTTTCCCATTTTCAAAATATTTAGAAGATATAGACAGAATACCTGTCGTAATACCTGATCATATATCCCATGAGCCAGAGTACCAAAAACTTCCTACTGGTGCTTGAAAGACCAGAAGAGGCTTTCTTTCCCAAAGAAGTAGATTGTGCACTCTAGCAGGAAACCTATTCTGGGACAAGCACAAAACTGAGTGAGAGGGACTTAGAAGAGAATGCTGAAACACAGAGATCCTAAAGGAGAGGAGACTTTCCTAAAAATATTGAAGTGGGAAGCAGTTTCCAAATCAACATATATACAGTGAGATTTGCATACAATTATATATACTAGTGTGTTCTCCTTTCTAAAGATAGAAAGAAAGATCATTTGAACTGTGTCTTCACTTTGAGCTGATGGCACAACTGTTAAAAATACCCAAGAAATATTATCTGATCCTCAAAGAATTCGAAATAAATGACATTAACAGCTCAGGTGTGGCTTTCATGAAAGGGCAAAATTCAAAATTTGGGGTAACACACTGTTAATATGAGAGGCTTTTGAGCTGGGGGTGGAAGATGAATGTGAGTTAGGTTTAAGGACAGAATCTTGCTCAATCTCCAACTCCTCATCTCAAGATTCAGAGCATGAATTTCTGTAACACTTACCCAGATGTTCCACTCAATGTCTGGCCAAGTCCAAGAAATTTCCCATCATAAATTTTGTTCTTATTTGAGGAAATTGGAAGAAGTGCACTGCTTTAGCTGATGTTGTTGCACTAATAAAAGGGATTCTTAAATTTAAAATAGTTACCCAGAGCTACATTTGCCCATTGAGATGGGTATCTTCTTATGTCTCCTCATCTTCCCTTCCTGCCCATACTCCTCAAGACTGGGATGCTGTAGTCTGACAGACTAGGCTGATTCAACCATCTAGGCCGATATGTGAACAGTGATTGTGTATTGCAGCTGATCATGGTTTCCACACCTTCATTTAGACTCAATGACCAACCACAACAGATGAGACCCACAGTGCTGACCAGCAGGAGTTGGATGAAGTGTTTGCAGGGTGTGTGTGGTATTATGCCAGGACAAGAAGAAAATGTTTTCACATCTTTAAGTGTTTCCTAATCAGAAATTAGGCAGTCACAGAGAAACACGCACATGCTTCTTGTACAATGCAGCAATGAAGGTTGGGAACAGGAAAAAAGGGAAAATCAGGCCGGAAGACAGCATAAGTAATAGAGATGTATGGAGAGGGTTAGGGAGAATATGAAGAAAGAAAATATAAATCATTAAAGAAACAGGAAAAAACAAGAGATAGTGATATAGGATGTCAGAGGTAAAATGTAAACTGTTAAACAGCGCAATTCTTATTTTTATGTGAAGTAGGCTGCTAAAGTTTATCTATTAACGTATACACGTAAATACACATATGCATATTCTGCCTCAACAAGCAATGAACAGATAGGGTTTAGCTGAGTTTTATGCATGGCAGGAAATAAAACGAAATGCATTTATCAAGCACATAACCGAGCAGCATCTGCTCATTTCAAAGCTGTCTGAAAGACAGAAGAGAATGACCTTCTCCATCTGTATCTCATGGAGAGATCTTGGGGAATATTACCATATGAATTTAATAAAAAAGTTGCTGCCATTGGCATTTTTATAAATAAAATAGAGACTTTGTTATCGAGGCAAGAGGTATTTTTCTGCTATCATGATTCAGTCAGGCTCTAGTTAAGTGAAGCCTTTTCCAATTTAGCACTGAACATATGCTATGATGAAGGATGGCTTGCTGAGTTGGAACCTTGGAAATCATGCCTGCAGTATTTACTCATGACAATAATCCTTTTTGCTTTTCTATTTAAACCTATAAACAGATTAAAACTTAAAAGCATGACATTCAGTCATGTTTTGCTTGAGGAAATAAACCTTGCACACAGCAGTAATAATTACAGGCACAGTCCTTTATAGTAGAACAGGAATAACTGCTCCCTGGAACATGCAGGATACTTCCAGCTCCCTGTTGCACAGGACCTGTTGTCCCTGTTATCCCTTACTGGTAGCCGAAGTTCTGCCGGATCCACAAATTTGAGCTGCCTTTGCAGGACAAAGTGAGAAACCTTCTGTGAAGGACCTTGAGTTCTCGTACTTGCCACAAACTGACAAATTATGTTTCATGATACCCCCAAATATGTCACCTGCAAAGTTGGTTTAACCTAGGTAGCCTATTGTTTCCCAAACTAGCCTCATGCAAGGGGAGGAGACACTTGGAACACACTTTCCTGATGTTAGTTACAGTGCCCAGTGACATGTAACTCCTGCAATAATAGAAATACATGAAGCCTATTTTGGACTTGATTTTATGCATCACGGCCACTGTTTTTAGTTGTGGTGCGCTCTACTGATTTTTCACACGTGGGTTTCCTGCACCCTTTGGAATATCAGGGAACTCCTTTCCTCAGAAGATCTTGCCTTGGACTCTGATGGGCCTGACTATATGCCCAGTTCCCCTGTGCAGACAAACCCATATGTGCATCATAAGCATTTTCCATGATGATGCCTCAGCGGGCTGCTCCCTCCAACAATAGGTGTTTTGCACCCAGCCATCTCAACCTTTCAGGTCAGGTATTTCCTTGAGAAGGGCCATGCCACAGATGACCAAGGTCAGCCACTGGGGTTGGTCTGTCTCTCAAGTTTGGTCTCACCTTCCTCTCAGTGGATCAAGTCTGAATAGAGCAGGATCTCAAAGTCTGGGTAAATGAGAGATTTAGTTAAAAGACACATTTCGTTCACAGCTGGTTAGGAATTTGCAGTCAAAGACTAGGTGATGTAATTGGAATATATAGCTTATGGCCCTCCAGAACTTTCTGTTAATGTGAATACCAGGATACAAACTCCGGAAAGGGATCAGCAGACACAGTATTCCAGCCCAATACTCTCTATGTGTTCAATAGGACAGGGAGAAAATCAGCTCCTAGGTTCAGATATGAAAAACAAAGAAACTGTTGAAATATGAAGGAAGAAGCTGTATATTAGGCATTTATTTTAAGTATTTATATGAAAGCTGTGAACACTGATTCTTAGGTACCAGTTCTCTAGTGCTAATTCTCATACTATTTGTGATGTAATTATTGTACTATGTGGTGACTCTCTGCTGCTCAACTGCGTTTGTCTTCTGGTTGCTATTAGCTCCCTGCCCTCCAGCTCCAGCATCCCACTGCTGCTTCTGTGCTCTCTTTTTCGCATTGTTTTTCCTTCCAGATGCCAGAGGTCTACCATAGTGTTGCTCTTGTGTGAGAGAAGGACTATGTGGCCATTCAGTACTTGCCTGCTTGGACCTGGACCAACACAAGCCATTTTTCCAAAGGTCTCTCTAGACTGTGTGTTTGGTTTTATGTCACCTGAACCAGTGATGTCTGTGCTACTACACTTGGGAGCTGAAATCTTTGACTCTGGCAAAGCTCTTTTCACTCTGAAGTGATTATATAAACATGAAGCATATTGTGGCTTGGTCACTGCACATTTTAAGTGTTGTATTTCCAGACTCATTTCATAACACTGTTAGAAAGGGAGACAACATATTAGAGGAAAAAACAAGCAAATACTGCTCTGGCCATTCTTTTCAGATGTCAGTGACAGATCCTTAAAAGTGCACTGATCCTCCACAGTTTGCCTGTGTGAGATGGAAGTGACGGTCCTGCTTCTGCCCGACAGTGCTTAGGCAAGAGAGAAGTTAGGACCCAGCCTGTTCCAGCCCTCTCTAACTTCCTCCAGTCCCAGGAACCACAAGGCATTCTTCACCTTTAAGAAGTACTACCTTGCATGGAACCGCTTCTGCTCTGAGGCTGTTTTGGGTGTTTGGGAAAACCTGTGTGGAGTAGCTGGCAGGAGCCATTGCAGCAAGGAGTTTGTGCAGGACTAATCTAGCTTGGGTCCCCAGGGATGTTTTCTTCCTCATGCAGCGTGTCTGTTTCCTGTAATCCCTTTCAGTCCTTCCCACAGTGTTTGTTCCATATATATTCTTCCTTCACTCTTTATTGCTGTTTTTTATTTTGGTTTTAATCTCCAAGAGCCAGACCCTTCCTCCCATTCCGTCTTTGCAAGGTGTCTAGCACAAGGACACACTGTTTCCATGGGCCTAAGCATCTCTGGCTGCTATAAGCACACAGTAAATTTGATTCGCTCCAGGGGCATGCTAGATTTATGGCTGCAAAGAATTTCAGCATGGACTGCTCAGTATCTGGAAATCCTGGACATGGACCACAACACATGCTCTACCATAATAATAATTTGTAGCACAAGTATGGCTTTCCTTTCCCAAAAGCCACAGAGAGGAGTTCACATAGTGGCTTCATGCTGCATTTGTGATGGCAGCATCCTGGTCTTAACCAAAAGAAAATATTTTCTTTAATTGTCAAAAATGTGTTCCTGACCTGTGTTTCACTTTCTTTTGAGACTCTTTCCTTTCAAATATGGAATTGAAAAAGGATAGATTTTGCAAAATACAGCGCAACTCAAAAAGTTAGAAACTTTTTGTCCCCTGCATCTACTTCCCAGCACTGCATGATTACTTATTATTAATTCTTATTATCACAGTGCAAAAGTGTGAGTTGGTAACAATACAGACATCTCCAGATTACATTGTAATAACAAGCAAATTATGACCAGGTTTTGAAAGATATTCCCCATTAGTCCATGAAGTATGCCCTGATCTGCCTTGTTTGCACAATTATCCAGTGTTTGTACAAACTCAGATTGGTGTCTGACCTACAGCTCTAGGTACAGTTTCACTTTGAAAAATGAACATAAAAGTGATTAATTTCCATTGGATCCTGTGACCCACAGAAGTGGAAATTTAGATTGCAAATGCTGGAAAGAATTACTTGCCATAAAATGGTAGAATCATAGAATGGTTTGGGTTGGAAGGAATCTTAAAGATACCCTAGTCCCACCCCCCTGCCGTGGGCAGGGACACCACCAACTAGAGCAGGTTGCTGAAAGCCCCATCCAGCCTGACCTTGAACACTTCCAGGGATGGGGCATCCACAGCTTCTCTGGGCAACCTATTCTACTGTCTCACCATCCTCACGGTAAAGAATTTCTTCCTAAAGCCAATCTAAAACTCCCCTTTTTCAGTTTAAAACTGTCACCCCTTGTCCTAACACTACACTGCCCAATAAAGAGTCCCTCCCCTTCTCTCCTGTAGGCCTCCTTTAGATACTGGAGGGTTGCTGTAAGGTCTGCCTGGAGCCTTCTCTTCTCCAGCCCTCTGATTGTCTTCATGACCCTCATCTGTACTCACTCACACGGGTCCATGTTGTTATGTTGGGGGCCCCAGATCTGGATGCAGTGCTCCAGGTGGGGTCTCAGGGTAAAATGTTGTCACTCAGAGTAAAATGATGACAGCTTTTTGCCTGCTTCCTTAGATACCTATTCCACAGTTTTCCTTCTTTTAAGTGAAATACAGTGCATTATCTCTTACAGATGACAAGTGCTAAAACAGCTCCATTTTACAAAAAGCACCACCAACGCTTATTGGTGAGGTCTGAAGGCAACGCCAAGCAGGCAAGGTTTGAGAGATGGGGGCTGACTCTGAGAAAGAAAAGGAGCTGGAGTGGCTTCAGTGTTTACTGGAGACCAGAGTTGAGCACATCTAGATTTAACTATTTCATGGTAGTTAATTGATGTTGGAACTTGGTCCTGTCTTTATATTTTTAGTGACCTTGCTCTAGCAATATTGGGCCCCCTTGGTTGGCACAATGTTAGATTTTCCTCCACATCAGGGCTGCAAGGGAGTGGAAAGGCTGATGGGCATCTTTGAGGAATCTGGCAGAACCACCACTGGCAGCAGAACCCTCTCACCCATGCCTAAATTCCAGCTTTCTAAGAAAGGAGATGAAGGCTGTGCAAAGCACAATAATTAATAACTCCATTGCTGCCTCCTCTTTTCTTCCACTCTCTCAGCTCATTCCTCTCACAAAAGCAGTCAATTCCTTCTTGAAAGCAGCCTGAAATACAGACTCACACAACTTGTATCTTGTCTGTCACCAGGATTTAAATATTTCAGGCCCTGGCAACACAGCTGGTTCCTCACTGATTAGAGCCTGATGAGGCTGGTTTCCTAACAGGGACGGGTTTTATTCATAGCCCTTCAGGTTCTCTGCTTCCCATCTTTAGCCCTTTCATTGCTCTGGGTAATAGCTGACTTTTTTTAACTGTCCTGAGAATCACTGCAAGAAGAGTCCTATTGTGTGCAATCAATGGAAGCTCTCTTGCCCTCTGGCTATTATGGGAAGGGAAGTCTCTTTAGTCCTTAGACAGACAAGACGGGCATTATATATATATATTTTTTAATTATTATTACTTGAAAAGATGATCACGGAGCTGCACAAGCTCCTCATTGCATTTTCTATTGATATATCAAAACCTGTCCTCTGTGGAACTTATGCCCTGTCCATCAGCTGATGAAGAAAAAAAGCAAGACTGGAAAAAATATTTGTCATCTGCTGGGAAGAAATTCTGTGTGCAGCTGGATTTGTTTTTTACTAAACACTTTGACACCTGAAGTGTCAGTAAATAACTTAGATGCAGAACAAAGCTAATGGATCAACAGGTAAAAGATATAAACAAAGGCAAAGAGAGCAAAAGAAATTGTATTTTTTCCATATGAGTGTCTTTGAGAGGACACTTTCTACCAGGTATAAACTTCCTGGTGAGCATGATCAGGCACTGCGTTACAGGCAGGCCCCCAAAAGGACCTGTCAATCGTCAAAGGAAGTTAAAACTTTCCTGCTGGATCATCTGGGCAATTAAAATGATCTAAGTGCAAATTTAAACCCTACTGAGGGATTTCACCAGGTGATTAAAAAAACCAGAAAAAGTCTAACTGCCCACCCCACTATGTTGCAGTCAGGTTGATGGAGCAGGACTGAAAACTGAAAACTCTGGACTCCTCAGCCTTGGAGGCGGTGGCTTCTCTGAGGGGATAAATCTCATCCTCCAGCCACACTCAGGTGAGTACGAGCCATGGTACTGACCAGCAGTGAACTTCCCAGATAGGATCACATTAAATCCTAAGCCTCTCCTATCTTCCCACAGGTAGGGGAGGCAAGGGAGAAAAAGGACCCCTGCAAGACTGATGCAATGAGCATTTCGGGATACTACCACAGCTGATCATTAAACTGATAAACAGTGGTAAATGCAAGCCTCTACCTTAAATCAGAGCTGTCTTCAGCTTCAGAAACAATATATAGGTAGAGCACAACCCCAGAACATCTATCTAAAAGTAGTCTGTTCATAACACAACACATAACAGAGGGGGTGATTATGAACAGCATGTCTCTTTAACTACATTTCAGTGGTGCAGTAACTGCTCTTAATAAACATTGCCTGGCTTATCTCTTGGAAACTAAAAAAAGTGACTGATGAGCTTCTGAACTTGTGTTTCATTTGAGCTGAGGTTTTCACTGACTGATAAATACACCAGACTCGCTCTGGCGTTCCAGCTTATCTCAGCTCCACAGGAATATGTTGCAGAAACATCTCCTCAGTCTTTACGAGAAAAAGCAGGAAGATATTTCTGAGGCTTATCAGCCCACGCTAGAGTCCATGCAGCCTTTAAGTCTTACTGCTAATCTTCAGTAAAAGCAGACGCAAAAGCTTGCTAATGTTTTTAAGGTTAACTGCACACCCTCTTCTTCAACATGGCACCCGACACCAAAAGTATCCTAATTTGCTTTCCTCAGAGGACTTGTCAGTTCTCCTTCCCCTGGGTTTCCACAGATCCTCTTCTATACTCCAGCATGGGGGCTGGGCACCAGAGAGGGAAAATACAGGGAGATGAATCAAGTTCAGGGCCCTAAAGTGCAGGCTGGGAAAATATTGAAGGGGATTGAACTGAAGCTGATCTCACTTTGCACAGATAAATTTGCTAATTGTCTAATCATACAGCTCTAACTTCAGTCAGTGCTTTGGGTTTCTTCAGGATCTGCTTCACAAGCATTTAAAACTTTGAAAATAGCATTTAAGGACATTTATGGAAGGGTTAAATGTGGTAGGAACTCCTTTAGAGTTTTAATATTATATTCTTTACCCAAGGCAATAGGCAGCTTCTTCAGAGTCATTCCATTCTAATGTGTAAATGCTGAAAGTAATTAGACTGTGTCCTATGTGTATTAAAGTATTTAGGAGAAAAACTTTGGAAAAAGTGACTTTTCACAAGCAGCTGCCAAATATTTTCTAAAAGTTATTGCATTACTAATAATATAAGAAGTTTTAGTCTTTGAAGCAAAGGTTGTTTTGAAACATATAATTCCAGAAAAGTATTTTGTCGTGATAAACTTTTTAAAGCTTTTCAGTATGAGAATGGACAATGCAACAGCATCCACTGCAATGTCTGTTGTCCAGAAAATGACTCTAAATAGAAATTTTCATGAGAAGAGTTTACATTTCTGTTTAAAAAGTAAAACTATTTGTTTTGAAGAACTGAAACACCCTTATTATTTTTAAAATAACAGCCTGCAGTGCTCTGAAGAAATGCTTAGCTGTCATTGCCACTTCGAGCAGCAAATATTCCTTCAGCTCTGAATATCAAATGCATTTTGTTAGAGATGTCTTCTATGGTGCACTGGGTTGCACATTTTGCTGTTACTTCTTAAAAGGCAATAAAGAGAAAGAGCCAGCATTTTTCTCTTTTCTTGTCCTTTGTTGCGGAGTAGACGTACAGACTCTCTAATGCTGTTTTATTTATAGATTTCAAATCCCTCCAAAAGAATCACATTCCCTCTGATGCCTGCAATAAGCCTACTGGCTGTTTATGGCTATAAAGTTAGTATTCATATAGAGACTAGGCATAAATGAGAACCAGACCCTACATTACTTCAATCACCGGGAGAGGGTGTCTAAATTAAATGTATGCTATAAAAAGATTTTAGTATTAGTCATGTCTGCTTGATGAAATAAGGCCACGTCTGCTTGATTAAATATTATCAATAGTCTTAAAATATTCTGCTGCCTAATGAAGCGAGTTACCACCTGAACTGTTTATACAGTTGCTTTTTCTGGCTTTTGATCCTCTCCATCCCACCTATGATGTCACTAAAAGGCAGAAGGGGGAGCCAAGGGTGCTCATGAAGCTGCCTTTCTTAATCATCATCTGCCAATTTTATCAAAATAAATGTTAAACATTATGTTCAAAAGACTAATAACAAGGATATCAGTCCCCTTCTAAGATGGGCATTTTCACTGTATATAAAAAGAAACAAGCAAACACAAAAATTAGATACCTTCTTAAATCATAGTGTGCTTTAGCTTGCAGCTCTGTCTTGTTAGTACTTGAGGCAGTGCATAAACATCTCTCTGGCTCACGTAAGAGTTGCCAAATGACAATGAGGATTTTAATTATAGGAAGAAGTAATTGTTCTGGAAAAAAAAAAAAGAGGATGTAAATATTGTAAGTGTATTTAGTCACAAGGGGAAAACAGGGGTTGCCTCTCAGAAGCACACAGCTTCTCTTGAGTTCATGGTGGGGTCACAACTTCTCTGTGTTTTGGACCATCTTTGCCCAGTGGAAAGTGCACCTTTACACATACGCATTTAAACACAAATCCTGGCCTTCTCTCTCTGCTTCCCTTGCTTTTCAGTGGAACTGCTGCTTTCTGCACAGACAAAAAAACAAGGAAAAGGACTCCTAGCAAGCTCTTCCAGTGTGCAGAGCTCCAGAAGGAAAACTGCAAGTAAGCAAGGGGATTTACAAATGCAGAGGTCCATTCTCTGGGCCTGCAGTGTCTGCTAGGAGTGTGCAGTCTGGGGGGGTATCTGAACTGGGAACATTTTGCTTTGACATAAATTTCATAAAGTCCATTGAAGTGATTTTTTAGAACAAAGTTGGGCAGGAACTGGGATGAAATTCTGAGAACAATGCAGTACTGCTGAGGTTAGATGTAAAGGTTGGTTGGGATTTTAGTACTTACAAAACTGGCAGCCAAAATTTCCAAAATGGGAATTGATTCTGATCTTCTGCATTTTAGTTCATGTTTGCAGACAGCTTGCCAGCCAGGTCCCCATATTTTTTGCTCACATCTTACATACCCACCTGGCTCATGCATATGTGCCGAGGAGGTCAGGCAGGGACAGTAACTTGTATTATTTTCGATGTCCTTTGAAAAGGTGGAACTACCAGAGAAGAGTTAAGTGTGAGAAATGCATGTTCATCTGAGGGCAAAACTGAATCATAAAGATATTTTAAGTCAGTATGTGTCATAGTGTCACATCAATGCTTAGATTTTTCACAGGCTGAGAGGGAAGTTGACTTACTCCCTTCTCTTTTATTTTCCCACTGTCACATAGTGGGACTGTGGAGGGTTATTAACTCACATGCTCTTACCTTTTACCAGCTAAGCCAAATAGCAATGATACTGTTAACTGCTAATCTTAGAATGTCTTACATACACTGAGAACATCTGTACATTTATCCTAGTAGTATAATGTTTACATAAATCTTGTCAATGTACTGTACACATACATTACACGTGTAGTCTTATATTTAAAATTGTGCTTGCTTGAATATAAATATCAATGCAAAATGTAATATTTTATATAAACACATATTTTACTGTTGTATATATTGTGTGTATACAGAATTTGTTAGGAGACAGATACCAAATGCATTTTTAAAGATGATCTTACTTGGTAAGATGAGAGCACACTTGAGACACTGAATGGCTTAGGGATCTGGTAACAGGGTACAAACCTTTACACATCCATATCACCACTTCAGATCCAGTCAAAACCAGAAGCAATCAAAGATTATCACTGTCCTGACAGTTTGGTGGCCAAGAGGCTACAGAGCACCTGTCTTGTTCCCTTCCGGTGTGTGTCTGTTAGAGCTGTGAGTCCCACTGGCTCACAGCAGAGAGGCACAAAACCAGCATTAGTTTCCCCTCCCTGCCCCTGTCAGGGCAGGGACTGTCCCCTGGGGTACTCATGTGTTGTCCCCCCCTGGGTGGTAGATAGTCATCTTCATTCCTCTACCTGAACACGGAGAAGCTACAGCCCCAATGGTAAAACTCAGTGCCAGCTGTGTGACCTCTCTCTTCAGATCCCATGCATGTAGGGATAAAGCCAGGCTCTTGACAAGGGGATTCACAGAAGACATCCACAAGCATAGCTGCTGCCTACAAGGTGTACCTTGATAAGAAAATAAAACACATAGCAACGCTGAAACGTTACAAGACCTGAGCCTGTTCCGCGAATAGAGAGAAACTTTGTCTTGAGGGCTGCCATTACGGTGTCTGAGCATTAAATGAGCATTAAATTAATCTAATTCCTGTAACAAGACCTTAGCTACCAGGTTTATCCTTGAAACTCTTCCTCTCTTGTCCTTTCTGGATTAAACCGTCATTCTTATAATTTGGATACTTTGGCAAAATAGATGAAAGGCAAGAATGTAGTAACCGTAAGACTGAAAGATCTTCAGGATTGTCTTCCTTCTGTCTGGGTTGGAACCTATAAACTAAGGTAAGCACAGAAGAAAAAATATATATGCCTCCTCTGATCATTAAGGCAGGCACTATGTACATTCTGTACTTTTGGGTGAAAAAGAGGAAAGGACAACATGTATTCCTGGGCTACCAAAAAGATATTTTTAGTACATGGTAGAATTTTATTGTCGTTCATTACCAGCTATCCATATTTGGATCTGATAGAGCTGCTGCTGATGATGTGCCTGGATTAACTGCGTGAGAAGTACTTGCCCAAGAAACTTGATTTACAGAGCCAGCGGGATTGGTGCAGAACACTTGCAAAGAGATTGCAGGTGACGGCACTATTGTCAGGATACACCTAAGCAGCTGAGGCAATACCTACCTCCATGCAGGGAAGTCACCCAGAAAAATACCCTCTAACAGAGAGAAAGGGGGTTGCATCTTGCCTTCGTTTGCACTGGTGAAAACTGAAGATCACTCACTGCCCTTCTTTTCCTTCCTCCACTGGTTACCCCCTCAAGCATGAAGAGGTATTTGGGTACTTACCACACTGAACCGTAGGATGCTCCGGCAACACCTACCAAGCAACCCACACATTGCCTGCTCTAGGTTTTTGCCTTACGGCAAGGCACTGCACGTAGAAGGACAGGACACGGCGTGGGTTTTCCCTGAGGTAAGTGTTGTGGTGTCTGGACCCACATAACCCACAGTGTGCAGCCTGTCTAAAAGCAACACCGGGTACAGACATGCAAGGGCTGGTGCAGAGTCACAGAATCACAGAATCACAGAATCTTAGTGGTTGGAAGGGACCTCCGAGATCATCGAGTCCAACCACATAAAAAAAAAAAACAAAAACAAAACAAACCCAAAAACACCACCCACCAACTAAACCCCACACCCACGACCCCACACAAAACACCCCACCACAAACCAATAATCTTGGGCACTAGAGCATGCCCTGAAGAGCCATGTCTACACATTTCTTAAATACCTCCAGGGATGGTGACTCCACCACCTCCCTGGGCAGGCTGTTCCAGTGCCTGACCACTCTCTCAGTAAAGTAATTCTTCCTAATATCTAATCTGAATCTCCCCTGCGGCAACTTCAGACCATTTCCTCTGGTCCTGTCATTATTCCCTTGGAAGAAGAGGCCAACCCCCACCTCTCTACAGTCTCCTTTCAGGTAGTTGTAGAGGGCAATGAGGTCTCCCATCAGCCTTCTCTTCTCCAAACTAAACATGCTCAGTTCCCTCAGCCTCTCCTCATAGGACTTGTTCTCCAGACCCCTCACCTGCCAGTGTACCCTAAGCCTTACTGCTCCTGGAAATGCAGAGTTAGCAGTGCCTTGCTGGGCTACTCTGAAGATAACCCAACAAAACAGCCATCCTATTGAGGAAACCGTGGTGCTACTGCAATAATTTCCTTCCATCCAGTTACCAGAAAAAAACTGTTATTCTTGTTACTATGTTGCATGCATTTTTATTCATCTCTATGGCATCTGACTGCTTTACATATGTTCAGAATCCAAGCTCTTAATTAGATAGATCAAACAATGACATTATCCCTACTGCCTGCAGGTTTAGCTGTTAGGTTGAAGACCAAGATTTAATCAGTGAGAATGCCTGAACAAAGAGCTATCATGTAGCTCCCGATGAGTGTTATAGTTGTATGAACAATCTGCAAAAAATAGCAAAATTCTGTGCTACATGTGCGCAGTTTTCATCTGCTCTGGCTTTCCCATGACCCTCTTTTCTTCCCAATTCCTTCTGTTCATCTTAATTCAACGAGTTTTTTTTTAGTCTCATTTTTCTGCTTTATGTTAATATATTTTCATTACAGCATTTTTCAAAGGACTACTCTTAGAAAAAGAAAAAATTGAAAGAATCTGGATTTTCAGGTATTATTGTTGTCACTGTTCTCACTTTGCCTGTACATGGACTGCATGAGAGCAAAGTAGCTAGTTGTAATGATAAGCTAGAAGATCTTTTGCTTAGCTTGAGATTTTGTCACTTGCATGCCATTTCTTCCACCTGGCCCCACAAAACAGGTAAGACACTACTTACTACTACAGGTAAGGCACTCAAGACATATTAAAATATTATTATATTAATTATTATGGATTTGCTGGTAGAATATTCTAACCCAATAAAATATGAGCAGTGTTCTGCTGTTGTTACTGCTGTATGCTACCTGGTGGAGTCAATGTGTTTGAGTTTGCACTCATTTATATGTCAGCAGTCCAGGGCAATTATTTTGTCTCCTGTTCTACAGTGATGTAAAATGAGTGTGACTTTTATTGGAATAACAGATTGAGACTGGTTAGACTGAATCTTGCTGCAGAAGTTGATTACTTTTGCTAATATTGCTATCAGATGATTGATCCAGCTCTTGGAGACATGGATGTGGATGCCTGCCCTTTATTTCCTTCTCCTCCCACATTTCTGTTAGATGACACAGCCAGAGCATTGTCCAATAAAAGCATCTATTTGTGCAAAGGACTAGTGTATACTTACAAATACCCAAGCCATGTCATATTTAAATAAAATCAGGATTCTTACCTTCTTCAGACTGAACTACCACAATGTGCCACAGGGCAGCCTCGTGTAGTTGGGGGTGTTCCTGCTGACTGTGGGGAGGCCGGACTAGATGATCTTTGGAGGTTCCTTCCAGCCTGGATGATTCTATGACTCTATGACTGGGAAGAGCAGTGCCTCTAAGCAGTGGCCAGATGTGGCTTGCAAGATTAGAGATGGGCCCAGGATAAAGGCCAGATGCAGATTCTTCCACAATTGGCAGAGCCAACTGCTTGCATTTGAGTCCTCCAGAAAAAAAGAATATAAATCAAGGTTTGCCATTTTCAAAAAGGAGGTGGAATCTGCTGACTTCTCCACTCTTAAAATGCTGGTCACTGTCATCTGTGATTAGGATCTAGACCAGGACTCCTACCTTTCATTTTCGGAAAAGTTTTATTACAGGAGAATGAATACGATTTCAATACCTCAGGATGACTATACTGCGTATCAGAACACATTGAGCTGTCATTATTTTGTTTACCGTTACTGGACAGCCTTCTGCAGGCACATAGCCTTCTGAGAAGTGCTAATGGGGACCTGCATCACCAACGGCACTGTGACTGTTGGTGGAATTTAATGACCTCGGCACTAAATCACAGGATTTGGCTCTCTGAGATTTGCCTTCCTCACCTGAGGCTTCAACCTAAACATTTAACAGGGGAAACCCACCGTCCCTCCTGTCTTCCCTTTGCTGATATTTGGTTAAGAGGTTTATTTAAGTAGACCAGCATTTGACCTCCCCTGCCACGCTTCTCCCTGTAGTGGAGCTCTGCTGCTGCCCACCTGCTGCACAGCAAGATTGTACTCAGCCCTGATCCCTGGCACACACTGTGTGCTTATGGTTGATGGCTTGCTTGAAGGAGAACAGACCACTAATAAATTGCACAGTCATTACCCTTTATGCATACTTGTTCTAATAGGTGTCGCAGATTCCTGCCTCCTAATAAGGAAAGGAAGTAGAAAAACACATAAATTCTCCCAAGGGAGTCAGACAGCCTGAAGCCATGTTCGACAGCTGTTACTGTTACCATGATCACCAACAGCAAAAAAAGGGAACTAAAGCGGGGGGGTGTGAAAAAAAAAAAAAGAAAAAGAAAAAGAAAAAGAAAAAGAAAAAGAAAAAGAAAAAGAAAAAGAAAAAGAAAAAGAAAAGATGCATTGCCAGGGATTTTGGCAAGATTTTCTTGGACATGGAATGTGTTTTGTACTGCCCCAATCTATAAAAGCTCAGTGCTCTTGCAGCACGTGATGGAATTTGGAGATTAAACAAACATTGGCATTAATTAGTCTAAAACTGAAACATTTCATTTATCCAAAGTTTGCATTTTTGTATCTTTTTTGTATCTTGTTGAGTTTTTTAAAACTGTCACTTTCCCATCCAGCAGAAAGCTTTTGGAGTTCAATGGAAGCTTGGATGCTACGGTGTTATTAAATCCAATTCACAGGAGGTTTCAGAAAATATTTTCACAGGGTTTACTTTTTGCCTTCTACCCTCAGCTCTGGTCTTTCTCTTGGGGGCCAGCTAATAGGAATCGGGTGCTTCTCTGGCTGCCCTGGAGCTATGCTGAGTTACATCAGCTAAGCCTCTGTCCCTCTGCATTATAGCTGAGAAATCCAAAAGGGAGATTCATGTCCTCTCTAAAGAGGTGTATTTAGTCTATCCCGCTGGGATAGTTTATGGCTTTGGCAAGGAAACTGTTGACAGTGCGTACCGTGGACATAGTTCAAAGTGAATTTGAAGTCTTGGAGCTGCAGCTCTCCCTGTGTTGTTACATTAATTTGTTAAAGGTGCCCAGTGTAGGTATGTACGTATCTGCAGAGTCACACCATCAATTAAACACGCTCACTTGGTATTTTACTGAAAGTGGGAATGAGGGACACCACAGACTACTGCTGCCTTTCGGAGCAAGGCACAAAACCAAGACCACAGCATAGCTAGGCACTAAGGTACCCGTGGCACATGTCATAAACCTGGTGGTCTCAACCAGCCAAATTCCATTTTGTGCAATTTCTATCCATCTACTTATGATATGCCCTCCCATAGTTTTAAGTAGACACAGTATTTCTTACTCTTAAACCATGGAGGGGCATTGCTCTGCTGTATTGAATGTCTAGTGCTTTTAATTCTCATGCTGGCTAACTTCAGGTGTAGACAAAGTGATTTTTACTCTTCAGGCTAAAAGTCACATCTGTTCTTATCAGAAGACCAACGTTACAACAGAACCCAAAAGTAGGAGCGACTGAGGTCAAGACTGCATATTCTCACAGGACAATGCACTGGAAGGGCTCAGGGGATACTTCTCTTTCAGCATCTCATTATTTCTTTGGTTTTCCCTGTGTTCGCAGCTTTTCCCACCCCTTCCTTTGCCTTATAACTGTGCTTGAACATGAAAAAGAGTGGTGGATGGTCTGTGGATGCTGACGAGTCCCCTATCCCATTCAGAGACATATTTCCATCCTACTTCACAATTTGGTCTCCTACATACAACCACAAATCTTGCACGCTCAGTTAATCAAAACACTGTGTGTCTGAGGTCCACCCTGATGGAAGCATCGGGCCAAGATATGGTATCTTCTGTCTAGAATAGAGTAAAGCAGTGGGTAGCTTAAACAACAAGTATTAATGCTGTCTGAAAGCTTATAAAGATCATATAGTAATTCCTACCAGAGTTTAAAGTAGGATTAAAAAAAAATCCACGAAGAACTTTTTGATAGCAATTATCAAAACACACTTTTCTAAAAGTATTTGTGACAAATGAGAGTAACCAGTAATATTGCTTAATATTCTAAACCAGTTTAAATTCCTGTCCAATGTCAGTCTTAACACAAACTAAAAATATGCTACTTATTGAGCTGGAAGAAGGTTTTGATTTACAATTATGCCTTGATGGATTACCTGAAAGCGCAACCTTCAGGCAAACTGTGATTAACTTGACCAAAGACATCTGTGAGAGCCATCTATGGCCTAAAATTATGACCTTGGTATTCTGGGCTGAAACTAGACACCATTTAAATTGCAGTGCTGAAAAACTCTTCTACAGAGGCCTTTGTTTAGGAGGCCAACAGGTTTTTTAGCTTCAGCGGTTCAGCAGAAACACCTCCTGTGAAGTTACAGGGGGGAAAGAAAGTACTTCCTATTTTTTTGCAGGCATTACTTTAAAACAAAACTCCAAACGCTCCCAGCTTGTATGAATAAAGAAGCAAAAACAATTAATAACCTAATGATTAGCAAATGCTGTAGACATAGGTTTGGATTTCACTTAGCAAGATTTATGGAGTTAAATATAAAAGTATGACTCTTGAAAGCCATGTGCTCATAATTAGCTCGAGTTTTACCCCTGGATACTGTAAAATCACAACATGCTGTCAGAGCCCATTTTCTGATCCTGTTATCAGCATGGAATAAAGTTCTCCACTAAATGCAAAACAGATTTACAGGTGCTAAAACAGCTATTTTATCAGTGGGAAACAGGCTACCTTTTGTTCTCTAGAAAGGCATTTCATGATTTTACATTGGTCAATTGATTGTACAACAAAGGGAAAAAACCCAATTTTAGTCATCTACTGAAACTGAAGAAGATATAATGTGAAAATAAACACAAGGAAAGTGACTGCCTCTCTGGATGTAGGATATTCAGTCTTTCATATTGTCACCTACTGTAAACTAAAAACCACAAGAACAAGATCAAGGCAATGTCATTCCCTCCTTATTGCTAAGTACACTACATAAATCCTCAGTGTTCCTGCAGGAAAACTCAAAGAATAACTGTGTTCCAGGCAGCTGCGAACACTGGAAATTAAATTATTCCATTAAAAATAAGTCTGACAAAGATATCAGTCTTTCAGTATATTAATTCCTGCCATGAGCTGTCATGTGAAGGGACTCCTCTTGGACTAGCTCCTAAAGGAAGGAGATTTCTGTATCCCCGCTATTGCATTCCCAGCCCATAGTAAGGAGCACGCTCCCCATGCTGGGAGGACATGTGCCCTTACTGGGGCATGGAGCTCACGTTTAACTTGTAATCCAGCAGATGAAACAGAGGTGACCAGCTTCTTGCTTGTTTGCCTGCTGGCACCCAGCATGGAGCAGACAGCCTCTGAGGAGTGCTCTGAGTGGTTTTGGATTAGGGGGGCTGAACTGTTTCCAGTAATAGCTGCTTCAGAGTTTGGTGATGGTGGAGCAATTGTCTCCCCAAAAAGAAGCAACATCTAACCCTTGGCTTTCTGCAGCATCAGTGGTTTAGCGTGATGGTTGGTGGAAACTTTATTTTTGAGACTCTCTGAATAGTAGGCCTAGACATGCATGAACCTGAACTCCCAAGCTATTTGCTAAGCAGATCATGTCTTCAGATTGCAAGAAGTTATTTATAACTTTTTTTATCTCCTAAAAGTTTAGATGGAGGTTTTGAAAGCACTCAGTGCATTTCTTCCTCTGAAACATCCCAGGCAATCTAAAAAAATCATGACACAACTTAGTACTCAAGACAAAGAGTGTGACAGTACAGAAAGCAGGAGCCTCATGCAGAAACAATACAAGGTACTATGTAAACTTTCAGTCTTACTTCACTGTCTTAGCAAAAGAAAAATTAAAGAACATAACAACAGTTATGCTGAGTCACAGAGAGGCTCCATCTGATCCACTGGCTTATCACCCAGTTTCCTAAAAAGCGTAACTTATGAAAACAAGGTGATCCTCCCTCTGCCATAGCCTCCAGGCTTCCAAGACTAGGTGAGTGGGCAGCTCTCTGACTTGGAGATTGCTTAGTGGCCGACAAGTCATCTGCCCTCTATGTTTAACATTTTGAGTCTCTGCTGGTTGAGTCTGCATTATCTGAAACACAACCTCTTATTTGATTGAAGCCTGCTGTGTGCCAGTTCCTCTAGATGCTTAGGCAAAGAGCCTGGTCACATTCCTTAAACAGAAGATGGGATGTTTCAAACTTGCCAGGTTCTATTCAAGGGCCATTACATCTTCTAAACCAGGACTGCTATAAAAGGACTTCAGACATCATCAAAGTTGTTACTGATGCTATCTAAGATGGTTTACAAGTGGGTGTACAAGATGGTCCTTTCCCAGTCAAATGAAGGGTAGTTTAATGAACACATTACACCACTCCCACACGGTTTTCCAAACCTGAAAACAAACTTTTCTTTGAAGCATTCATAGGAATACTGTACTGTGCTGGTGTCTGTTAGCACCTTTGCTCTAAAACACCAAATCAGTGGAAGCAAAGAGTGAAAAAGCCATGGGGCCAGCCTAGCTAGGAGAAACTTCTATCAAAACATTGACACACACCTTGTTTGCAGATGAACTCACAGGTTAATATACATAAGGGAAGGGAATGTATGAGAGCCTGAGACCTTTGAAAAAGCTAGAAGGTGCATTGTTATAAGTCAGATTTCAAACACTTGATCCACTCTGTTTACTTGAGGGAGATAGAAAACAGGAGCCAAAGCCTTTGACCTGACTGACAAAATAAAATACCTGGAACTGGCATTATGTCCATCTTCATGTCCATCTTTGAGCTTCATGCTCAAAGCTCTGAGCAGGCACATAAAGCCTCAGGTTTCAGTGAAATCTTGCATCCCCCTTGTATTTTATGCCATATCATCCTTCTTCTGGGTTGACCCAAAATCAACAGAACTTTGGTCTCCCTGTTTCTCCCAGCCCAAGAAACCATTTTTGAAGAGTGAACTTCAAAGGGCTTGGCCATTTGTCAGAAATTACCACAAAACTACAAAGAAATAACCCAACAGTAAATCAAAAATCTGAGAGAGAAACCTCTCGCAACGACTACAAAGGAGGAAAAAAACAAATGGCATGGAGAGTTGATTATAACACCAGCAGTTTGCCACGGCAAAGGAGAAACTGATACCAGATGCTGCTGGGAGCCCTTTCATTACCTTGCAGAGAGACCTGCAGAGCCATGAAGGGGCCCCATGCAGCACCACCTCTATATCTGGGATAAATGTGCGGCGCCTGGGCACAGCGATTCGTGCTCAAAAGAGATCTGCAGAGCCAGTTATTATTTTATTTGAATGATGAATTTGGAGGCCAACTCCTTATAAGTGCTGCATCCTTTCATCATCTCACAGCAAGTCTTTTGAAGTTAGCCTGTCTTGAAAAATTAGGCTGCTATGTCAGGGCTTTTACTGTCAGCAGCATTACTATTTAAATAAGTGAAAGTAACAGATGAAAAATTAATCAAAAATTGTTTAATATTGGATGCAAATGTTGCCCGACCTTATAGCCCTTGGCATGTACTTTCTCACTTTTTAAATCCTCAGACATCTTTGTCTGGCCTTTTAAAACTTATTTTTAATTCAACTGGATCTTTGGCAATTCTTGAATTACAGTAACTAATACAGCCATTTTCTTCCACTCTTCTAAAAAGGGAAGGTCAGCTAGAATTTGGACGGTTTATGTTAGGCAGTATTTTCTGTAATGTTGCTCACTCAGATTGCATCAGATGAAGAAAAGGTACACTGCAGTAAGGGAGGGAGGGAAGGATTTTTATTCTCATCTGATTTTTTTGATTAGCATAATTACAGAGAGTTATACTCAGTATCTGCTCAAAGCTCTGAGTGTGCTGCATACCAAAGCCATGAGGAAAGGCTGGAAAAAAAATAATCGCTATGATCTTTTCTTAAAAGTAATAAGTTGGTTTGGTTTTTTGTTGCTGTTTGTTTGTTGGTTGGTTTTGGTTTGTTGTTTTTTTTTTTAAATTAAATCCCATTTAGTTGCCTTGTGGTTTCTGAGCTTTTCAGGTTCACTTGCTCTGTGTTTTCCTGGTTTTCTCTGCAACCACGAGGGATACAAATGCTCTTTTCCTAACAAGTGAAAGCAGAGATTATATGGACTCACTAGAGTCTGGCAGCTGAGGTCTTTAGCAAAAGTATATCAAATGCAACGGCTGTTGTAATAAAACTGCTAAAACTGCCAATTCTGAGGCTGGGAATCAGGCAAGGGACAGACATTCAACGAGACAGCAGCAGCAAGCTGTAGCAAGCTGGGGAATTGCAAGGTGGGGACATTATGAGCAGAAGCGGTAACTCGAGAAGGCAAATGTTATCGGTGTTAACAATTTGTATAATTTTGGGAGACGCTTGGCAGCCTTTGTGGAAAAGTGAAGGCTACAGCAGCTCACTGGAGGACAGGGGCAGGTTTCCCCCCCTGAATAGTACCTCCTGAGCGGTGCTGTTCTGAAAAAAATTATCACATTAAAGGCTGCTGAACATTTTCAACAACTCCTAATTACAGCGCTATTAACTTACAGAGTGAAAGGGACAAAGACAGGACACCATCAGAGATGCTGGTGCTACTGTACCCTGGGGGTGCTCCAGCCCTGACCACGCTCCCAAGTAGCCTGGATGTCACTGAGTGGCTGAAGGTGGTATGGTGGCTTTGCTATTTCTGTTGCAAAGCCATCTTCTTACCCATTCACACCCATTGTGAGGGTTCTCTTAACTTGTGTTCGGATCAAGCCACACACTCCAAGCCAGAAAGGGTTATAAATGGTGCTATATATGTGACCAAAAGCTGGAGGATTGAAACGTAACACTCAGGGTTTCTACAGTACTTAAGCAAATATATTCTCATTCCTTTTGGGCAAGGAAACACTTCTTGCTGCTTTTTGTATGGTACCTAACACATGGTATCACACCCAAGAGCAAAGATGAGTCAGCGTTATGAGAGAATACCAACTGAATTAATTCAGCTTCAGACAAGGATAACTGAGGGTTAATATTTTACAGCATGATTTTCAAAAACTCAAATGATAAAAGAATGGTATGAAAGAATACTGTAAACAAGCTCAAGAAATATTTACAATATAGTGATTAAAGATATGTTTTAGTGAAAATATTTTATTTCAAATACAGTGCTTACTACATTGTGCCACAAAACCATAGATAAGACATTCAATGATATCTGCACACAATATTAATAGAGAAAAATAGGAAAAATGAAAAGCTTATAAACAAAATATAAATGTTTGGGGAAAATATTTGAAAATCTGCAGATTAAGGCAGCCATATAGTTTGAAGGCAATATCTGTTGAAAACATACTAAAGTATACTAAAAATATCCAAAGGATAACAGAGAAAAAAAATGTGGAAGACTGAATATTGGAATAAAAAAGAAGCTATTTACAACAAGCCCACTAGAAAAATATCACAACAGCAGGAAGATTCTCTTTAAGCGATGAAAGTAGTCCATAAGGAGGGGGAAAGGTTTTGAGCAAACTTGGGAACAGCTTTGGAGTGCTGATGGAGTTTTGGGTGCTCCAGACAAGACACTGCAATCCCCGACAGGCTGGGAAGCAGGAGTTTCCATAGCATCTATAATAGTTTCTGCTAGGTACCTTGGAAAACTAAAGGGCACTGTTGGGCATATTTGGCTCAGATAGTGAAAACAGATACAAGGATACAGACAGACCCCATCTCCAACAGAAATTCTGATGCATATGGAGATTATGTCTTACTCCTTATGTAAATTCCTGTATGATAGCAGGGATTTTATTAATTTGTCCTGGGTTCCAAGTCTTCACCTACAAAATGGAGTAAGGTTTCTTCCCTCTCAGGTGTAGGCATTTATGGTGGCAAGAGATGTACTGTAGCTATTCTGGTACTTGTAATGGAAAGTTCTTTGGTCCAACTTTTTCACCTATTCACACTGGCCTGTGACTCTGCCACTGCCTGGTAAATATAAAATGAATGTTGGCAGAGACTAAAACAAAATCAGCCCAAAAGCAAGACCAAATTAACCACTTGGCTGTATACTTAAAGTTAGAGCATGCTTAATGTCCCCAAATTTTCACAACGATTATTCATTCTTTCCTAGAAGCAGTTGGCTAGTTAACTCAAGAGAAGAAAAAACTGAGGCTTTAACAGAGAGCCATCAAGCACAAAGCAACACTATGGAAGAAGAGTGAAGAAAATCTAAAAACAATGGGAAAACCCTCTTTTGTCAGTGAAGTGGTGAGAGAATTGAAACTAAAGCTTTTCATGCTCAAAAATCAAGCAAAACAATCTTTCTAGTCAAAGAAGTTTAAAAAATCTGACACTATGGCAACATATAACATTGAATGCTCTTCTTGCACAGATACCCTCAATTCTTCTTCAGTATAGGCTGTGGAAGTACACCTGGGCACATAAAGTTTCACTATCAATCCACTAACTTCGTATAAGCTATAGGTTATTACTACTGAGACATGTTTAGAGTTCAGAAAAAAGTGTCCTCCCAGATAAGAAGACAACTAGTAGTTAATTCTGAACCATTTTAATCTAAAAAAGAAATAAGAGGGAGATTCTTGATCTTAGTGGAAACTTTGCAGTTAGACAAAAATAGGACATACGGTTGTCTGATGTTTGTGCAGAGTCATTCCACAGGGCTCAAAATGAAAGTAAGCTGTAAAACTAGTTACTGACCCTGGTAGGGCAGGTTGCTTCGTAATGCAGAAGTCACAGGAGAGGTAAGGTGAGACTGATGTGAACTTTTTATCCCTTACAACAGCTCGGGCTGACAGGAGGTGACTATGTTTGTTGCAGGAACATGAAGGAAGAAAAATGCAAGTTCTGAAGGCACGGCAAGGTGCGCAGGGAGGCAATGCACGGGGCAAACTCCCATATGGTGCTCTCTGGCATCTTCTCAGCTCACAGGTCAGCAAGCTCCATCACTGCAATGAAGATCAGGAAATACGAAGACATGTTTTAGGAAGGGTAAATGCAGTTCTGTTATCTTCTGAGATATGAGGAAGCAGCTGTGCAAAGACAGGATGGGAGTGGACTGGCCAAACAGCAGTAGAGCAGAAAAGCAGCTGAGGGTTATTACAGTGAATGCAAATTAGCACAGCCATGAAGCTCTGAAGAGAGGATTTTGCAGTCCAGGCACGGTGAAGATCACTAAGACATAGTCTGAGGGACAATGATCAGAAGTCTTGAAAATACTGACTGCAAAGGAAGGCTGAAGTAAGTGGGAGTGTTAACTCTAAAGAAGAGGTGGCTATGGAATTTAATATATTCTTAAAATATGTAAAAGGAAACCATAACTAGGAAGGGAATTTTTTTTTTTCTATGTCCACTGGGCCTAAGCTACACCAAAGGCATATTAAGTAGTTTGGAGGAAATGCTTTCTACCAGTAAGGTTGTAAAGCACTGCAATGGTGTGTACCAAGGGGTGTGGAAATACCGTTATTGCAGGTTTCTAAAAACAGGTTGAACAAGCATTTGGCTGCAGTGACAGAGAACATAGCTGACCCTGCCTTCAGGCAAGGTACAGCGGATCCCCCCACCAGAAATCCCTTGTCTGATAGTTTTAAAGGAGTAATAATCTTTTCCCCACTTTATTTTATCTTTTCTCTAAATGAAATTACTCTGCTTTGCAGAAGCCTTCTCTACTCTTAAACTGAATCCAGGTAGAAAGGGCAGAATTGCCCATGAAATATCCTTTCAATAACTGTTACAGCAAGGATACCAAGGATACAAACAGGACAAGGTGCAAGTGGAAATAACCCCAAAGCTTGGGGTGAAAATAGACAGCGACTAACTGCAGTCAAGGCATCCCGGGCATGCTTGGCAACAGCCTGAGCACAGATTTCACTGTGAATCTTTATCCCAGCTGTGCTATTTCACAGCAGACTCCACTCACATATATCTTTGCTAGGGGAATGTTCTTTGAACTTTAGACGGGGGCCCAGTCCTCAGTTGGTGAACATTAGTGCTAGTCCCTGGGCAAAAAAAGAGGCAGATTTATTTATATATTCTGCAGGTTTGGCTCCGTAATTTTACCTCAGTGACTGAGAAAGTCATTTTACTTGGTCTTGTCAGAAGTATTTGGTGAATTACTGTTGGTAAATAAGTGTTGTTTTTGAAAGTGAGTGTGTTAATGAGGCAGAAAAGCCTCTGGAGAAGGGGAAAAACTAACACCACAGTCTGTTCCTAGTTCTTAATGACCTGCTGATGCTTCACCTGAAAATCCGTCCTGAAAAGAACTTGTTCCAGTACTGAGTGATGCAGTCTTCTTCAGAAGGAGCTGAAAGTGCTCCGGGGGCTGCATGGACAAGTGGGGAAAAACCATCATTATTTCAAGGAAAATCTCAACAAAACAGGCATTGGGTTTCTGGAAGTATTTTAATCACCTTCTTTATTTAACAAAGTTGGGAAAACAGTGCTGGTTTATGAGCATTTTTCCCCTCTCCAAAGTGTCATTTATTGCTTTTGAGGGTTTTGTCCCTCTGTTTTTTTCAAACGTATTTTATATGCCTGCCAATAAAGGGGAAATATTATACCCTGGAATCTTCCTGTGTACGTTAAAACAGTGCTTGGCAAAATGGTACTGGAATAACAAGTAACAGCTTTCTCAAGATAGGGTCAATCGATTCCAGGGGAGGCTATTTACTGGATTATATACAGTCCTCTAGGAAGAAGAAAATCTCTCAAATGCTCTCAGTTCGACAAACATTTTTTCCATCATCTGGTTAGAATTTTTGTGCCAGTTAGCTTGCAGCCCTGCTATTTCCTCCGCATGTGTTCTGCAAACCGTGGGGAGGATACACTCTTCATTTTGAAGGAGTCAGGAGTGAGATGCAATTATGGGGTCCTAAACACACAAGAGATAAAATCTCCTTCCTGCCAGCCAACATAGAGGGCAGTCTGTCTGGGCTCAGAGGCAGCTGATCAGATCTGAGCCCGAGTATTCGAAAAAAAGACTTAGCAGCCTACGAGCCCCATTTGTTTATTTAGAAAGAAGCCATTGTATCATTTAGTTATTCTAACGAGGCCTGCAAAGCAAGTGCTGGCTTCAAAATGATGAATTTCAAACACATCCAGCCTGTGTTCAAGTGAAGTGGCTTCATATTGTGCTGCCTCTTGACATGTATCAAATCCTGTGTGAGCTTGCCAAAGTCTTTCAAATGTACTTTTGACATTTCAGTGCAGCTTATACCTAGACTTCAAATGAGAGGTATGTTTGAATGAGGGCAATTTTTTGTAATTTGCCTGAATTCTGCATTTATGCTTTCTTTGGCCTAATCTGTTTAATTGAGATCTGTTCCCTGGCTGTCTGCCAGTATTCACAGAGCATGTGGGTAGCAGATTGGTTTACCTATACACTGCAGAAGGACTTTTTTTTTTTTTTTTCACACTCTCAGAGTTGGACTTGCATATTAAGCTAGCATCGGTTCAACAAAATGTCATCAAAACAGAGTATTTACCATTTGGTCTCAATACATTTCATTTTTCAACATGCAGATGTGGCCGATAACTTTTAAAAATTATTTGTTGAATAAAGCCTGTGTCGGTGGCTGACTCAGTGCAGTACTTAGTTTTAATTCTTAAAACCAGAGAAATCGACAGTGACATTTTCTCTTACTATGGTATTGAAGAGCTAAGTGTGCCATGTTAGAACTATGGGGTCCTCGATCATGTTAATTACAAAGTCATACCAGTTTATATAAAGATTTCAATCAATTTTAACACTCTGACCAGTTTGGAGAACCTGTAAAAATTTTTTTTGTGAGACTGAACGCTGAACTTCTTAAATGACCTACCTTACAACTAATTGTAAACTCTAACCTAAATTCTGAATCTCTGAGGAAGATGCTTTTATGAACATGGAAGCTTCCATTTCAGAGCAAAAATGTTGATTTCATCCCATTTGACAAAAAGGTTTGAATTCAAACACAGTCAGTACACAATTTAGGCCATGGGAAATGCTTCCATTTCATTCAAAAGTTTCTGAAATAAGCTGGTCTCCAGGACATCTCACCCATTCTCTTGAGATAAACAAATGCTACTGGACAGGATGATGGGGAAAAAAAAAAATGTTTCACCCTGACACCCCCCCACAGATACTCATTGCCCGCTAACCCTTCCAAAGCAGCATCCCCAAGCCCCTTGACCTCAGTTATGTGACTAGTGAATGCCTGTACATATTGGACATTACTTACCAAGGCATTGGGAATAATAATACAGGCACTGTTTCTCCTGCAGAATTACCACGTACCTTGAAAAAATAGCCTGTCAGAAAACCGAAAGAGAACCTAATCTCACCATGTCATGAGCAGTGCAAACCTCTATAGAATGATGTGCAAACAGCAATACTATGCTTCTTTAAAGGACTCTATTAATTGGCTCTAACCTGTCTACGAACAGAAAGCCTCAGAGATTCCATTTTATTTTGAAAAGGAAGGTGGAAGCTCTGGTGGCCTAATAAAGAAATTGAATCCTCACTCTAAATGCAAAACTAAATCATACTCATGAATACGTCCACCCCCTTGCCCCTTGCTTCTATATCACCATGTCTGCAGTGCTAGGATGGGGAAAACAAGTTTAGTTAGAACAAGCAGGGCTTGCTCCCTCCCACCCATCCTGCTGCCACCTCCCGCTTCTCCAAGCTGAGCTGGACCCAGGTACCCATGACCCTGGAAGCACTGAGCTAACATCTGCCTGCCAGCTTTCCCAGCAGGAGCTGTTCCCACTCTTACCCCACCTTGGCATGCAAAGGTTTTAGCAAGGCTCTGGAGAGGCCGAGATCACAGGAAGCCTTAAAGCTCCTTCTGACCTAAGGCTGGACGGTCAAAGTTGGCTGCAGTGAAAATGTGAAAGAAGACTGAAGCCGATTGCTAATGCTGGGGTCAGATGGCGTCACCTTCCCTATTTACAGGAAATGTACATTTCTGTCTCTCCATGACACTGGGTCCTAAACTGAGGTACCATGTGTTTCACTGTTATCACGCAGGATTTCTCATACACAATTTCTTCCTCATGGTTTTTCCCTTGGAAACATTACCAGCATGACTCTGCTTCTGATGGGCATTCCCCACTGACTAGAAGCCGAGGGGGAATCGGCAGCCTGCAGTTTCTGAGCTGGTCATTAAAATGTTTATAGGCATCTCACCAGAAAGATCAAATATCAACCTAAATTTCTACTCTGTGTCACCCAGGCAAAAAGGACAGGACTGTATGGCCAAGACAGCATCTGACCTTTGCTGTCTAGACGGACAATGTTAGCCCAATGCTCTCTTCCTACAGGCATTTAATGGTTTTTTTATACTCATGTTTTCCTGATGCCATTAGTGAAAACACTGCTGTTTGTTTGTAGGGCTAACCATTTCCCCATGTAACAGTTCACCCATAAACGTAGGTGTGAAGTCACAGCAAACCACATTTTTTGATTTAACAAATATAGTGGGACTGGCTATATTTTTTCTTACTTGGTACATTTCTTGTTCAAAACACTATATAAACTTAATCCCTTCTAACTCAAATGTGAAATACATCTATTCATTACCTCATTTCATCAGAGAACCTAGTCAAAGACAATGTGCCTGAAATGCTCACGGGAGTCACGATAAGTGTGTCAATGAGAAAAGTGTCCTAAAACCTCTTCATCCTATGCTCTGGGTAGTAGGCAATGGGCCAATATGGCCCCAAATGGGCCTATAGGTAATGAATGTCATCAGGAACCTTTTGCAAATTAAGTCATGGTAGGAATGAAGACAATGTCATTTTCTGATTACATCCCGTTGGTGAAAAATCTCTTCAGCCTGGGAAGACTACTTCCAATGACAATAATCACCCAGAGTAATTTCTACCACTCTAAAGTGCATACCAAATATTTGCCAAGTTCAATGTTTTTTTCATTCCAAACGCTTAGCTATTTCAACTAGCCCTTGGGAAAACTACATATTTAATAGAAAAATGCCATAAACTGGGATTTCAATAACTAAATCAAGCACAGGAATAAAGAATACACAGTTCTGACATTAGTCAGAGAGCCAAAACTTTTAAAGGACTTGATGAATGTGGCTCCCTGAAAGGTTTAGGGAGCCTACTGATGTAAATTAACTGCACACATCCATAAATCAGAGAAATCTGATGAGCCTACCAGCACTCAAGTAGCAGGAAAGCTGTCTGGTTACAGAGTAGCTTTAGACAAGTACATGACCAGGTACATCCTGCTGGAAAGGAGACTGAGTTTAGGTTTAGCAGCAAAGTAGGCTGGCATCCCAGCAGACTTGTCTGTGAGCAAGGAGGTCAGGCTGAATGAGGGATGGGTGGCTGTGTATATATGGATAGAGAGAAACAGTAAAAGGACCAAAGCCAGACTCCATCTGAGACATAACCAAGCACAGAAATTCAGCAAAAAATGCTGCTATATGTTTTGTTTTTGCACTTGGAACAATACAGGTTTAAAAGGAGAAATATGACTTAGGACTTCAAGGAAAATAAGACTAAACAAATCTCAGTTCTGGACTTTGTGTGGCTCATGACCAGCTCAAACAGCACAGCAGGGCCAAAGTGCCACATGTTGGAAAAGAAGTCCTGCTGTGTTGTACTCCTGATGATTTTCTCCATGAGTAGATTAGAAATTCTCTTGAAGATTTAATTTTGCAAACTCTAGACTTCTTTTGAACACGTATCCTTTCCCTTGCTCTGCTTTCCATAGCATAGCTGTCTATTAGCATCTTCTTATGTGTGTTATTTGTCTGTAAGTAATTCCTCAAGCTTGTATAAATACACCTACTTGTGCTGTGTGCTGGAGCAAAGCTGTGCATGTTATAACAGCTGGCATTTGACCGTCTAGTGAGTAAACATTATGTCCAGGGGTTAAAGTGGACTGGAATGGTTCCAGCTTACATCTGCTAGAAAGCTACTGGGTTAAATATTTGGTTCTTATCCTCACCCTTTAAAAAGGTAAAGCATATCTGAAAACCGAACTCCACCAGTCTGTTGTATCCATCTTGGGAAAACCTGTATCTGTGGCAGCCTTCTGTATCAATGCACATGTCAGACTCTCAGTCCTTGCTGCCATGGTAAAATGTCCTTAAAATGTCAGAGAACATGTGATTTAACTTTATCTATACTTGGTATATATATAGCATATATATATATATATATAGGTATATACTTGGTACATATACAGCACAAATTGAGCATAATACAAGCTATATCAGAAAAGTAACAAACTATATAAATATGTCAAAGGCTGTTGGTACATGATATTGGATGCCCTAAGCCCTTCAGATGGCTCCTGATCCCAGTTCAGAGCTGGGTCTGCTTCCCTGGCAGGACAGGGCAATCCTGGGTTTTGGTAGACCCCACAGGTAGATGTGCAAGTTGTGAGGAGAGGCAGCTACAAGATACGTCCCCTCTGCTAAATCAGGGTGTTTTGAGTGACAGGAGGGTTTGCAAGCAGTAAGAAAGAAAGCAGGGGAGTTGGGTGGCAAATGCCAGGTATGGTTGGTGGGGGGGACAAAAAGGAAAGGTGTGAAGCAGAACAGTGAGACGAGCTTCAGCCTCACATGAAGAAGAACACACATCTAGTCATTCTCATCTAAATCATGAAATTATTTAGACAGACGGTATTTGTCAATCTGAGAAGTAGACCATAGAAAGAAATTCAGGTTTATAAGTGTCTGGTTGTTCTAATTACTGGAACAGGAAAGTTTTATTCCTGTAAACAAAGATTACAATATTTACCCAATGTGGCAATTGTGTCGTAATCCAGAGATAGAACTGCAGTTCTTTTATCTACTCTTCTATCACTTTTCTGTTATTTCTGCTTATCCATCCAGAGCTGTTATTCGTTCCATCTCCAGCTGCCTTCACACTGTCACGGTAGGTTTCCTTCTAGGCTCAGCAGTTCTTGACTATGTCAGTTGGAATCTTTTCTTCCATACTAGTGGGAGATGGACTAGCTCTTTCAACAAGTGAAAAATGATAGTAACATTATTATGCACTGTTCTAGCTTTCACACTGACAGATGCAGTACCTAAATAGCTTTTATCATGCAATTCCTAGTGACCTTTTTACCTTGCTCTTGGTGTGACTGAGGAACTGTCCAACAAAAGAAGTGCTCCTCACAGCTGGCATGTGACAATTTTGGACCTTTTAGACATCTGCACAGAGCTCAAAGGATTAGGCCAATATATTTGAAAACGTTGACTCCTGTTGATGTGCCCCAGATACCAAAGACAGCTTACAAAAGAGCCAAAAAAAGAGTTGACCAGGCAAGATGGTGGAAAAGATGCCGGACAAGATTCCTGTCTTACATATGAATAAAATCTACTGTTAGCTGGATCTCACTGAAGTACTTTTGCCTATTCTTCCAAAGGAGAAGGAAAGGAGAAGCATTACATTACCAGCAGGTCAACTGGATGACTGCTGGAAATACAATGTGTTGGACCTACATACGCACAATTTCAAGGGGAATACAGATACCATAACCAACACTTCAATTTTTTTTTTTGTCTTTTCTTGCTTTACACATCTTTTCTTTTTTAACTGCTAAAGATTAAGGAACTATAAGATGTTGGGACTTGAAAATCTGTTCTGTTTAAGCATGGAGCTTTTAATTCCTTTCAGAACTACTTTTATACACAAACCGTGTCTGAAAAAAAATATATTTGAGCACTAACAATATGATTATTCCAGTAATTAATATTCTGCTCTTTAAAAAGTTTGTATTGTCCAAAAATGGATCAAAAGCAGTACCACGCACCTAGACACTGCTTCTACACTGGAGTGTCTGAATACTGAGACAGAACAGCTAAGTAACACTTCGGATGATGACAATTGATTAATGAAATTACTCCAGTAATATCTGAGAATAACAAACATGTTCCAAGAGATGACATCAAGGTCTCCTCCTCTGTCTTGCAACTGATGTTATTAATAAAAAATAAAATCAATTATATTTTGGTGCTAATGTTTCCTGTTTAGCCTACATCTTCTCATGAAAATCAATGTGAAATAAGCTTTCTGTTTTTACAGAAAAAAGTAAATATTGAATTGGAGAAAAAAAAGAGTTTGTCATGACATACAACTGAAGTAGAGAAACTGAGATTTTACTGCCCACCAGTTACCAATTTGAATAATTTTCTTAATTTCTAAAAAGCTTGTCTTCTTGTAAAAAAATAATATGTCTTTCTAAAGAATCTTAACCTTTGTTTACAAGGAACTGCACTACTAGAGTAATCATCATCACAGAGAGGCTTTTCAGCAAACAAAGCTTTCCTGGAGATTGAGGCTTTATCCAACAAAGGATGATTTAACGAGCAAAATTCAAGCAGAACGATGAAGACACTAAGACAACCAGGGAAGGATGAAACACAGGAAGCAACGCATGACTCACTCCCATGGGGATTCTCATTCTACCTGCCTCAGGGTAGCAAAGGAAAGAGAAGGAGAGGTAAAAAGGGGAGAGAATAAAAAGAGGCTCTGAGCAGGCTAAAGGGAAGAGAAAAGGACAAGAAAGTCAACAGCAATGTAATTATCTGTCTTGGGATAGGCTGTCAACTAAAGTGATAATACTCAACTTTCTGAAAATCATAAGCTACCTTAATTCATTAAGCATCTACTAAGATGCTTTGCAGATGCCAAATAACCTTCTCTGGCGGATCTGGTTTCAATTATAATGTAAATGCTACAAGCTGCATGAGATGGTGCATGGCCTCCTTTGTCCTTCATGGAGTGAGGTGATTGAATTACTCTTGTCTCTACATCTCTGGAGGGTTACATCCCCGAATCTGAGATGCTGCCTTGCCTTGGCTCAGAGTCTAGCAACCCTGGCCAAGCATTGTTGTGCAGATTGTGTCTAATATAGTAGCGTAGTATAGCTTAAGCAAGCTGAAAGCCAAAACAGTGCCAAGATATCACACAACTTCAGTCTCATTTCATTATAACTACTAAAACTCTACACAGTAGAAGGTCTCTGCATACCCCTAACTTGTCATATGTGTATGTAATGTTTTCTTGTCTTATTATTCAAAATATAAAAGCAAATTAACCTTAGGTGTATATCTTACCAACAAATGGACAGCATAGATCACACAACATAACATAACTGTGACCTCCTAAGCTTTCCCTGTCTTCTATACTAAAGTTTCCATCAGGCTCAGAGGTCTTCAGCTATAGGCTTGGGCCTTGCAAAGTCAGGTCATTTGTGTGCCCACCCCATACACTTTTTGGTATAGCTATACAATTCAGTAGATTTGTGTGTTGAAGGGGAAGCAATCAGCTTATTCCAAGTTATTTCTGAGTGAGTGCTAAGGAGGAACTGATGTGGTGAAACATCTAAAGCAGACTGATACATCAAAATTGATAATGAGCAAGTTTACTGTAGAGCTGATCAAATGTTGGACAAAAATATATGAATATACCATGAATGTTTGTGTGATGGCGTGATTCTGAGTCTCTTGGAGTTTGCATATTCACAGATATTCATATCCTGTCCAGGTGATAGAGTTAAATGTTTATTTTGTGTTTCCATATATTCAGCCATTAGCATGTGTATCTGTAACAGGCTTTGTACTTTCAGTGTAGTAATGACTCTTGGTTAGGTATTTTGGAGTTGGTACAGAAAACACCAGACATTGCAGCATGCATAATCCATGCACAGCTAATTTTTTACTAGTAACATTCAGCAAATATTGTCAGATCCAGTATAATTCTCAGGTAATAGCACCATTTCCAGAATGCAAGAAACTCAAGAGAAATTTGGGGAAAATTTAGGGAATGTTTGGTGTTTTCATGAAGCAAAAAGATTTTTTTAGATGAATACTTGGTCTCTCATTGATGATATATTACACCTCTGTAGCAGCTAAAGAAAACCCAGCACTGAATAATCCACACTAAAAAAAGTAGCCATTCACTTTTAGACAAAAATCTGAAATCCAAAGCCTATTGAGTGTTCATGTTCTCAGCATTCAGATGAAAGATATTTTTGGTGAAACAACAGAATACTTTTTACAAACAAGTAATTAAAACCCAATTACCAAAAAGTAACTACAAGATGTTTTCAGCTAGCTCTATTCACAAATCTGACCCCAAAATAGCTCTGAAAACGTTGACCAGAATATGTATTCATCTGTCTTCAATTATGCAAGTCAGCCACTGAAGACAAAAAGAGTCAACACTCTGTAACCAGCTTTCTGCATTCCATTACAGTACTCTGAACTTCTAAACGAAAAAAGTTGTGAGTCATTCCCAAAATCATGAGATGGGCTTAAAATTACATGATTTCAAAAAATAGATTTGGGGAACTTTAATTCATATGTTCAAGAGGGTTTTTCTAGGATACCACAAGAACACAAACACGTATTTTCTGACTATAAGGTCAGATTCTTGTAAAAACACATCTAGAAATCTGGGAATTTTAAGGAATGCCAGATATCAAAAGGTTTATGCTAAAATCACAGAGTTTGTAACAATATCAAGATGAAATTCTGCCCAGCTGATATATGGTGCTCAGCTTTTGCCATGGCACTGTTATTTGTAGTTCGAAGAAAATTGCAGTCATGGTCCAGAGCAAGGTGCTATCGTGAAAGGAAACCAATAAATCACCTGTAGAGAAATTGTGAGAAACACAGGAAAACATAAGATTGCTAGAATGAACACTGGGATTCCCTGCATTGATGGAAAAGTAATACATAGTGCTAAAAACAGTGCAGATGTCAAAGAACCAGACACTTCCATTCTTCTTTCTGTATTTAAAAGGACAAAGGAAAACTGCAGGGAAAACTCAGTTTTACTGCAGGGATGACATAAGGGAAAGCCCAAATTAAGTAACATTTTTTGGAAGATTACTTATATTGTTCTTCAAATAACAGTGTCTCAGTCTGTAGGACATCTGCTTTCTTTCTCCGTCTGCTCAGACTGACTTCTGGGATAATAGGAAGATATCACAAACACTCAATTCACTTGTTTGCAGCAAAGGGCCTTTAAAGAAAACAGCTTTTGGCTATCTGGGTTTTTTTTTCCAACTTGGATTTGAACGTCTAGCTTTCTAATCCAGAAAGCAGATGTTTTAGCAGTGCCTGGGAAATGATTTTTAGCATGTTTTATATGATCTAAACATAATCCAACCAATAGAAACTGCTATTTGATGCTTAAACTTTTATTTGAGATTCTTTTCTATAGTAGATTTAGCGTTTAACACAGAACAGCTGGAGACTCTAACATTTTTGGCACAAAAAGATGAAAATGGAAAGTTTTTTCCAGTACAAAATTGTTTGCACTCTTTGTCCTGACAGTGCCACCTGATTCCCTCTGGAAGGATTAAATTTCTCCACATCCATCATATCCAAATACTGCAATGTCAAGAGACCAGCAATACCCTTAGTTTGCCCATCCATGACTGACATTCAGTACATTTTTGTCTGAGTAGACCAGGAGGCTGACATAAAGGTAAATTCCAGACTAACATCTTAAGACACAAGCCCTTTTGTGTGTTGACTTTGCTCTTACTTCTAGACTCTCCATAACCTCATTTGGCATAGAAAGCTGTTTCAAGCAGGAGCTTGCATATTATCACTTTGTAAAAAAATCCTGCCCCATAACCTACATGCATTGAGCTCTTAATAATAATGATATTAATATAAAAATCCAGCAAAAATGTCAGGCTTAATAATAAACATGTCAAGATCCAAAACTACATCTCACAATACTGGATCATATTACAGCTGATGTCAAAGCTAACACATTGTTAATCTGGGAAAAGTACATTGAAATTTATTACACCATGTCTGTCTTGCTAGTCCTAGTATTTTATTTAATAATTTTGAATTACGAAAACAAGCCATGGATTTTAATGGACATTTAATATAAGTTATCTAGTGGAAAACAAAATTGAAGACTCTGGGAGCACTTAGAAAGCATCACCCAAAACCTCCGTGGGTCTCAAGAGTAGGTTAAAATAAAACAAATGTACAGAGTTTTCTGATTGCCAATACTTATACTGTTTCTATGCAGAAGTTTTGTGTCTTGTTGCTATCCATTGAAAAGATTCTACTTCTATTTTGGTGAATACAAGTGAAAAAAAAATAAAATAACACAGTGATAACGGTTATTTGTTACCTCTGGAAATCACCCATAGAGTTTCAGAGGAATGTGGACAATTCAGGGTGTACCTCTCTGGGTGCTCAAAACCAGAAGGCAATGAGAGTTTGCTGCACTGTTTCAGAAGAGAAATGACAGCTTTCAGAAGCATAGCAGCCATGCTCCGCTAAAACAAAAACCTGTACTTGCCAAGCAAAGTTACAAAATATTCTTTTTATTTTTCTACAGTGTTCAAGATTTAGTTCTTGCCTCTTTTAAATTGTAAACAAACCGCAGTTCATTAGTAGTGTGTGGTTTCAATAAGATTTCAATTTGCAGGTACTTTGCGAATTTCACAAGTGTCTTAACCCTTCTAAAAATGTGTTTCTTTGAATCTTGAGCTGCAGTCATTTGGCAGCTAAGCTACAGATCCCGAACGGACCACATCAAGTCTGGAAGTGGGACGCAGCCTCACAATTCATATACACAGTTTAGAAAAACAGATTGTAAGGCATTCGTAACTGTACTGAGCATGTACTCACCTGTGGGAGCACAGAAATTACTTGTGAAATAACTGTAACTGTTATTGCCCAGCTCATTTTGGTTGGCTACTTCATTCACGTGAAGGGATGATCTTCATAAGGGATTTCAAGTGTTTTTCTACAGCTATAAGGCAGGCAGTGTCTTCAAGGAAACAAACATGTAAACCAACTTCCTAATGTTTCAAAAATATTTTAAAGTAAAATATAAACGCTCTTACACATATTTCATTTTATCCTATACATAACACTCTATACTTATTTTCAATGTAAGGAATGGTCTTTTTATTTGTGGTGAAATACTGGAACAGTATTTCAGGTTGTCCAGAGAGTTTATAGATGTCTCATTCCTGGAAACATTCAAAGTCATGTTGGACAGGGCTCTGAGCAACCAGATTTAGTTGAAGATGTCCCTGCTCATTGCAGGGCAGGTTGGACTAGATGACCTTTAAAGGTCATTTCCAATGCAAACTATTTTATGATCCTATTTCATGCATAGTATAATTTAGTAAAAAGATATGGTATTTTATTATTTTTTTTAAAAAGGAAAAAGGTAAAAAGGATTTTTTTTTCTCACATTTTAGGATCTATATTTTTAATTCAAATGTTTCTTCTCGTTCTGGAGGCTCAGGATACCTTCAGTACAAATGTGATATGGAGTTTCCTTAATGTCCCATTTCTTAGAAGCATCTATGGCATGATTAGCTTCTTACTCAACCAATGGTTTCTTACTGAATAAAGCAGACACAGCTCATAGGTAGAAAAGCAGAAGGAACTAGCCACAGTTCTTTGAAGTTTTCAAGTGTTTTTTCCTTATTGATGCAGCTGAGCAGCTGCAGTTTTCTTAGAGATGATGCAAATGAAATAATTTATTTTTATTTCACATTCCAGCATAATACACCATGGAATAGATTTACCCCCTGAAGAACAGGCTTTGGGCTAAGGTACTTGCCATGTTGAAAGGGAGAACAAATTGTGATGATGATTGCACTTGACTTGTTGAAATATTTCATCCTCAGCACCGTGTGTGACAATGCAAGCAGAATACCTTCACTGTTTCATAAAGATTCACTCTGTGTGTGATCATCCATTAACCGGAAAAAAGCCCAACCCAGATTTGCAGTCAATGTATTTTTTTAAATTAAAAACTAAATGCAGTTACTAGCTAGAATAGTAAGAGGCATGTGGCCAGCATAGCCCCTCTGTCAAGAGGCCAAAAACCCTTATGTATTACTGGTATGGATGTATAGAACTTGAGTAGCTATGTACTATTGGTATAGATGTGCAGAACTTGAAGGAGCATTCAAACCATGCCACGGAGAGATAACATAGTGTTTCCCATTAAAATATGTTATTTGCTAGTCAGCTGTAATGCATGCATGCATGGGACTTTATTAATAATGAAGCCCATGCCAGCTTCAGTGAAAGGTTGTGATCTAGATGTCCAACTGAGTCAGCTCCAAGCAGTGACTTTCAGACACTAGTTAATTTCAGCAAGGTAACATCAAACCGAACGTAGATGAATTCTCTTCTTTCCATAACCTAAGGGTAACATCAGCCACACCTTCAAAAGCAGAACTGGTCTTTTGTATGCACTGTAAGAAAATACCTGACTGGTAAGAGGTTCTACCTCATTTATACAAAATTTCAATTCATCTTTTGCCGCTCTGTCCCACCTCTCCTTTCTTATCAAAATGTCCAAACAGCATAATAACAAGCAGCAGATATTAGATATTCCTGAAAGACAATTATTACAAGATAAAAGTAATTTAATCTATGTATTTTTGTTAGTAGGGATTAATTGCTGGAGATTAGACAGACTAGCACAGGCTAAAAAAAGAGGTGTCTGAGCGAGATATTGATGAAATCATGGGTGATGTGGAAAAAGTAAAGCAAGAATGGCGATTCATTACTTCCTGCAATACCAGGCCTGTGAACTTAGCAGGTAGCAGATATAAAACAAATTCCTTGCACATTTCTTTACACAGTGCATAATTAAGATGTGGACCCCTCTGCCACAGTATGTGGTACACCCCAAAAGAATACAAACCCTTTCAAAAAGGAATCAGGTGCCCATGATGAGCCAGTGCAGTGCAAATGCTGACCACGGAGACTGGGAGGACCAATTCAGAAAAGCATCATCCTGCATGTGCTCTACTCCTGACCTCGTCTCCTGAGCATTGTACAGCTAGACGTCTTCAGTATCTAGCATTGTGATTTCTGCAAGAATCATTCTACAGACCGTGAAGAGATTACCACACAGCTAATGTAGCAAGCGCCTCTGAGCTTTCTGAATCCAGTCCTGGTAGTTTGGTTCAGTATGAAGAGATTATGGTAAATTGATATAACCTGGAGACATGCTTGCTCTGATTTATTAAATTGTGCTTAGCAGTAGAGTAGAGGAATCTTTGTATTCCACTGTCTGACTCTTGACGCAATTTAGAGCAACGTTTTCTGATATTATCTAAAAGGAGAAAGATTTCCAGTGAGTGAGCTTTGATTATGAAATGTCAGTGCAGAAGCTTGACTTGTGCTTCCCCATGCACGTGTTAGTGTTCAGGTTGGAGGCTCTGTGTGTGGAGCAGGAGGCTGGCGGTGTGGATGAGGAGTTGTATAAAAACAGAGGAGCTCTTTAGATAACTCTGTGGAGAAGGGACTGCCTACTTTATCTTAGAAGCTCTTATAGAAGTTAGATTGCCAAGAGAACAGCTATTCAGCCATCAGTCTACAGAGCATCATCACAGTTTAAAAGGCCTGGCAATATTTGCATATATAGCCTTTTAAAATGTCTTTGCTAATTCTTTCTGGTTTTTTTTTCACGCAGTTTCAGTCAGTCAATTCTCAGGCATTATTTGGGACAAATCATAAAAGTTAATGAAAGAACGAAGGATGAAAGAGCACTAAACTACCACAGTAAAAATACAAAAATAAAGCAGCTGTTCAAGGAGCTAATTCAGGATAATAAAAAAAAAAAAAAGGATTTCACATGAAAAAATTCTCAATTATGAACAGATGATAAATCTCAGATTTTCCTTGTGGGCTATTTAAAGGATGGGTCACCTCTGCAAAATATTCTGTGATCTGCATTGTGGAGCCATGGTTATTCCCTAGCCTGCTAAAAATGTTTCTGCTCCTTTCTTTCATAAAGGAACTAGACACAGGAAAAAAGCAGAGAAAGCTGTAAAATATAATCAGAAGTTGGTGTGCATACCAAGACCCTTAGGACATTATGATCAAAGTACAGCAATAGTTGCATATGCCATTTCCCTGAGGCCCAGTGTCTATATAATAATCCCTACCATTTTTATCAGGCAATAACTCATTTTTAACCGAACACTAAACCTGCAGTGATAATAGTCTGGACTAGAATTAATGTCGGTCTGTTGAAGGTATGAATCTGCTCCGAGTACTGACTGCTCCCCAACATGGAAAGCAAGACTAATTCTCTGCCTCTGGCTCCCACAACACAGCTGCTCTCAGAGCCCTGGGAGAGCTGGACACAAGTCCTCCTGAAGTCAGTCATGAAATTACCTTAAATGCTATGTTGCTCAGAATTAACTAGATTGCCTCTCATCCACTCTTTGGTCTTCACTGTAGGGGAGCACGCCACACAAAGTAGCTATTTCCTGATATGATTACGGGGGAAGTAAATGGAGAGGTGGCGAAATGAAAGCCCCTCTTGTTTGGAGAGAGGTCCAGGGAAAAGACATAGTGCTTCTAATTTTGGAATTAATGATTTCTAAAAATTAAGCACATGCTCCCAGGTGAGTGCTGCTTAAGTCAGAATTCAGCTTTTAAGTCAACAAAAAAAGGTTGATGTCTTCAAAGAGAGGTACAAGAGACCCAGAAGCTGAGTGGGTGGACAGCATGGGACATGGGAAGTGCTGATAGCAAATGCATGCTTCAACACACACACACCTCTTAGATGTTCTACTTGAACATTATTCACCCAGTCTAAAAGCACAGAGTCCATACACTGAGGCACAAACAGACTGGGACTTCAAAACTAACATGGCTATTTCTAGTGCGTTCCCCTCTTTTGTATGGTATATTGGCATGAGCAGTCAGCCAAGAGGGAGGTGATGGCTGAGGGTCTCTGCAACCACACTGGATGCAAACGCCACAGTTCTGACCTACTGAGAAAAGGTGTGCTACCAGGTTTCTGGAGAGGTCATTCCCACCTTCCCTATCGAAGCCGTACTATCACAGAGAGAGGAGTGCCAGAGTAATGAGGCCAGAGAAACAGCCATCAAGAAGGTGCCTGCTCCTGTCTCCCAGCTCCTGGGAAAACTCTTTGACCACTGGGTTATTGTGAAAAAGACCTGACTGCAACTGTGGAAATATTTCTGAGCAAGAAGAGTAACCAGAGATGTTCTCCTTGGAAGCTGATTGTCAGAGAACACCATGTGCTCCAAGCTGAGATCCTCCTGGGCACATACGAGACACAAGTGCTTCTCTAGTTTTTTTAAATGGGAACCAGGTCGTATGTGCTGAAGCCTAGATTTAGGTATAACTGGAAAACGTGTCCTGCACAGGAGGGTAGGTGATGTTTGCAGAGACGGAGGCCTAGTGGGACTGATGTGCCTAACTCTGCCCAGGTCTTTGCCCAGGCAAGGCACTGAAACAAATACTGCAGGTACTAGCTGGCATGTCGAGAAGATAGCTCAGGTGCCTCCCAAACAGGTTGCTCACAGGCTTCCCAGGAGCCAGGTCCTCCAAAGCATCAGATGGTTGTTAGGTGTCCACACATAGGCAGAAAGAGGGCTGCTGCTCTAGGAAGCAGTGACAAGTGCTTCCTAGTGACAAGTGACAAGCTGTTCCTTCCAGGGGTGCGTGGACCAGGCCATGAAGAAAAAAATACTTGTAACTTGTCCTAACAACAACATTGTAAACATTCTTTTTGCCAAAAGTAACATTTGGCTATGAGTATAACAAGCTCATAAATTAAACTTCCCCTGGCAATGCAAAATTATGCATGACTTACGCCTCTAGTTGATCTGACTTCCTACTGAATATGTCAAACAACTAATTTACTGAATATGTCAAACAACTAATTAAGTACAAAGGGAGGCCCCAGTCTGGCAAACACTGATGCAAGGAAAACTCCCTTCATTTCAGTGGTGCAAAAACTTGGTGTGAGTGGGAAGCAAGGAAAGGGAAATATGGGCAGGAGTCTCCAGAGGGCAGAAGCCTTACGTACCAGTCAAGGTATTCTGTCTGCAGTGGACTTATTTCAGTGTCTCTTTTAAGGTTTAAGAAAAAAGTTTTTTGCTTTCAGCTTCGTTCTGAGACTTCACTTGAGTGCATGTTTTCAAGCATACCTTACCTCTGGCTCCCGGCCAGCCCTAAAAGCAGTTGCGGTTTCTTCACAGAAATACAGATCTTCACAAAAAATAAAACTTTTCAGCTTGTAATTCCCCAGTGGTTGCCTCTCCAGCCAAATCACCCTTGGAAACATATTTTAAAACATTTAAGCAGGGAAAAATATTTGGAACTTTGCTTGTTTTGCTAAGGCTCAGCATCAAATTACACAGACAGAGCTTCTGTTTTTTTAAAAAATATTTTATGTCTATACTATTTTAAAGTACATGGAAAGTAGTATTTTTTTAAATAAAATAAAGCTTACTGGCGCCAGTATTACATCAGTGACTGTAACCATTGTGTGCATTGTATCCTTGGTAAGGATTTCTCAATCTTAATGCAACTGACTCAGGACACCAGGATAGATGCAGTAGGAGATGTGAACGCAATTAAGTCCTTCCCTGAGTTCTTTAGGAAAACAACAGTACTATTACTATATGATTTATGCTTCTCAGGTGATGTATGCCACATCCTTCATCTTTTAATGGAGAGTATGACTGAAAACTGGGATCTAAGCCCAGTTTCATGTTAGAACATTTTTTTTTCATTAGCAAATAAGAGCCAGAAACTTGCAACACTTACTAAGACAAATAATCACCAGTTTGGTCTGCAGCTTAGTGAACATAGATGGAGACAAAGGGGCCAAATCCTTAATTGGTACAAAATGGCAAAGCTCCAGGATTTAAAGGGACTTCAGGAGAGCTCAGTGTATTTGTGCTTGGTGAGGATCTGCCTCAAGACATCTGCCTATGCGTATGTGTGGGATCATTGAGTGACATATTGTACTGCAGGGTATTTGATAAAGAAATAACCAAGCAATTTATCATATAACTATGATTGCGTCACCTGCCCATTAAGCTGTCTCCCCGATTCAGTCTAGCATTCCTGGCTCTTAAGCTGCTTCAAACAGCACCATTTATATTTTAAAGCCAATCTGCCACGGAAGTATTTCCCCGCCCTCCCCTCCCCCAGCTGCCAAAGAAGTGGAATTTCCTCAGAAGTTATACCTTCATGAGGTCCAGGACAAGCAAGATTAATTCTGAAAATTATGAAATTGTTCTGGTTTTAAAGCCATATGTGTACATTGTCCTAGTCAATGAAACGGGAAGAATTTCAGCAGCTTCCCAGCAGACCAACCTACTGAAATGCAGAGAGTTTGAGATACTGAGCTTTAAAACCATGAATTATTATTCGTGGAAGTGATCTGAAATTATTTTAAGTATGTTCTAAAATTACTAGTTTTAATTTTTCTCTTCCTTGTCGCAGTCAAGGCACTTTGCTTAACAGGCCAAGAGACACAGGGAACAGTGTCCCAAAAATGTTTTTCAAAGTTCCAAAGTATTTTAGAAGATTTTTTATACAGCAGCAACAGCAAATCCCAAACTTATGCTAATGAAAATTATGCTAATGTCACAGACTATATATGTCTCACTTATGCTAATGTCACAGACTGTATATGTCTCCTTCTACATTCTTAAACAGGTATGTCAAAAGATTTCCCAATATTAATGCCATACAATATATGTTACCACATAGTCATACAAACCTCCCTCTGACCCATCCAAGTTGTTCTTCATTCAGTAAGCAGAAGGCCATTCTCTACTTCTTTTTAGTCTTCCCATTTCTCATATGGGCCTCCAATTTATTTCACATGACTAACTTAAATTCTGCACTGCGTGCACAAGTATTTGCTTCCTCCTGACTGCTGAAGGGATGCTCATAACCTACCTTTGCTTGACCACTTGCAGGTTCAGTGCTCTCTATTCCCACTCTGCACACCCTGGGATTGTGAATAACTGAAAATGGAATGCCAGACTTGTCAAAAACAAGTTGCTAGCCTTTGATTTTTCAGGCATACCTAGAATTTGACTGCATGCTGCACGTATGGGTGATTGGCAATCAGCCTCACTCACTCCTGTGAGGTCTCAGCCATTCTGCAAACCTGTCTGCAGATGTGTTTCCTGGATGGGCAGGAAAATATGTACATAATGGCTCTACAAGAAGAGACTGACAAATGGTGGTTGGGCAGGAGAGGTAGAGAAAAAATCCAGTTGCTGAATAAGTCCCCATCTGCCTGAATCAGGAAACTAGCCCCTTTTTGCTGCAACTCCCTAGCCAAAGGAGCCAAAGAAAGACCCAAAAGAACAAACTAAGAAAACAAAATTCTGTCCAGTGCCTGCTGGTCTGCTGTGGGCCAGACTCAGCAGAGATGTGGTGAAAGTGTCTGCTTAATTCTTAAGTTTCTGTTTAATTATTTAAAAAGAAAACAAAAAATAAACATGGCCAAAGACAGAAGGAGTGTTTTCCCCACCCAACACAAGTAAGCAAAGGGCATATTCTAGAACGAGGACAACATGCCCTCTTATTTATTTGCCACAAGATTCAAAGGCTTACTTCAAATTGTAGGATTGAAGAGTCAATTGAAAATGAATTAATTTAAACGTAAACAGCATAACTTTATTTCCTTTAAAGCCCCTCTAAATTCAACCTGAAGTAGATACCCAGAATGGAAAACCTTCAGCCTGTACAGTTAAAACAGTTTGGCAAGCTTAGCAGCAACCGAAAGAAGGGGCCTGAAATGGGAAACATACAGAAACTGTAGGTGCAGTTAATAGGCACATCTGCCTATGAAATGTGGAACAGGAGATAGGTGCTAAGTAGAACACCAGATTCCAGCTTTGCCCAGAGTGTGATCTGTATCTATTTAATCGGAGCTTATTATTTTGGCCAGTCATTCCTTTCTTGCATTCTTTTCACATCCCACACTGACACTTTGCTACAGACCATGTGGAGAGAAAACAATACAACACAACATTTTCTTTAGGAATTTTTTTTTAACTGTATAAATGATAACAAAAGAGCAAAGAGGGACTGGGAAAGTAAAGAAGCAAGGGCTATGATTGAAGACACTGACATGGCATGTATGGTAGATTTACTCTATAATGAGTTTGTGGTACATGAAGAAATACAATGGGAAAGTGAGAATGCCACAGGTTGTGCAAGGCGAAAGGGAGTATGGAGGGCATGGTACATCTTGAAGTGATTGAAGGATGAAAAGGAAAATGGCAGAGGTGCTCTGAAGCTAGGGGCTGGGGAAGTGAAGACTAACTAGTTGTACAGAAGGTAGGTACCAAACTAGAACACCACAACTAACCTTGCTCCTCTCTCTCCTTCACACCTCCCTCTCTCTCTCATCTGATCTCTGAGAGAAAGAACATAAAGTTTTATTGCATTCATTAATTTGTTTTCAGGAGTCACAAATTATCCTGTGATTTTTATCTGCCAAGTCTGCGCATAGATCTGTGCATAGGTGTAGTGAAGATATGTAGGGGAAAAACTAGAAGGGTGAAAGCCCAAGCAGAACTTAACTTGGCCACCACAGTTAAAGATAACAGGAAGAGTTTTTTTTCAGTAATCAATAGAAAAAGGCAGGCTAGGGAAAATGTAGGCCCACTGATGAATGTGGTGGGTGCCTTGGTGGTGGAAGACACAGAGAAGGCAGAGCTGCTGAGTGCCTTCTTTGCTTCGGTCTTCACTGCCAAGGCCGCCCCTCATGAATCCCAGACCCTGGAGACAAGGGGGATAGTCTGGAGAGAGGAAGACTTTCCCTCTGTTGGGGAGGACTGGGTTAGAGACCACTTGGCCAAACTAGACATCCATAAGTCTATGGGCCCTGATGGAATGCACGCACGAGTGCTGAGAGGGCTGGCAGATGCTACTGCTGAACCACTCTCCATCATTTATGAAAGGTCATGGAGAACAGGAGAAGTACCTCTTTAGCCTTGAGAAGAGAAGACTGAGGGGAGACCTCATCTATGTTTACAAGTTCCTAAAGGGTGAGTTGAAGGATGATGGAGCCGGACTCTTTTCAGTGGTTTCCAGTAGTAGGACGAGGGGCAACGGGCACAAGCTGGAACATGGGAAGTTCCATTCAAAAATGAGGAAGAACTTCTTTAGGGTGGGGGTGACAGAGCCCTGGAACAGGCTGCCCAGGGAGGTCGTGGAGTCCCCTTATCCGGAGGTTTTCAAGACCCACCTTGTCCTGAGTGTCCTGAGTGATGTGCTCTGGGCAATCCTGCTTAGCAGGGGGGTTGGACTAGATGATCCCTTCCAACTCTGTCGAATCTGTGAATCTGTGAATCTAGAATGCTACAATCAAGCCCCTCTTTATAAGAACCTAAGTCAGCAGCACCCAGGGACTGCAGATAGCATGAGTTCTTCTTTTACATCACTTCTTTCTTGGAAGGACAGATGGAAGGGTTCAGCATCTGTTCACCACTTTGTTTCCTTGCTGCTAGGATGAAGAACCCAGTGAGGAATCCTTTGTGCAAATTCCTCCACACCCTGTCTGTTTCAAGGTAGAAGATTCTTCATTCAAGGTTAATTTGTTGCTTAGACTGTCTTTGACAAATCAAGTATTTATTTTTCACTGCTTCTTTTCAAACCCAAGTGCAATAAAAGCCCAGGAAAAACTCGCATGGTGTGTAAAAACCCTCTCCAGTCCCCTTCTTTTTGGCCAAAATGCAAGTGGCCATCTCATAGCTCACCTTTTTGAATTAAGCCTTTCTGCCTGTCACATACTTTCTGCCTTTGCCTCATCTAGGACTGAAACACAGAAATAACAAAGACTCCATCACCCTCCAGTGATTTTCTCCAAGGTGAAAACGTCTTTCCTTTCCTAATTTCCTCCCACTGTTCCCAGTTCCACCTCTGGGTGCTACCCAAAATATCTTAGTCTTTCTATACATCGGCGCAGGTGTGCACAAAGTCTGGAAGTCCTGGAAGCAGAATTCTGCTAACCTGTGCTCCTCAGGAACTGCACAAACTGCAGAGCTCCTGAAGAGGAGCTCACATTCTGAGTGCTTGCAGAGGAGGTTCTCTCCCTTCCCTTAGACACACATTGCCACTTCATGAATCTACTCGGTCTGTTTTGCTGGGGTCATGGTGTGTGCACAGGTGGTTTGTGCTTCCAAACCACCTGTTGGTTGGAATGGTTGCTTCCATTTGCAAATCCATTGTCTCTCTGGCAGCGGATGAGTAGTGGAGAGGACAACCAAGCTGATGTGGGAAGACAGGCAGTGAGACTATTGCTGTGAAGCAACAACATTACCAGTCTGTTGCTATCTTGTCTCATACCCTATCTCATATGGCTTGCCAATGCATGGAAGGTTACTGAAGGCCAAGACTAGGCCAAGACCATCCATCTGCATTGGATGTTATTCAAGGATTTCATATTCTTTGTTCCTTTACCTTCTACCTGGCCTTTATACTCTTTATAAAGACAAAGATGTCCTTTCCCATTGCACTCCACAGACTGTTTGATGACTGCCAGAGTCCATTAATCATGTTTGTGGCAATATTTCATTTCAAGGATTTCCTGATCCTTCAGTTCTCCCCAGATGGCAAGCAGAGACAGTTCCTCTTTATGTCCCAGGGCAGGTGTAGAAAACATGGTACAGTGATATAGTGCACAGATATAAATGGACTGATCCTGAGCAGGACTAGCACTTAAGCAGGTATATGATTTCTCATCACCATGAAAAGAACGGTAGATGCTGGTGCATTCTGGTGAGGATGAAAAATGGAGGACTGCCAAAAGAGCACTCAGAGCAGATGGACAAACACAGACATCTGCACACTGACTTAATACTCAGTAAACCAACTGCACTTTTAAAATAGCAGTAGAGAATGTGCTTTATCTCACCAGCTAATACATCCTAAAATATTGTCATGTAAACGGCGGGCATTTCAAATGAATGGTGGTTCATTTGAAGGGGCGGTTCGTCCCTTTCCACTGCTGTGTAGGCGAGTCTTTAGCATATGTTTTTCCAAACAGTTGCTGGCAGTTCTGTATTCCAAGCCTTAGTACTTTTAAAAAAGACAGAAAATTGTTTTGGAAAAGGACCAAACATTAACTGTTAAAACTCAAACAAGGAAGTATGAGTCAGGAAACTAATCTTTTTTTATATATCTGAAATGAGAAATGAAATTCAGTTTGGAAAACATTTTTATTAAAAACTGTAGCTGTCTGTACTCTGAAACACCCTGGAGGTCTAAAGATGATATCAGTATATAAATATTCAGGGCTTCCTGAATATTTCTTTTCTGAAAAGACTTTTTTTTACCCTTACAATTTCTTTGACCTTTAGAAAACAGTCACTATTTGTAGCTTGATTTTTTCAAGATGTTCTCCGGTACATAAAGATGGCAGAGAATTCAATTTAAAAGTCAACTCATGAAACACCATATAATACTCAGAAGATAGCATCGCTTTAGGCGATATTTTATTAAGTGAATAGCCATTCAAAGCATTTTGGAGCATATTATATCCTATTCAAAGGCGTTAACTTCCTTCAGTGCTACAGCAAAAGTATTTTTCAAGAGAGATGATATTTGAACTATCCACAGGCATATGGATAAAATGCACAGTACTCAGCTGTAACAGAGATGAGTCTTCTGGCTTTACAGAGGACTGTCAAAAGGACTGATACATAAAAAGGTCTTCCTGTTTGTTTGGGTTTGGGTTTTTTTTTCCTTTAAGCGGAACAAGACTTTCATGAGCTTCCACAGAACAGCTGCGAAAATACCTTCAGTCTGTCATCTGGAATTCCTGAAGGTGACTTGTGGATTTGTGGCTAATGAAACATTGCAAAATAGCACTCACCGCGTTGTAAAATACCCCTAATGGTTTATTAGCCTCTTACAGGACAAAAAATGAAGGTGCCCCAAGCATGTTATTCTGTTATAATTATGTAAAGCACAAAGTTAGAATGAAACAATGTCAGAACAGAACCAAACATAGGAAGGTTTCTCTGTGACCTCAAAAGTGGATTACGGATGACTTGTGACATTACAGAGTGATCACTGGGGGTGACCTGGGGGTCCACTTAAGGATTCTCACTGATGAAAATCAGTATGCTTTCTCATGATTTACAACAAAGCAAGATTAAAATTTGGTCACCACAAACTTATTACACTTGACCTTATCCAGCACAAAAATTCGTTCCTGAAACAGGACTAGCTCATTCCACAGAGAAGGCATCTGATAAGAGTAGCAATGGTTAATAGATGACTTAGGGTTGAGAGCAAGGAGAAGGCACTGAAAGAACTGTTCTTTCCAAGAAAATGCATTATGCATTACATATCATACAGTCTTTTTGATATTTGTGTTTTTTTACCTTTACAAGACAAGATTTAGTAAAGTACAGGAAATTAACTTATTTCTAAATGAATGACCTTGTATACTACCTCTTAGCTGGATAAAGAGGCAAGCTGTTTCCTCCGAAACAACACTACAGTCCAATAATTTTACTTTACTTGGTGGAAAAAAAAATATCCTACACTTACATTTTTGTCAGATAAAAAGCAATTTTCATTTACTGAATTTAGGTCTGTTTGATGTGTTCCAATAAAAATTTCTATGGTAGGGCTACACATGGGGAGAACAACCAAGAAAGATTGCAGGGACATGATGAATGGCCTTACATTCCTGGGGAAATATTGACCCAAACTGCAGGACAGTGGCTGGTGATGTGTTTGGTACCAATGGTTCTAACAGCCATGATGTAACTGCAATTGGATTTTCACGATGTCGCCAGTGCAGAGACAAGTTTTCCCCTTCTCACAGTTTCCAGGGCATGTTCCATGAACAAAGCCCATTTCCATCAAATTTCCTTAGACCTGTTCCCAGCATAAAAACTTTTCCTGATATAGACGGACCGTATAGAAAGACACTCTCCTTCAACCTCAAATCTGCCCATTTTTAAGCATTTAAGTTGGAGTTCTGGGAAGGGCTTTTTGCTGGTTATTTGTACAGGGGTGATTTTCATTCTCAATGGCCATAAATGCCTACCTGTTTCAAAAGAAATGTAACTTGTATTCTTCCTGTGCCTTCTCAGGTGTGCAGTCTGAGCACCTTTATTTATTATTTATTACGTAGTTGTTCCTAACCAATGGAAATTCTCACCTCCAGGGTCATCCTGCGGATGTGAACATTACTGGGATTACACTGAACCTAAAAGTGGAGAAAAACAGCGGTACTTTTCGCCTGCAATCAGGACATTTTCCCTACAATATTCATGTTTTCTGAAGAAAACCCCTTTTTCTCTTTTGCTGAGTTGTCAAATCAAAACATGGAAGAGACAAAGGTATTTTATTCCTTGCTAAATGGTCCAGCACAGTAAATGCTAATGATAAGAATGACAGTGATAGTTTAATATGTTAATTACTTCTTCAAAAACAAGGAAGAAGACAGGAGAAAAGAGCACTTTCTCTTCCCTGTTATCTTCACTGTTTCTCCTCAATTTTCTTTCCTTTCCTACCTACCTTCATCGATTTTATATTTTTATTTTTTAAGGAACAGGTTTTTTGCCACCTCTTGCCCCGATCTTCGCAGTATTTTACTAGTTCTAGTCCTCAGTTTCAAAGTTGGTTACAAATCAGAACTGGTTTGACTGAAAGGGAGAGTTCACACCAGTCACTTACACACTACTGTCTTAGCCTGGATGAACTCTGTCTGCCTAATTCTGAATACCCTCGAACATCAAAGGTCTAACTCACACTTCAGGGTTAGCAGGGTCACATTCCACCTAAAAGACTAATACTGCCTGAATCACTCACAACAAGCTTCTTGTTTGACAGCTTTTGCCTCATTTTCTGTTCTCAAATGATGAGCAAGCAAACATATTTTGTCACGTTCTTTAATAATTCACTAAACACTTTATGTGAATTCATTCAAAGAATAGCTTGCTCTGAACTATCTGCTCTGAGCTGAGCTGTAAGGCTCGAATATTTGTAGTGTGCCTCTCAGGATGCAATTTTCCACCTGGCTGTAACTCCTGATCTCTGGAAGGTTCCCAAATCCACAGAAGGATTTCAAGATGGCCACCTGAATGATCCTGATGCACATTCTCACAGAAATACGTTTAGGTATGAGTCTGTACAATGATTTGCTTTTGAAAAATAATTTTGTGAAGGGAAATTCAGGTAAGAAAGTTGGCAAAAGACAACGAGAGAGGCCATGTCAATAAGCATGGTCAAAAGGAGGATTTATTATCTGCTGCTTTTTCCTAAATGTCAGCAATGATGGGGGAAAAAAAATGCAATGAAGAAATGGTCTGAGAGAGAAAAATATAAGGGGAAAAATGCAGGTGTAGGAAAAATAAGTATAAAGATGTTATCACAAAGGGGCAACCATTCTGCAATGGAATGAAGAATGGTTAAAAAATGTAAAAGACACTGTTGTTGGGGCCTTAGCGATACTGAATGAATACCAGGGTTTGTGAACCAAGGCCATGAGCTAAAACTAACGGATACAGTTGCAATTTAAGTTAGCAGAAAAGTAAGAAAATGCGGATGGGAAAATGCTGATAGCAAGAATAATACGCATATAGCATCTTTCTGGACTAACCAATCACTTAAGGATTAAGGGCGCGTGGACAACGCGTGATACCCAATCAAGCTTGCTCTATCTTGCGTGCTCGGCGCGTGATCGCGTGAACAGGAGAACAGAAAGAATATTTAAGAACGCAGCCTGTTTAATAAAGTTGGAATTGAACTTGCATCATACCGGTGCGTCGTTCTTTCCCGCTCGCTAAGAACGGCGCACAGCACACTGGTACTACCCACATGCATATATAGCCCTTTAATCTCACCTTGAGGAAACTCATTACCTTTCAGTAAGCATCAGATTGTCCGTATCAGAACACACTGCTAAACTTTTCAGTATATGAGAATTCACTCCAGTTGAGGAGGAATGATGTTGGAAGTATAAGGTCCAGCTAAACCAAAGCAATCAATGAGTTATTGATCCCACTTTTCTCTCAAAAAACCCCGATGCCTAGAGCAGTTACATAACTCAGGTTAAAAACTACTATAAAATAGACATATCCTTTGAAAACACGGTATTATAAAAAGTTTTCAAGCACGACTAGCTTTGCAGTCCCAAAAGACGTACCATGACTGTATTGCAAAACCTCATCTCTATAACACCTCTGCAGCTTCTTCCCACTGGTATGAAACAAATACAATAAAAGCAAGTATTCCATGAACTTCACTCAGACTGTCGCTGGAACAAATCCAACTTGCACCTTAAGAAAGAGGCAGGCAGATAATAGGGAACTTTTTCTCTTTTACAACTAAATTAAAGAAGAAAATGTCAAATGTGGAAGGCAAAGACCAGGTATACATTTGTAAGACTATTTTTCTCCTAAGGCCTGAACCTTAATTTAAGGAACATCGTTTCTACTATTTCTAAGCCTTTATATTACAGCTTGTAGCCCCTGAGCACAAACAGGGTATGCAGAATACAGTAAAGATTGTGAACAAAAGGAAGAAACAGGTGCTAAAGAGATTTGTAGGAAGAATGTATAAAACAAATGGAAGAACAGAATGAAACAAATGTAAATGCTATTGACTGGATTTTACAAAAATATTTGTGATGGTGTTATACTAAATCCTAACCCTAGTCAGCTTTAGTTCTACTTAAGGTCTGAATGCTAATTCATCACATAAAAGAGACAAGACAATGCTACACAAACAGCAGTTTCACCTGCAGCATAATGAACTGAATTGGTGTCAGTATCATGAATAACTAATTATCCAACATTTACTCTAATAATTAATCTTATGAATTAACATTGCTAGAAAATGACCTGGGTGGGAAAATGAAATATCGCTATGCACAATGGTATTTAAAGGCAGTAAAAATTTGCAACCATTATAAGAGATGCTTCCAAACAAAGAAATCTATTGAAAGAAAGTGGTAGAAAGCCCTTAACTTATCACTAAGGGCACTGAAAAATAGGCCAAAATAAACTACCGGAAAATTTAACACAATGACTAATCTCACACTGACTCCATAATCTTGCAATAGGGATGGAGAACGTTCCAAAACCTCTTTTCCATCTCTAATGTCTAATATCTGTAAGCCTCTGGAACATGTTTGGGCTATGCAGCCACGGATATTAGGTCTGGCTCCAGAAAGCAGCATGATGCCAGCGTACAACTCAGTTCCCAGAGTTTGGGAAGTCTCCAGAGCACCGCTGTTGCTAACCACTTTCCCAAAAGTGTCGAATTTAGTCTCATCTTTGTAGTACCCTAATCTGATCCATCCCTTTTGGGGAACTTTGAAAAGAGCAGTTGCCTCAGGCAAGTAGAAAGACGACAGCATAGCTCACCTCCATGATGCACACGGAGAATGATTACTGTTTATTAGGAAGAACAAAATACTCAGTTGCAACACATCTGAGAATGGCTGACGGCTTAGTGTATGTAGATGTATCAAAGCTCCGAACACAATATTTCACCTGAAGAGAAAACCACAGTTATTATGCGGTGTTGTTACTGAGATCTACCAGCTCAATTCTTTAATACTTATTATTGGCATAGTGACAAGTTTATGACTGACTGTGCTTCTCCGTCATTTCTGAAGCACTTAATTCTTGTTAGCTGCAGAAAGGAGATACATTTTCAAAGCTATCTGTGGCTGTGAATGATTCTTTTTTGAATGTCAAACTAAGAAATCTGACTTTCAAAGGTTAGGTGCTCAACATTTTCTGAAAATCAGGCTGTCTGAGAAATGTCTCAGACTGTGCCCCTAGTATGGAAGTAACTGAATCATTCATCACTTTTGCAAATTAAACTTTTAAGACACAAAGACATTTTTCTTTCATCCCAGCATTCAGATACCACAGCTAAAGGCATAGTAGAGGAATGGAGCGGAACTCTACTCACTGCTTTGACATCTTTTAATTTTAGGTGAAGTGTAGGAAGAAAGATGCATGTACCTGCATGAATGTGGCTGCTGTTCTTGTCATAAAATCTGATAATTATCCAAGCTATCTCCCTCCATATAGAAACCCATCTTAATTCATTTTTCTCTAATATTTCAAGCAAATAACAAGCGAACAAAAGGGAGTTCAGGCTCCTAACCATACCAAAAGTTGCACTGATTAACTAAAACTGCCTTTTAAAAAACCTAGTTAAATCAGAGCAAATGCTTGCCTGAGCACACTTAATTTATTTATTGAGTAACACTGATTTATTTTAATTTGTTAATCTAGGTCAGGACTCTGAAATATTTGTATGCCTACTTCATGTTTAGTGTCTATTTAGTCTACTCATTTTGTTTTAGTGCAATGAAAGAATGAAACTCTTCTAAGAAGGTGTAATAAACAAGTCTGACACTCTTTTATAGCAGGTCAACTCAATAAAGACATCACCATTTCTTGATGATATGAAGCCAGCTGTGCTTAAAGAGACCTGTTGAAACACACCCAAAATCAGTTTGCTAAGTCTGAATTTACGTTGAATTAGACTCTTATTATTTCAATAAAATTGTTTTGAAAGATGATTTTATTTTAACCACAGATACATTTGTGTGTAAACAAGGCCTTAGGCAAGTATCACCACAGGATACATCACGGATACCTACTAAATTGAACAGACTGGGGATGTGTTTTTGAATGGCATGTGTCACTGCAGCCATTTTCAAATTCTAATACAGAAATTGAATTTGAATGTAGAAGTAGATCAAATTAGGTACTACCCTTCCAGCGTACAAATTACATTTGTGTTGCTGTAATCTGAAGCCACAGAAATGGAATTGCTACTCGTATTTTTGTCCTTCAGACTATATAAAGTCTGCTTACACACAAAACTACTCATTTCTTCATTCTCGTGTAGGAAAACTCAGAATTTCCTATTTCTTGCAAACTTGTATTATATGAATTTCAAATAAGCACATCCAAAAAATGAAACACAAACCTATTAGCTGCTTCAGGGAATATCTAGTTGTAAACATTTGAAAAAAGTGAGAATAAGAAAAATCAACCAACCACCAAAACAAAATCATCTAACTGCTTTTGTGTGTATATATGTTGACATGTCCAACAAAGAACTCCCGTAATACTGTGATGGCTGAAATTGATTTGACATACTGTCAGTGAGTGTGGTTTACATTCATCTTTGTAGAACATAGTTATTTAAAAACTTTATCTAACTGGCTTAACAGGTGACCAGAAATGTGTTGTCTTCAGAATCACTTTTGCCATTGTTAGGACCAAAAAAGAGTTGGAGTCCTACTCACTTCTTAGATTTGTTTTACCATCATGTGTGGTCTAGTTTGTAGTTTAGATTGGAACAGAGTTCAAAAAAGCAGAAGTCCAGCGAAGTATTGCGCAATATTTCCATGTTTATGGTAGTGGATGCACTGGGTAAATACTCTCAATGATACTTACTATTTCATATATATAAATAACAATCTCCAACTTTACAAGGATGCTACTCAATTTTTAAGTAAATATAAGAAAAATGGGGACAGCCTTTTTAGTAGAGCCTGTAGCAATAGGACAAGAGATAATGGCTTGAACTAAAAGAGGGAAGATGAAGACTAGATACAAGGAAGAAATTTTCCTGAAAACATTCAAGGTCAGGTTGGATGGGGCTCTGAGCAACCTGATCTAATTGAAGGCGTCCCTGCTCGTTGCAGGGAGGTTGAAGTAGATGACCTTTAAAGGTCTGTTCCAGCGCAAACTATTCTAAGATTCTATGATTCTGTGGTTCTGTGTATGCATTTAACTGTTACAGCACTGTTGGCAGGACTCAAATTTTTAAAAATTACTAATGATATCCTGCCTCCAACCCTTCCAAACAAGCCCCCTCCACGTTCTCTTTGTATGTCCATCCCCTTCCTGTAAAAAGACAAGACTATCTGCACTTCCTTTCATTCTCTGCTCCAGTAATACCTCAGAGACTGAAATATAGTTAGTTGATTACAGATGAAGTCACTCCAGTTCCATGCAGCGTACATGTTAGCTCATTCCCAACCTGTCTTCTGGGAGGCAGTCAGGGAGCACCTCCACATGTAGCACATTACAGTCAACACAGTTGATACTACACAGTCCTCCAGAGCTACGTCAACATGCCTTGCTCTCCCACACATTCCTAAATCACAACCCACAGCATGCACCACATAGTCTGAAGAACCACGCTATAAGCAAATCACACTGCCACTCTGCAGAATGCATGGGGTGGAAAAAGGCTATGAAGTATTGTAGGGTGTCAACAGGAGCCCCAGACTGAGAGGTGTGCAAGCAAACACATGCAACCTTTTCCAGAAGGATCTATCCTAGATTATATACAGGTGAATCAATTCAAAATAATTGTGAATTGTGAAGGTGTTGAACACTCTCAATAATGTTCACAAGACTATACACTGGCAAAGATAACCTTAAAAATGTACAGCCAGCATAACAATGTCTAACTGATCCTGCCCCATGAAGTGCAGAAGTCTCATCAGCTACAAGCTTCAACTCAGTGGGGTGACTGTCAGTCAATACATTTACTTACTATCCTGCCTGTTCATAATTTTGCTTTCTGACTAAAGCAAGAGAGGGGAGGGATGCTCATACTGGAAAGCCCTGCGCATTCCAGTGAATAAATTATTATTTTGGGGAGTATTCACACCTAGTTTAGGTGGCTAACTTAGACACCAATCTTCCAAACAGCTCTGCACAGTCAATAAAAGGATAAACTACCCCAGACGTGGAGCAAGAACCTAATTTAGATGCCTTCACTTGCCCTTACTTTTCCATTGAAACAGACACCACTTGGGAAAGCACTACATTAATTCCCAGCCCCCTCTGGTCTGGTAAATCACAAGGTTTTTCTTTTGCAACTGTAGAGTGCAGAGGTTATTATTTATGGATTTCTGAGGGTACATCAAATCCAAGAACTCAGCAGTATGCACATGTCCATATTCAGTCATCTGCACAGGCTACTGTGAGTGACACCTTACTGGGCCATTTCTGCTGGATGAATGTTGGTCTATGAGCAGGACTTTTACTGCCTCCCTTGACCCCCACGCACCATAATGCCAAGGTTCTGAGAACTCCTGACAGTTTGGTAAGAGGCCACCTTGCACTGACAGGTGAAATCTCTATTGGTAGAGAATTCAGTCCCTTCTGCAAGAAGGAAAAGTGTGCTCTCACTGTGCGTCTCCATCAGGCCCATACTAAGATATTTCTGGATGCAGAAACTGAAATTTTATCAGCTAATTAATTCACAGGACTCCTGCCAGACATTTTTAATCACAGTTGTAAATCTCTTGAAATGTAGAAAAAACAATATAATCCAATAAAAGAAATATGCTTAGAAGTCATTTGAGAAGAATTAACCACATATATAGGCCATGTATACTTAATCACATCTGAATGTGAACCACTAAATTTTAAGGTCAATTGTTTTTGTGTCTATCTGATTTTCTTATTTTCTAAACACTCTCGATGTAAAATAGGTCAGAGAAATAATTACATGAGTTGGAAAAGAGATCCATTAGGAAAAGGTGTGAAATAGAACAGAAAAGACATCAGAATTAAACAAAATGGTGCCCTGGAGTGTTTCCAAAAAATCCAGATCAGATACCACCAGCTTTTCTGGCTGCCAGAATGGCCCACAGTGATGGAAGACTGTTATTCTATGACAATTTGGAGAGCTGATGTGGAGAACAATATTAATCGCTAAAACAGGAAAGGGTGACAAACAGAAAACGTAGCCAATGTGGGAATTCAGAAAGCTATCAGATCTTGTTTTACTGTCCAGTCATGGGATGTATTTTCCTATACAGTGCTTTGTGAAGAAGAGCAATAGTTGCCTTCCTCATTACTTTTAGAGCTGTTCTGAAAATGGAAAAGCTGAATTTGATGATACCATTTGTGTTGTTGGAAAACCTGCATTGAAGAAGAGGGGCAGAGAGTTATTTCCCCAGGTTTAATCCCACAGGAGAAAAGATTTCCTTCCTCCAAGAGAGCAACATGAGCCCCGAAGTCCTTACCCAAAGTGGCAGTTATAAATGCAGAGAGAATACAAACGCTCATTAAATACAGACTAGTATATTTATAAACCATTTTAAGAAGTTAATTTATTGACAAAGCATATATAATCCTGGATGTAGATGATCATATTCTATGTGGCTAAAAGGTGTGGAAAATGAAGCATCCAGCTATTTCGGTGTCTACTGCAGGCTGCCTGATCAAGAGGATCCTGTTGACAACAGCCTTCTTACTCCAGCTACAGGAGCTATCATGCTCACAGGGACTTCAACCACACCAACATCTGCTGGAAAAGTAGCATGGTGAGCTGTAGTCAATCCAGGAGACTCCTAGAGTGCATTGAGGACAACTTCTTCAGCCATGCAATTGACAGCCCCACAAGAGGGAAGGTGATATGGGACCTGCTGCTCAGCAACGCAAGTGAGCTAATTGGTGATGTCAAGATTGGAGCCAGCCTGAGCTGCAGCGATCGTGTGCCGGTGGAGTTTGCCGTCCTGAGGAATATTTATAAGGCAAAGACTAAAGTCAGCACCCAAATTTTATGAAAGCAAACTTCCAGATTTTCAAGGAATTAGTCAACAGGACCCTCTGGCAAACCGGCTTCAGGGACAAAGGAGCAGAACAGAACTGGCAGATATTTAAGGATACTTTTCACACAGCACAAGAGCTTTTGATCCCCAGGTGTAAGAAATCAGGAAGGGAAGGCAAGAGACCAGAACGGCTGAGTTGAGATCCACTGGTCAAAATAAAGGGCAAGAAGGAAATGCGCAGGCATTGGAATCAGGGACAGGGAGGAGTTACAGGGATGTTGCCCACTTGTGTAGGGATGGGGTCAGGAAGGCCAAGGCACAGCTACAGCTGATGTTGGCAAGGGATACAAAGAATAGTAAGAAGGGCCTCTACAGGTATGTCAGCCAGAAAAGGAAGGTCAAAGAAAGCATACTCCCCCAGTGAGCAAGACTGGCAAACTGGTAACAACAGACAAGGAGAAGGCTGAGGTTCTCAACAATTTTTTTGCCTCAGTCTTCACTGGCAACCTCTCTCCCCACAATCTCTGTCTGTTAGGAGCCTGTACGGGGACCGGTACTGCTCCATATCTTCATCAATGACATAGACAGTGGGATCAAGTACACCCTCAGCAAATTTGCAGACACCACCAAGGTGAGGGGTGTGGTTGGCATGCCTGAGGGACAGGATGCCATCTAGAGGGACCTGGACAGGCTCAAGGAGTGGGCCCATGAGAAACTCATGAGGTTCAACAAGGCCAAGTGCAAGGTCCTGCACCTGGCTTGGGGTAACCCCTGGTATCAATACAGGCCAGGGGATGAAAGGATTGAGAGCAGCCCTGCCGAGAAGGACTTGGGGGTACTGGTGGATGAAAAACTGGACATAAGCTGGCAACGTGTGCTTGCAGCCCAGGCCAACTCTGCCCTGGGCTGCAACAAAAGAAGTGTGATCAGCCAGTCAAGGGAGGTGATTCTGCCTCTCTACTTCTCTCTGGTGAGTCCTTATCCAGAGTACTGTGTCCAGCTCTGGAGCCCTCAGCACAGGAAAACATGGATTTGTTGGAGCAGGTCCAGACAAGGGCCACAAAAATGATCAGGGTGCTGGAGCACCTCTCCTATGAAGACAGGCTGAGAGAGTTGGTGGTGTTCTGCCTGGAGAAGAGAAGGCTCCTGGGAGGCCTTATTGCAGCCTTTCAGTACTTAAAGGGGGCTTATAAGAAAGATGAGGACAAACTTTTTAGCAGAGCCTATTGCAATACGGCAAGGGGTAATGGCTTTAAACTAAAAAAGGAAAGATTAAGACTAGGTATAACAAAGAAAATGTTTATGATGAGGGTGGTGAAACACTGGAACAGGTTGCCCAGAGATCCATCCCTGGAAACATTCAAGGTCGGTTTGTTCAGGGCTCTGAGCAACCTGATCTAGTTGAAGATGTCCCTGCTCATTGCTGGGTGGTTGGGCAGGATGACCTTTAAAGGCCCCTTGCAATGCAAACTATTCTATGATTCTATGATTTTCTGTTATGATTTTGGTCACTTGTATGATACAAAAGATAATTCCAAATCCCAAACTTCAATGTCAATATTTCCATTATTATTATTATGACTGTATGAGACTTGCATTTCTTCAACGGAAAGGTGTATGTGAAAATCTCTGCTTATGAATGATGCAATGCTTCGTGTCATGCTCTGCCTTTCAGACCAGTAGGCAAAATGAACACTGTCCCCAGCCAGGGAAGCCGGTCAGCACTAGTGGGACCACGCGCTGATATTCATCCTGCTCAGGCAGCATCACAGCAGCCTCTTCCCAGCCATGCCGGGATGGAAGGCCAGCAAGCAGCGAAGGCTCCTCTACTCCCCCTCCTGGGAGGCCCGAAGTTCAGCTGCTTCCATTCTTCACAAAGCAGACGTCCTGCTTTTTTCTGCAGGACAGCCGAGCTGGATGAGTTTTGCAGATGAAGGCAGGAGCTGAGAGGGAGCAGAGCTCATCCCCCAGCTGTCCACAAAAGGCAGCCCCCCTGGGACAGAGAGCCAGCCCGTGCTGGGGAAGCTCAGCGGGCCCCTGTCCCACGCAAACCTGCCCCACTGCAATCCCCTCTCTCAGACTCCCTATGTCTGAAACATCCCAGCATCCAGGCCCCCTTCTCCATAGCTGCACCATGGTGTACCGGTTTCCTAGCAATCGGGCAGCGCGTCAGCACTTTGTACAACGGTGTCTCCAACTTACCCACCCCAAACGAGCTGACTTCCACCAGTAACAGTGTTATCGTCACTGAATAGGGCTGAGAAGCAATGCATGAATGAGCCATGTAGATAGCAACGTGCGTGTGCTGCACCCTGCCTGAGCAGCAGCTGGCATTTTTAATAACACCATTAAACCAGTATTAAAAGAAACGGCTCTAACGTAGGTGGATGAAAGCAGGGTTTCTGAATGCAGTTTTCATGTCTTTAAAAACACAAGCAAACACAATTTTTGCACCAGAAGAGGCAAAACTGTGCTGAAGCAGAAACACAAGCAGCCTGTAAAACTGACGACAATGGAGCAAATCCTTACGAATGCTTCTCAACACATCAATCATGCTGTCTCCCAGCCACACCACGCTGCCGTTCCAGCTTCCACGCATTTTCAGGCAGACATCAGTCCGCACTGCACAGGATCCCAAGATCCCCGAGTTTCTGGAAAATAGATTTACTCCTAATTTTTGTGACAGATGGAGTTGATAGTCTCAGGATGAAAAAAAAAACGCCAGTTTTGACAGGCAGCAGATACCGATGCCCCTTGTGGTTGGAGATGATGTTGCTCTGGAATTAAGGTAGCACTGAACCGAAAGGCAATGGGTAAATGCACCACTACTTATTTTGTTGTATTTCTCTCCTCGTGCCTTATATTTATGTGTCTATTTCCTCATAAACAAAGCAAAGCAAACGGAGAGTGTAACAGGAAGGCAAGACGTCAGCAAGGTATTTTGCTTTCAACGAAAATACATTTCATCTTCTTAACTAACAGGTTTTAAACAACTTTTTAATAGTTGGCAGATCCTCATAAAGTATCAAAGAACTTTACTGAGATCTACTGTATTTCTGTCAGCAGCCACCCTCACAGGTCTGCGTCTTAAACCTGTACACAAAAACCTCAGGCGAGAAGCCGAGTAGAATGAGTTTGATATCGGTGGGGCATGGGCTAAGAGGAAAGAAAGTTGCAATACTAAGCAGTACTTACATCGTTGCAGCACACCACTAAAAGAGTTAGCTTTGCTCTCCTTCAGTGCACTAAGATACCGAAACCCGGAGCCCTCTTATAGATTTCAGTAAGAACAAGGTCGGTCCCATTTTGATCTTGATTCCCCCCTGCCCTTACTCGAATCAGCGGGAAGTTTGGGTACACCCATCACTCAGGCTAGAGATCTTTGGGGTTTGGTTTTTTGGGGGGTTTTTTTGTTCCCCCTTGCTGTAAGGAGCAGTTTAAGAGCAACACCCTCCAAAAAGCAACCCGCAGCTCCACGCCGCCCGCCCCGTTCCCGCGGCGGCCGGGCGGCAGGCTGGTGGCGGGGGAGCCCGTCCAGCCCCGCAGCGACCAGCCGCCCCGCCGCCGCCGCGCCGCCTTAACGGGAGGAGGGGCTCCTCGGGGGGCTGTCACTCTCCTTAAGCCTTTCCTTTCAAGCTTTGAATGTGAGCTGCCCTCCAGCCCCCCTCTCTCCTTCCCTCCCTCCAGCAGATCGTAAAGAGAGGAGGGGAGAGAGAGAGAGAGAGAAAAAAAAAAAAAAAAAAAAAAAAAAAAAAAAAAAGTTTCAACAACAGGCCGGACCAATGGCAAGTGGCGAAGCAGGGAAAGGGGGCCGAGCGAAGGGAGAAAAAAGTGGAGAAAAGGAGAAAGAGAGCGAGAGAGCGCAGGCTGGGGGGATGTGTAAAAGAAGAAGCGTTGCTAATTTTTTTTGTTTGTTTGCTTTTCCATGCATGCATAATGAGGCCTAATCAGAGCACGTTGCTGCTGCTCGGAGGGCACTTTTGTATTTAAAGCCTTGCAGAGAAAAAAAGATCCACAGACGGATCCGCAGAGCAGCTTGCAGGGCTTGTTGACAACAGAAGCAGCATCAGTCGCCCAGAGAGAAAAGAGACCCCGAAGGCTGCCTCTTCTCCTTTCCCCGTACTATCTTCTTGCTAGCGGGGAGAGACATTTCTTCTCCCCGCCACCCGAAAGCGCAACCGGTACCGAGAGGGAGCAAAGCGGAGCTGGGACTGTGAATGGGAGCGGAGCGGCTGGCATGTGCAGAGATGCTGCGAGCGGAGAGTTAAAAGCTCCTGAGAAGGCAGCAGCAGCGGCAGCAGCTGGGCATTTATTTTGTGAAAAAAAAGAAAGAAAAAAAAAAAAAGGGAAAAAGAGAGACGGAACTGCATGAGGAGCAGGACAGCACCATGAGCTCTCCCGGCGCAGCCTGCAAGTCCTCCAGCGCACTGCGGGGCTGTTCTCCTCCGAGCCCCCGTTTGCACTGATCCCCTCCCCACCTCTCCGGGCGCCTTCGCCGCCGAGCCGGGAGCAGCTGGTGGGGGGCACGGGACGGCCCCGGGCCCCAGCTTCGTACCGCGGCCGCGCCGGTTTCAGCTCCCGGGGTCTGGAGGGCCTCGGAAGCGGCGCGGATGGATTGATGCGAGGAGACCTCATGCACAGGGCCGGCGGGAGTTTTGCAAACTTTTCCACGGGCGGCAGCTCCTTCTCCTCCTCCTCCTCCTCGTCGTCTACCAGCGCCTCTCCCCAGCTCGCCTGCGGCAGCAGCCGCCGCCGCCGCCCGCGATGGTGGCCCGCTCCCCCGCT